>NC_088853.1:44677262-45014776 GCF_963853765.1 Magallana gigas | reverse complement strand
ACAGGGAAGTGGGTGTGTGGGGGGGGGGGGAGGAAATCTAGAAATAAATTAAAAGGGGGAATGGTTATTAGTAGTGATTTTGAAATAGATACAACCCATGGAAGAATGAATTTGAGAAACAGATGTGTCAGGTCTTGAGATGTCACTTGTGATTGTGGTAAAAAATGATGTGAGTACGAGGCTGAAGGGGGGAGGATTTTGTTAACAAATACTGTGGTTTCATCAGTATTCGTTGAATACCAATTTTTGTGGATTTCGTTGTTAAGTTGATCCACAAAATTAAATGTTCATTGAAGTTCAATTTCAACTAACATTTTGTATTGATAGGATCATTGGCCACGAAATTCAGTATCCTCGAAACTGTGGTTTTTAGAAAATCCACGAAAATTGATACCCACAAAAATTAATGAAACCACAGTATATTACATAGGCTAGATGATTGTAGTCATTTAGAGACAATATTCACAATGTTTAGATGGACTATCAGTGTTTTGTGCAATTTGTTTGATGAAGGAAATAGCTGCCTTAGATATCAAAACACTTCATTTTCTTTTTAATACTGGTGAATTTTCAATGGAATGAAGTGAATTACAATATAGTCTTTTTTAAGGAATTGAAAAATGCAGAGATGGCCCAGAGAACAAAGGACATTCCTGCAGGGCTGCAGTATGAGAACACGGCACCCACAGAGTAAGTGTTGGTACATGTCATGTGCACTAGAATCAGGCATCAAACCCTGTATTAAAGAGAAGATTTTTGAATTGGAAAAAAATTGGCATTACAGTCTTATTGTTTTGCATACAAGATTATTTTCCACTTAATTTTATTTTGCCCAACTATGCTTAGATTTAGCCACATCATTGTGTTAGAACAAAAATTTAGCTGTATGTTTTAGATAAGCCCCATTGTATTTTTTCTCGATAACAGGGCAAATGTGGTGAAAATAAAGGGGGGCGGATTTTATTACATACAACTCTTTGAAGAAGAAGTGATCACAAATGAATGAAAAGTACTGTAAATAAAAAAATAAAGAATATTTTAACATTTTGTATAGAACCCTTCAAAGGGTCTCTAAATAGAAAAAAAAATTGATTTCCAAAGTGCATTTTTCCAGGTATTTCCAGCGACTAGTGGAGAATTTTGAGACCCAGATGCTGTCGTATCGACAACAAATTGAGACCCTGGAAGGTCACCTTCATTCCATCAGTCAGCCCAGCATCCTGTCCCCCGAGGGTAAGGATAAAGTTACTGCCAGCTCTTTTTTAAAAACAATTTCTATTAATTATTCCTTACTGTCAAAATAAATAGTATACATTTTACTTGTTGTATAAAATGAGTACTGTGGAATCATCATTGTTCGTGGGTGACCCATGTTTGTGACTTTCGTGGGTAACCCTTGCCCACTTATTTACATCCCCACAAATGTATACACAATAATTAGATTAATATTCATTAAAATCATCCAGATTACACTACCTACAGAATTATGTCCCCACAAACAAGAAAAATTGTGGCCACCCACAAACATTAACCCCCACAATTACAAATAAAAATGATTCCATAGAAATATAATATAATGAATGTAACATGTGTAAGGTGGGAAGAATGGGTTCACTTTGCTCTTCTGCGTACATGTAGCTAAATGTCACACATATCTGTTATGTTACATTGAAAATATGTTGGTGCATACAGAGATGCACTCGATCAAATCTACACTAAACTGTTTAAAAATCAGTTTCGGCCACATGCTAAATGCAGTGTTTACAGTATTTTATATGATATTTATCTTTACTTATATGACTGACGCAGAATGTAGTATGTTTACATTAATTTTTACTTGTATTAACTGACAATGTTTACAGAGCTGGTGGAGCTGCTCAGAAAGCTACACGAGACGTTCATTGCCCTTGCCGCCCAGTTACATCAGGTCCACGAGGCAGTCAAGGTACGGATACATATATACTGTACATGTATTACTGAAATAATCATGTGTTATCAATACATCGCTCAAATATTAAATTTATTATCGCGTAAATTTATTTCTGTAAACAAAGATTTATTTGTGACGATTACTTCACAATTTACCTGGGGCAACTGGTTAGCAGCAACGAATTTGTTTTGCAATTAAGCCTTTTTTTTTTAATAAAGGAATGCGTGATGATAAATATTCAGGATAATATTAATGATGCAAATTAATTGTAAGGTATCTTTGCCCAAACAACCACCTTCAACATCTTGGTGAATGTCCCCAATTCCATATTACTTCCCCTTCCCCCAATCTGCCACTAAATGTGAACTACAATGCAACAACCTTAGCTCATTATGAATTATGATTTTTATCTTACAATATCTATACCATTAACAAAATCTTTGCTGTTTATTTTACATGTATATGAAGTCATGCAAAGGTGATATATACTGTGAACTTGTGTACAAAATAAACAATAAATAATCTTGCATGTAGTTCATAATGCATTTTGTCTAACATTTTGTCTATTTTCAAGCTCTTATTTTTTAACCTGTGTGTTGCAGACCCAGAAAGAACACTACCTAAACTACAGGAAGATCTTCCTGCACGACACCAAAAACATCTTCGAACGAGAGAAGAAAGCGGTCAAACCCAAGGTCCTCCCGGAACATTTTGGTCCCAGTCCGTTCTCCGGACTTTCCAATGCGGCTGCAGTTGCCATGGCGTCAGCCCTCACCAAATCCCAGCAGCCACCTGCAGCGGCACCCCCAGTGGCCGGTCTAGGGACCCTGGGACAGACCACGGGAGGATTCGGGTCGACTGGGTTATTTGGAGCCACGACGACTACAGCTCCCGCATTTGGTAATTTTTCCATTTTTTTTATTTTTTTGGTTTTGTTTGCTTTGAGTTTCACTAAATACTTGTTCTTGGATAGAAAATAGTTGAACTCTTATTTTATTATATTTTGATTCTTGTACAAGAATTAAGTTTATAAGTTATATTTGGTCATGCCTCTATTTGATGTATTTTGTAGGATTTGGTTTAGGAAGCAGTTCTACCACAGTGCCGCCCCCAGCATTTGGCGGTACAGTATATCCATGTTTTATGCCCAATTTTAACTTTCAAAATTAATTTTTCCTTCCCGTAAGTCTGGAGTGAAGCTAATCACGATTTTAAATTATAAAGCACTAGCTTTAACGGAGACAATGTGATTTTGTCTTTGTGTGAAGTGATAAAACACAGGTTCAGGGTTTTTCTTATGAAAATATGATTTCACTTGCTGTGTGAATAATATCTGTGGAAATGTATAATGTACAGTGACACTATTTCTTTCACCCAGAGGTAAAATTTATTGGCTTTTCTGCTTTCATACTTGTAACTTTTTTTGTAGCGAATTGCTGATGTAAAACATTTATAAACATTTGAAAAAAAACAAACAGCCCTTATTATCCAACACATACTGTATACAGGGTTATTTTCGCCCCATGTAATTTTCGCCCTTCTACTCTTGAAAACAGTTTTGCTCCATATTGAATTCGCCCAGACACAGTTGTGCTTAAAGAAAAATAATTAAAGACATCGAAATTCACCTGATGACAACGAGGGCGAAAGGGGGTGAAAATAAGACGAGGGCGAATATTATTCTGTATACAGTATTTAAAGTGTATAGCAAATTCTATCTTGTTTCACGGATTAATAAACAAACAATCATTTATGATTTATATTCGTATAGTTTTGAATCTTAAGCAGATAAAACCTCTAGGAAAAGAGAATAATATTACATTATTCATTGGACATTCATTCACAGACTATATAATAATACTAAATGATCCTTTCTAGAATCTACAAATCTCTTATGGGTTTTTTTTCTATATAGTGTTTTGCACTAGTATTATACATTTTTTACTGTTCAACACTAAGCCTAGGAAAAGCTAACAGAAATTTTATCACGGCATTTTCATCTTTTTTTTTATATCTCCGATTATCAGCAGATTATTACCCGGTAAATAAGTTTGTGAATTACCTTCAGAATTTAGGAAATTTATTAAATTCGTGATAAATATTGAAAGGAAAATCATCTGAAACTTTGTATCAATGAATCTGTTTATCTGAGGCATGTCACAAGGTTTTTATAATTGTCTGCCAGAATTTTCTGTCATTGCTCAATTTTGAGAATCTATGGTCAATTCAAGGAAAAGTTGAAAAAATTATCAAGAGGTTTAGAATAAGGACTAAGGTGAAGGCTTTCAACACACTAGCATGTTCATTAAACTTCAATATCTTCATGCATGAAAATATTGGGGGGGGGGGGGGTCCATTGTGACACTGTTTATTTTTATGTTTCCACTATATATTTCTAAGAAAGTGTAGATGACTGATAGGTCCACTGAATTGCTGTAATATTTAGAACTTCCAACTGTAGCAACTGTCCATCTCATAATGTTCTTTTGAAAAAAGTTAGAGAATATAAAAGCATGCCATTTTACATGTAACTGATTTACATGCAAATGTACAACCAGGGGCACCTGTTGATATGTCCAGTGCACGTTTACTGAAAAGCGAGGTTGCTAGTCATGTGACACATTTCTTTTCCTCTCTCCACAGGATTCGGTTCTACCGCCGCCACCACCACCACCACAAGTTCAGGCTTTACTGGCTTGAACACTGCAACAGTTCGCCCATTAGGTTAGTGGTGGTAAGCAAATCAGTCCATCATTACGGCTCATCCCAAGCCCTGTTCTGTAAGACAGCCTCTGATTGGGGCATCTATTCCTGGTCTCTGATTGGATGGTTTTATGTTTGTGGCTCCTAATTAGATGTTTCATATTCTATGCTTTTTGGGTGATTGGTTCACATTGTATTAAAAAGTGCTTGACAACTATAACCAATAACAATAAAATTTACAGCCATTTCTCTGGATGCATCTTGATGCTTAAGACATTAACTTTTCAAGATGTCTTTGCAAAAATTCCTCAGATTTGATGGCTGAGTTTAGATGTATTAGATGCATAGTTCAGAGCTAGTCTTTATTATAAAGTTTATACTAGATAAAAAGGAATGAAAATGGATTAGGATAAAAAAAAGCATTGGGCTGCTAAAGTAACAATTGTAACAGATTCACAATGATTTTCTTTCAGTTTAAGATAGTAAGAACACCCAATGTAAGTGTATTACGAAAAGAAAAAAAAAATTGTACATTTAGTACATATGTATATTGAATTCCTTATGGAGCAATCTGGTTTTGTGTCCTCTCTTTCCTAGAGCATGCATGCTTACACAATGTACACAGCTTTTTTATCATCATATTGCATTCCTTTTCACATTTATATATATATTCAAGCGCTATTCCCTCTTTAACTTGTTTGTTGGATGGTCATAAAGGGAGGAGGATGAATTAATGTGGTCGGTATTTGGTCATATACATAAAACACCAATTTTTAAAAAAAGGAATAAATTCTGTGTTTCATATCCTGATTTAAGTTGAATTTAAAAAAATATTTTTTGTTTGCAAACTTCAGCTATCAGTTTTAACTTGTTTCATTCATTTATAAAATTATAGGATTTCAGTCATTTGTTGTTGTTTTTTTTGTGAATGACGAATCAGTTCTTTTTATTTTGGTTAACTAGGTTTTGGGACCCCTGCTCCAACAACCACTACCACCCCATCACTGTTCGGAACACCTCAGACAGTTCAGACACCAGCATTTGGAACACCTCAGGGTTTTCCCTCAGCGGGAGGTGAACAACCGTTTCAGTTAAACAAACCCCCTGGTAGTAAGAGAAATAAAAGATGAAATTCGGCCTGATTGGAGAGAGTGATGTAAAAAGTGGACTGGTATTGAAGCAACTGTTGTGATTGTTAATCTGTAAATAAACTTTGTTACATGTACATTATCATGGCTGGTCTGTGTTGTTTTCATTGATATTACCGGTACTTGCACCTTGAAAGTACTTGAAAAGTAATTTTTTCAGTGTTTAAAATATTCTCTCATTTTGATCATGTCATTGAGCATTTCGAAAATCAGAATGGTTTCAGTGTCAGAGAGACATTGCAATCGTTCCTTATTTGCCAAATAAGAAATATTTGCACCATATACGTCTCCTTCTTAGATATCAGTAGAACTGCCTCAAATGTAAAGCTAATGCAAAGACTGGGTCCCAAATGCTTAGGGGGCGAGTTAAGTTATTATCAAGAAGGTGGCGCTGAACCGGATGTTGTTTTAGATTAAACATAATGAAACAAGACATGATCAAAAGGCTGTTCTTTGGCAGGTGTTTGACATAAAGTAGATTTAAGAGGGCTGGATTGCTGTGGCCATTTTAAAGCTATGTTTATCTTCTTTAGACAAAAGAGCTCTGTAAAAAGATGTAAGAGAATGTACTAAAATTGAAGTTCAAATATTTGAATTTTTTCTTCACTTAGTTTTTGGCTAAAAAAAAATCACGTATAAAAGTTTAAGGCAGGTCTGATTGGTAATTTGTTGACCAGCGACCTCCTTAAAATGCTCTTTATTGATCTTGAATTAAAGAAATAAAACTTTTCATCTAACAAATTGGAATTTATTTCGAGTAAACTTCAACAAACCATATCGATTTTATATTAAATTTCTGGTTTACAAAGCAATGTACATGTAAATAACAAACAAATGTATGGAACATTTTATAATGATCATTTACAAATTGATCACAAAAGTCATGGACGTATAATTATACTAACTTGTTTCTCTGATGAAAAGTGCATAGTTAATTAAACAATTTTTTTTATTTTTCCATCCTTGGGGCTTGGGTTTCCAGCATGGACCTATAGCTATTAAAACGAATAAACATGCATAATTTCCTATTAAATTTGATTGATCATCGAGACACATTTTTGGAGCATTTCCAATTTTTCATCGCGATTGCTTACTATAAAGACAACATGATGATATGTGGACAATCTCTCAATATTTCTGAGAAAGGCACTGACATACATTTTTGTAGTACTCTGTCTATTTGTAAATTATTCATAAAAAATCAGAGGAAAGGCAGCTTTATAATAAAGCAGCTACATTTTTCATTTGATTTGCATACTTCTTAGTCAATTTTATGGGAAACAGATTATTACAGTAGTTAAAAGATATGTAAAAAGTTGTTAGAAGATACAGTCATGTAGTTAAATGGCAGTTAACAATTATTAGCAAGAAAATATGATATGAAAAATCACAATACTTGAAATTATATGTGCACATCTAGTCTACATTGTTTCGATGAATACTGTCTGTCTAGATTTCATTATGCACAGCTCTTTTTGGGAGATGGGATCACTTTTGACCATAATCATAAAATCAATATAGTTACACTAACTACATGTATATTAGCGAGCCCCTGTATATATTATAAACGTTAATTTCATCATTTCTAAAAATATTTGTCCTGTCGCCCACACAGTAGAAGCTAGTCTTACATTCTTATCCTGAAGCTCCTGCAATTGTAAAAAAAAAAAGAATAAAAGAGGTTACAAAGTCTTCAGCATCGCAACCATTTTTGATCCCAACTTTCATTGCTTAAATTGGTATACTAGTTTATAATTCTATCATTTTTCCATGAATACTTTCCGAATAAAAGAATTATGAGTTCAATTGCATTTATAATCATTATACACGATAAAGATTTTAATAGAAATTGTTCCGTTCATGAAGGGTACAAGATAAGTTTTTGTCAGCAGGGCTGTTGGTTCAAATGTCTTTATCTGGTTTCTCTACTATTTGAAATTTAAATTTAAAAAATTGTGAATTTCTGGAAGGATTGGGATGGCGGATTACGAACACCCCCCCCCCTCTCTGGAATCCGCCTATGAATTTTGAATTTTCGTTTCATTGACAAGGAATAATGATTAGAGGCTTTATATCGTTCTTTTCTTTACAAATCAATAAAAACATAAGGATTGATTTGAAATCGTTTTGATGACGTGATACTTACGTAACAAACTCTGGATTTTTTGTCATTTTGTGCTCAAATTCTGCAAATGACAATCCGTCATCATTGTCCAAGTCTGACTCCTCAATTACCTAAAAAATCAAAATAAGAAGATAAGTAGTGGAACATGCACATTACTTCTTACAAACTCATATCCCATTCCTTTTAAATGTAATTAGATACATCAATTTCTTTAGATCCCATTCCTATTAAATGTAATTATATACATCAATTTTTTTTTTTAGATATATGGGGGATAGCCTTTCATTTATTTAGTTCTATGTTATAAGAATATATGAAAAGTCAATGTCGTAAAACCTCAAATAGATTTAGTGATACCGTAATGCATAACAAAGCTGTTAAAATAGTTTATACAGCTTCTTTCTGCCTGGTTTAAATAAATGCGATGTAGATTTTCGCCGATCGAGTATTTTGAGACCGACTTACTGCTTGGATTAATTGCTCCATGTCAGATTCTCCTAACTTCATTTCACCCGTCAATCTGTCAATCAACTTACGTAAGTCCTCGCGACCAAGGGAATCATCCTCATCGAAATCTGCCAATAAAGACAACTCTAAGTACATTTTCTATAACATTGAAGTTATATTTTTTCTTCATTTATATTAAGAAATTATATTGACTTTTTTAAAATGTTTTTATGACACAATCCTGTTCTACTTCACTTTGATCAACGCTCAGCCCAAAAGAATTATAATTATTATAATACTAAACAAAATTTATTGCATTGTTAGAACCAAATTTTTGCTCAAGATCTGCTGATTGTACTGTACCATAAATTCGGAAAGCGTATTCTATTTTGATTGCCAGGGGGGCGTGGTCGCAAAAAACTGACATCATATCCAGGAAGTCCTCAAACGTCATACTGTCGTCACCGGAAGATGAGAAGACCCGCACAATGCGGTCTTTGAAAGGGTTAACCTAAACATGAAATAAAATATACAGGTTAATTTCATTTTGTATCAGGAAGAATATTTTAGATTGGCAACTTTAAATAGGAATTATCAAAAATCTATAATCTTTGAACCAAAAAGTTACCAGAAATAAACGGCGATGGAAATCAAGGAAATGCATGCAGAACCCAGTCTCGGTTAAACAAAATAGATAGTGAAAAAAACCATCAAAGTGGCTTTTAGTTTTTAGTTTAATCACAATCCTGATTCTAGTTTATTTAAATACTGTGGCCTCATTGCTCGTATGACATACAAACAAACTACAGTAAAACACGGTTATAGCGAACACACTTATGAAGAATTGACCCTTACAGCGAAGTGATTTTCATTCCCCGTGACTCTATTAAATGTTGTAAACTTGACGAAGTAAAATTGCCCGTCCCTAGGGCTTCACTATAAGCATGTTTTCCTGTAATAAGTATTAGAGCGTGTGTCCAATTTAAGATATTTCTTATGAGGTCAGATTAGTGAAAAGTGTTTCATTCAAATAAGTTTTTTTACTTGTTTACGAGGTTTCGGGGTTTGGAGAGTGGATCTCTAAATTTTTTTTTATCCTTTTTCAATATCAATATTTGGGTTTATATTTTTTTTCTTTTGATCAAACCCTTACTTTTATCTCTGGAAGTGCATAAAGTTCGTCACGTGACAATTTGGTTGCCTTGGTTACAGCTTCCGGGTTCGGCGCCAGGCTTTTGAAACGTTTGTATACACTATAGTGAAAGAATATAAAAATGCAGGCATATGACGTTACACTTCTTCTCACATCAAAAATATACCTTCTACCTAATAAAACGCCCTTTGCATTATTAGAAAGGGGGTATGATTTTTTACATGCCAGAAAAAAAATCAAAGCAAAAAACCCCCTAAACGTACATTGACCTTAAGGTTCGGTCGGTGTAGACTTGTGATATGAATTATCAACGGGGAAAATGAAATGAAAATAAAAGTGTTTCTATTAGACTTTTCATCAGACAATTGATTTAAAAAAGAATTGTTCCCCCATACCAGAAATGACCCCCTCCCCTCCCCCCTTCCCCCCAATTTTCAAATCTTATGCTTATGCCAGATTTGAACAACATGAACTTAGTATATAGTCTTAAAGATAAAACTCCCCCCCCCCCCCCACACCTCAATACGAAAAAAGTTTTGCCATTTATGGTGTTTCCCCTAAACATGGAATACCACAATATGCAATAATGTAAATATATACTTTGGAGCAAAGTCTGAGCAAGAAAAAAAAACCGCAAAAAAATCGGACTTACTGATGTATCTCTTTCTTCGTAAAATATGTAAGTTCCTAAAATAGAAATAAACAGCGTATTTTACCTTTTTTTGCGTAATATGAACTCATTAATGCTATGGCTCATGTTAACTACATCCAGAGTTCTGTGGTTTCATTAATATTCGTTGAATACCAATTTTCGTGGGTTTCGTTGATGAGTTAATCCACGAAATTAAATGTTCATTGAACGAATTGTTTATGAATGTAGTAGTTGAAACTGTGAATTTTCACTATATCCACAAAAATTGATGCCCAAGAATATTGATGAAACCAAAAAATTCGATAAATTATATTCACAAACACTCATTACTAAATGTACATTTACAACACCTAGTGAATCATCTATTACATTTTCTGACATGTAATATTATGCTATTACAGTACCTGATAGTCGTCCAGCTCTTGTTTTGTGAAAATACTGGATCCACCACCCATGTTGTCTGTAGAGATCACATCACAAAATTCTAAACTGTGGGAGAAAAACAAATTATAGATCATTTGGTCGCAGCTTATCGATCTTAAAAAATATTGGTTATATATCGGTATTTCATTACGCTTATTCTCTCTCTCTCTCTCTCTCTCTCTCTCTCTCTCTCTCTCTCTCTCTCTCTCTCTCTCTCTCTCCTCTCTCTCTCTCTCTCCCCCCCCCCAAAAAAAAAACCAAATAGAAACAGCAAAGCATCAAAAATTCAAAACTGGAATCCAATCACTCCCGTTGCCAGTTGTCAGTTGAGAAGCAGGTAAACACATCTCCCAGACACAAAAGTAAATATTGAATTTTAATGCTGGTAATACTTCACGCATCAAATATGTTCTAAACTGTAAATATATTACACTAGTCTTTTAAAATAAGAAAAAAAACTGCGCCATACGTTATAACTCAACAGTATTAATTCAAAACAATTAACTGAAAATAATATAACTAATCAGTTCAATGATACGATGAGTCAGTAAGGACTGAGGGACCCCCCCCCCCCCCCCCCTCCCCTCAACACATGTAGAGATAAAACCACTTTTAACAGGCCTTGGACTTTCAGTAGGACGTAATTATCTATTTCTTGCGTCAAAACAAGTTAGCTCAAAAGCCAGACAAATCTTCTTGATTTCAATAAGCCAAGGCTGAGTGGCCTACAATGAAATAGACAGGCCTACGTCACATTGCCGTTTGACAAAACTACCCAAACTCTAAGCTCTTGTTAAATTGGTTCTAGGCGAACTAGACCCCCCCCCCCCCCCTCACGCCCCCAAGTTTGCACATGTAGTAAATATTCATATTATAAGTTAATTAAAATACACATTGACATCCCCACTTCTCTCATCGGGTAAATATGAACAGTCAGAAATGATACCAGTTCTTATATGTATATTGTAGGAAGCACCCGTCTTTCCCCATCCATCCCCATATCATATCATCTCCATGAAATGGCATTTTTGCATTTTGGGAAAAATTTCTAGAGGGATTTGTTTTGTGCCTATGTGTTAACTTTAATATCTTTATTTCTGAAAACAATTTAATTCGATAACTATTTGCGAAGGGGCGGGGGGGGGGGTGAAACTATTAATGTGTATTCGTGGCTGAATTGAGTTCCAATTGGAAAAAATATATCACATTCTAATAAAAAAGAATATAATAAATGTCATCAAACATGTTACACTGTCATATATAAATACATGTAATAGAAAAAAAAATCCACCGGCATATTTATGATTTCCTGTCATAAGACATGAGTATTGAGTAACAAGATCATGTATTGCTAATCTAAAGATTCACAAATATCTACTCTAAAATAAACTCACAGCATCTTTTTCTAACATACATGTGTATAAATATCTATTATTTATTATGTTCTTACATATTTAACCACCAACCTTCAAATGATAAAAAAATATATATATTAAGCGGATTAATGCTATACATTTATCTTAGGAACAAACATGACAGCGTTGTTTAGGGGGTTGAATTTTATTTTATGTTAAGCTGTTTAACAATACTTGTCTCCATGTATAAATGTACATGTATATATGTATATTTAAAATTTAAAGCTCTTAAAAGGCTAACCGCACGAGCAATTGAAATTGTCAATTTTATTTATTCGTGTCGTTAGCTAATGCCTATTTTTAGTGTTTAGATACATACATTCAGTTAACTGGCCTCGAATCAATAAGATCCAACACTTTTACGATGTATAGTAATGTTTATTTTATTTTATTTAGTACTTTTTAAATATATTATTTATATATATGTATATATAGAATTTCTCTTTTTTTTTTCTTTTCTAAACAAAATTAAGGGAAATATACTACAGTCGTTTTTTTAAACAAAGAATTCAGACATATAAAACCATTTAAAGGTTTAGAATGTTAAGTGCGTCGTATTTGATTGAATTTTACTTTAAAAAAATCTACTTTTTTTCTTCTTTTGTAAAAGGCATGATTCTATATTTGTTTTAAGGACATATATTATTACTTATTAGGTTAGTTACTGACTCACTACGGAAATATATTGGGTTGATCAATCTCATAGATGGCGAGGCGAAGTTTATCTTAAAAAACGTTTCCATGAACTATTTGTGCATACATGTATATTTTTATGCACACTTTTGTCTTCAATTTACACGAAGCATATTTTGATGTACAAGATCTCAGCTTAATCCTCATACATATGCTACAATTTTTAAAAATAATCTAAACAAGTCCGGAAAAGATAATTCATTGTATATACAAATAATACTCGAGCGGGAGCGAACAAAAGAAAGAAATCACTTTGATATTTAATATGTGTTCTGTCGAAATATATATTTAAAATTCATTTAAAACGGAAATTTAATCATGCAAATTATATACAAATATCAAATTTAGCCGGCTTTGTTCTTAAAACGGCTAGTTAAGTGTATTCTCTCTCTCTCTCTCTCTCTCTCTCTCTCTCTCTCTCTCTCTCTCTCTCTCTCTCTCTCTCTCTCTCTCTGTGTATAGTGCCATACTGTACTTATAAACATATAACGATGCTATAACACCAAAACTCAAAATAAGATCTAGGAAAGACGTATCTCTCTCTCTCTCTCTCTCTCTCTCTCTCTCTCTCTCTCTCTCTCTCTCTCTCTCTCTCTCTGTATAGTGCCATACTGTACTTATAAACATATAACGATGCTATAACACCAAAACTCAAAATAAGATCTAGGAAAGACGCATCTCTCTCTCTCTCTCTCTCTCTCTCTCCTCTCTCTCTCTCTCTCTCTCTCTCTCTCTCTCTCTCTCTCTCTCTCTCTCTCTCAGAGAACCAATATACATGTACTTACGATTAGTAAGAATGAAAATATCTCTTCCAAATTTTCTGTAGTCCCAAACAACTTGCAGAAAACTTTAAAACACGTTAAACTGGAATCGTGACCAAACCGTACACGACGAACAAGTGCGTTATCTTTACAAGCATTATGTTACATCTTTACAAAAAAAAAACTTCTGTAATTTTAAAGACATTGATCATTAATGCACATTGTGTTTTTAAAACCCCCCTCTAGAAGTGACGGGGCTATTTTTTTTTATTATTTATTAGGGGCAATGCGACGGGATTTAAAACCCTATAAAATCTGGTTATTTATTTAACAATAATGAGAAGCAAACAGAGAGGGAGTTACGTCACAGCTTGAGGGATTATAAACAAAGAAAAGAAAAATATAACAGCGAAACAATGCGTTCGGTTTTTGACGTATAAATATTGATTAATGATATACATGTAATGATACATCGATGCATTGTACAAACTGAACCAAAATCGCAAGAGTTTCCGGAATAGACAGCTAATCGTTTTCGCAAATATTGACGGATAAATTTTAATATAAACACTGAAATGGAATTACGAGCGATACATGTAAAATTTTAAGCTGTCCCCGTTTTATAATTCAGTGATCGATACTTATCCGCGCCCTGTCATGATCAGCCATTTTAACGGTCCCAATTCGAATTAAACTCTGTCCATCAGAATTTCGAGAAAACCTTTATGTTTTGTCAAGATACCGGTTTCTTTGTCACCTTTTAAATTATTTAAACAAACCAGCTATTTATTGTGTATCGTTTTATCTTGAAACGAGTAGATTCATACGAATTCAATGTTTACTTAAGCGTCTGAGAGATGTGTTTAAATGTTTCTCAACTGACAAAAAAGGACATCGGGAGTAATTTGATTCCAGCTTTGAAGTTTTTGTGCTTTACTGCTGAGAGAGAGAGAGAGAGAGAGAGAGAGAGAGAGAGAGAGAGAGAGAGAGAGAGAGAGAGAGAGAGAGAGAATTTATTTTTGATTAATGCGTCTTTCCTTCATCATATTTTGAGTTTGGGTTTGGTGGTTTCCAAAAGCATCGTAATACATGTATATGTTTATAAGTACAGTATGTGAGAGAGAGAGAGAGAGAGAGAGAGAGAGAGAGAGAGAGAGAGAGAGAGAGAGAGAGAGACTCAATGGCTAAATTGCTCACCAGAGATCGAAACGGTTCTTCGCAGTTGTGTATTCATCTTTTTCCCTATTTTTAAAAATTATATCAACCTTCAAACTCATTGTTTCTTTCATGTAAATATGTCTACTTTAAAACCGCACCCGCCTGGACTTCACACAAAAATAGAGTATATGTATAGTGGTTTCAGTCATATATTTAGGAACATTATTTTCCGTTGATTTAGTAAAATGTATCAATTATGTCATCTGGGTTTTTTTTTTCATTTTGTACGGTGCAAATTCAAATTAATGTAGTGAAACTACGGTACATTAACATATCAGGGTGCTTCGATTTAGTTTTTACCTGTAGGCTTTAAAAATTTAAATCATTGAATTCAGTTTGAAAGGATAAATGCCACTTTTCAATACGATGAGAAATCAAATACTTTTTACTTTTTTTTATACCAATTTAAGTATTTAACTCTATGAAATGAGAAAAAGGACAATATCAACATTACCTTATTCAAAGCAAATAACCTTTTTTTTTTATTATTATTTCATTCCTGACGGTGCCAAATTTTATCAATTTTTCGACTCTCAACTTCGATCACCTTCACAAGGTCGACAACAGCGCTTTTACATGTATATTTCACCCCTCACGTTAACATTAGTTAGGAGGGCTGGAGGGTCGCGGCCATTTTAAGACTGTATTGATCTCCTTAGGCAGAAGAGTTCTGAATAAAGACATAGGAAAATACTCAAATTTAAACCATAAATGCCCCCCCCCCTTCCACTTCCATTCTCTTAAAATGGAAAAATTCGGATATCAAATTAACAACAATACATATAACTTGATATGAAACTGTTTTATTGTACTGTAAGACAGAGCAAGCAAATGTACAACTGTCATGTTGTAAATTTTGAATTTACCGGGTGGCAGTAAATACAAAATTTACAAGTTGTCATGTTGTAAATTTTGTATTTACTGCCACCCGGTAAATTCAAAATTTACAACATGACACAACGAAAACCATAAATGCAGGAATAAAACCACGAAGTCAGTAGGTCCATAGAAAAATTCTGAGGTTTGCCTGTAAATACTGTAAATACGAAAAAACCAGGTGCTGTAAAAGCACTAAAACCAGCCGCCTTATGGACGTTGTTTACTCAGGGTTAGAGTTCTCAAATTTGGATTGTTATAAAGTTCAGGGTCATGGTGTCCTTTACAAAAATTTAGATTATTGATAATCAAAATTTGTTGTCATGTACAAATTTTGATTATCAATAATCTAAATTTTTGTAAAGGACAATGGGAAAAGGTTCTAAACACTTAGAGTATTTATGAAATGAATTATTATTGACATACCATTCGACATTCTCACCATTTTATGGAATAGCTCAAACAAAGTTGGACTTTTAGCAAGACAGAAAAATTCGGACTAAAATTTTCAGATTTTGTTTTCCACTGAAGTATTTTTAGTAGTACGGTAATATTCAAAATTAAGATTTTTATGTGTTGGTCAAATTAATTTTGCATGTTTTCTGTTTGTTTTATCCGACTTTTTTATTTAGATAATCGAATTGCACTCGCTACAAAAATATTGAAAAATGCTTAAAAACGATAAAAGACACCATATCTCAAATTTTGATCATTAACCTCATATAAGTTGTATGCTTGCAGACTTAGGTCAATATACTTAGTTTAATGCTATAAATGTTTCAGTATTATCATCATTCAATTTTTTGTTAAATTGAATCAAAAATGGACAGGGATTTGAAAACTGATAGAGGAAATTTGGACTGGAATATTTATAAAAATTGTGAATGAAAACTTAATGTTTTTAGGGATTTTTCTAAATTTTCAAAAAATATTCAATGACCATTTACTCAATAAGTAGGTCATTGAACTGCTTTTTTAAATAGTCTGCCTTTATTACTCTTTGTATTAAGTCTATTGTTGTTTAGCATCATGAAAAAAAAATCATTTCCTTAATTTCAGAAACATGTAGGTTCCTTCCGTTACTAAAATTTTACCTAGAACAACCAATTCATATGAGGAAAAAATAAAGCTTTGTCGACCTTGAAATTATGTCAAATATGAAAAAATTAGGTGAGTTCCTGGTTCATTGCACTTCATTAATACAGTCATTTCATACATATATTTTACAATTTCATGCTATGCTATGATATGCAGTTTTGATGATATGCCATGAGATTTCAATGCATTGCAATGAGATTTATATGCAATGCTATGTGAAATTGAAATGAAGGGCTTAATGATTTGGTATTCTATGCTATGCTATGAGATTTGAACAAAAACGCCTCCATACACAGAAGAGTTCCACATATTTTGAAGTAAAATGATAAGAAGCCAAAGTTTACTACTGATCTGCAATATGAACATTTATTGTTTCAAATGAAAAAAATGAAGACTGAGTTAAAATCATGTTGTATGCTATGCTATGGTATACTATGAGAATGAGAATCTCTGAGATTCAAATCCTATGCTATGAGATTCCAATGCTATGCTATGCTATGGTGTATGTTGTAAAAGATATGTTTGAACTGACTGTATGATAGTTTATTAGCATGTATTATGACTGAATTTGACCATTTCACCCCAAATAAAACTTGGAATATTTGATTTAATGTAAGGAGAAAACTATTATCAGCCGGATGTGAACATGTATATCTCAATGTTTAGTAATCATAATTTAAGTTCTGTGGAATTAACTATTTGCTCTGAGGAATTCGGTAGCAATGTGATTAGATTCAAATGTAATCTGATATGCGTAAGGTAACCATTGCAGGATCTAGAAATAAGTCAATATCTGCCGCTCATTGCGACCCAGATACATGCATTTGGTCGTAAAAGTGAATAAGTTGGACGCAACATGGAAGCATGTGATTGGTTGTTTTTTCTCTTGTGTTAGAAATAGTGATTAGAAAAATACGTAGACTGTACGCTGATTCAGGGATCGTCACTTCAGTTGCTTAGAGATCCAAACTGCGTCAAAAAAGATACATTTGACTTTTAGCGTTAAAGCTTTTTTTCCATTTTTATTTAAATTTTTACCATTTTGGAACAAAGTAATTAAAGCAATATTATACAAAAACTATCATAGTCATTAAACATCGATACCCCCTCCCCCCTCCTCTCTCTCTCTCTCTCTCTCTCTCTCTCTCTCTCTCTCTCTCTCTCTCTCTCTCTCTCTCTCTCTCTCTCTCTCTCTCTCTCTCTCTCTAGCAAACACTCTTCTGATTGGAGATAACAAAGATGATGCACTTCATGATCATGAATCAGAAATAGGTTGTAGAACAATAAGTTTATGAATAATGCACCTTTAACCGTCTAGACTCAAGTATCATAAAACCAACGTGACTATTGAATGCAATTTATATAATTGAATGATATACCATTTTTGTTGTACTCTCAGAAGAGTATGATGGTCATAACTGTATGAACCCAACATTAGATACAGTAACATGTTCTTTAATGTAACGCAAGCAGCCAAACTCGGTTTTTCTATCAAGTTTTTATGTATATACATCTGTAAAAATTGAATACCGTGACGTATAACTATGAATCATCATGATTTTTTTTAATCAATGATCATAAACTATGAATCATCATGATTTTTTTTAATCAATGATTAAAAATACGTAGAATTAATAATGAATGAATATCATTACAAATCAATTATTGTGAATAATCATGCTCTTTTTATCATAATAAAAAATACGTTGAATGAATACTGAATTAATATTATTACAAATCAATGAGAATAATCGTGTTCTTTTTTTTATCAATGATTTAAAATACGTTTAATGATTACGTATCATTTTGAATAATCATGTTCATTTTTAATTAATGAATAAAGATACGTAAATATAATTTAGAAATATATATATCGCATATATAGATGAACTGGTTCTTTTTTAAATATTAAATATGTTAAAGTCTTATCTAAGTGTAAATTATAATTAGGGATATTTGTATGGTTTATGAATTATATTGTGAAAATTGTGCTTTTTTACACTTATATTTAAATTACAACTCAAACTAACTATGGCCTAACATTAAAAAACCCTTTTTCTATAAAAAGTCTCCAAGTCCCCTCATTTGGTTGTTATAGTTGAAAATCACAATAGAACAGAAATAGATTTAATAAAGTCATATATACTAGTATGTTTAATCGATAGAATGTTCTATTTGGTGATTCATGCGAGATATGAAGGTTGTAACATTGCATAAAAATACATAAACCGATTAAGTCAGTTCAGTAGATTTATTCTGCAATAAACGCTACTTTAATAACTCCCGTGAATCATTAAAAAGAAGATTTATTTTTATCATTCTCACATCTGTGTTTTAATAATTTGAATAATTGACTGAAAATACTAAGTAAAAGTAACTAAATCATTGTAAATGTACATCAATTTGTTAGGTAAACGAAATATCTAGATTGTATTCTATGGGTATTTGAGTCAATGAATATTTGCAGTCCGTTTTATTTCTGTTCAGGTGAGTAATAATACAACCTAATGGCAAAGATACCCTAGGTGACTTTAACATGAAGGCATTGCATAACTCTCTCTCTCTCTCTCTCTCTCTCTCTCTCTCTCTCTCTCTCTCTCTCTCTCTCTCTCTCTCTTACTTTGCAGTTGTGCACTTGAAGGTTTTTTTTTTCATTATGACTCACTTCCTTTGTATACTTCCTTGTAAAAATGGCGACTTATTGAAACGATCGCGATGAATGAAAATTTTAAAAAAAATTTTAATTAGTAGGATGACTGTTAGTTCTGTTATAGAAAAATACAGTATCCAAATATATTTAGCCAGCATGATCAAGGATTATTAAGATCACAGATTAGCATTACTATTTAGGTTACTGACAAGCATCATTTTATTTGTAGTTTAATTGTACTTCCCTGTTCATTAACTAAAACAGAGTATCTTTGTATTGGTTGTAACTTAATAGTTAAACTTAAGTAGTTTTGTTTTGACGTAAACTAGACGGATAACTCTGCGATTAAAACACATTCCTTTAGTTTTCTATAGACGGAGAGTAATACTACCACTTTAATGACAACTTAGACTTTGAAACATTTATATTAATTTTTCCGTTTCCTTTGAAAAAATATGCTTTTATAGTTGTGTCATTTAATTATGTTGCTAAATGAGATGTACATTGGCTATGGTTTATCAATTTTATAGACGGACAGGCATCAGTAACACACATACATGTTAAAAGTATCACGTGAACAGACAGTGAATCCACTGACGATGCTTAATCGTGTATCTCGTCATGGTTTCCGCAACGTACGGTGGTCACATGATCATTAGTTTTTTGTTCAGGATAATGCTTGTAAACATGCAAAACAATTAAACAAGTAAGTTTTTTTTGGGTTGTGTGCACATATCTTGTTCTTTAACTTAATTTTTATTAATGTACATCAGTTTCTGGTGAACATCTTTTACAAACATTGCATTCTTCCAGTATAAAACTTTGCACATTAAAAAAAAACCGGAAAACGTATTAATTTGCAATCCTGACCAGGAAGGGTAAGAGAAGTAAACACGAAATTATACATCACAATATTTTAGTTTTTCGTCTTTTAGTTTTTTGAATAAGCATTATTTGAGGTAATCAAATGTTTCTTGCTTATGTTTTTTAATGAAAAAACAAATAGTATCCACATGTATGCAGCCAGTATGATCAAGAATTATTTCTGTCGCAGAGTGACATTGCTGCTTAGGTTACCAATGTGACGTACCGGCATCATTTTATTTTTATCTTAAAATTGCTTCGGTGATTAGAAAATGAAAACACGTCCTATTATTTTTAGTTGAATTGTATGTTCCTATTCATAAATTTTTAAACGTATCTTTGTATTAGCTATTATCTACAAAATGCCCTGTGATAGGATTAAACGCATTACTTGAGTCTTCTTTAGACGTTGAGTAATAATACCACTTGAATGGCAACTTAGACTTTTTTTCTGTCTCTTTATATTAAAGGATTACACACTTGAAGGCTTTTGACTAAACTATTAATTTATTTTGTATTATTGTCTTAAAATTTTGTTGCTTACTGAGATGTGTTAACATTATAATGTGTTTTTCCATTAAAATATGTGATCTCTAAATGCTTCTACATGCAACAACTAATCACTGCGTATGAATTTACATATAATTTACATAAGTAGTTCCAAAAACAGTGATTTCTATGTTATCGATAAAGGAGGTTGGCACCTCAAGAAATAGTAATGTCAATCATCCAAAAAAACCACCTGGCTATAAAGATGGGAACCTACAATGTTCATTTATTTAATTTGTGACCCATGTCACATCTGATTTTTTGGAAATATAGGCCCCAAACAGAAATTATAATTTTCCTGACATTTTTGCTAAATTTTGACATGGAAATTGATAATTTGAATAAATCAAACAAATGCTTATAGTTTGAACTATCATTTAGCTATGATTTTAATACAGTATGACGTTGAACACATGTAGTGAATATAAAAGTAAATCTAGGTCAAAGCTTAAATTTTTTTGTTTTACTGGTGGCTTTAGAGGCCAGTACATAATAAACACAATAACAGATATTACAAAATTTTGGAGTTATCATAACGCAAATAAAAAAAAATAGGTTAATGTCATCTTTCCAAAACTTTGCTTACAAATAGACATACCTTTAATGTCTCATTTAAAAGTAAAACAAATACGGGTCACATCTAGAAAATTTAAGATATAGCAGGAAATAAGCTAATTTTAGACCAAAATTGGAGTTAATTTTTTCTTAACTTCTGTGAAAAGTTAGCTAAATATGTCAAAATATATCGATAGAAATATCGAAATATTGTTTTAATATGTTTTCAGAACACCATGAATATATTGTAATACACAAACTATCTAGATGTTTGGTCTGCGCTGAAAATTATGAAGCTAAAGTAACAATACTCTAAAACTAGTGAGTTATGAAAATTGTTCATTTCTTTCTTGAAAACTTTCCGCCACAAAATAAAGCCCCTTACTAAACTCTGTAAAAATGTATTTTTTTAAAACAATTTTATTTAATAGAAAAAATATTTGACTTTGTAAAATAAAAATATTCAAATAGAATTTATATGTGATGCAGAATTTTAAGACTAGAGGTTACCCAAAATGGCTACCCAAAACCTAAGGAGCGAACCTCTATAATAAATATATTGTATACATGCTGTCAAAACACAATGATTTACAATTATTTAAAATAAATATTGATTTTTATGTTATAAGCAAAATTTAAAGAGTTATTTTTCGTTGATTATATTTTCATGCTCATCGATCTCAACGCAGAAGTCTTTGTAATAACCAGTTTCAACCGGGTTTATTAAACAGCTGTTCTTGCTGTTACTAATTAACCCCCTCCGTGATTTGCAATTTATATTGATTTATTTAAGTAAGTAATTGCTTTCAAAAGTGGAATGTAAAAATAGGCATTACATAGGACATTACAATAGGATTTATTTTTGACGTCGACTTGTAAATAACTGCCGTCAGTTGAGCAGACAAACTATCATTAGGTGCTAACGCGCGTAATTCAATTTGTCTGCTCCCCTGGCTGCAGTTATTGCCACGAAGACGGCAAAAATATATCATTCATTGCTATAATAAATTGCTTCTAGTACATCAAATTCATAGATGGAGAGGCAACAGTAACACACATACCAATTAACAATATCACGTAAAAAAAAATCATAAATCCACTTTTGATGCTCAATCTTGTATTTCCTCACTGGTTTCCGCAACGTAGGGTGATCACATGATCATTAGCTTTTTGTTTAGAGGTTTGGTGTTCTTGTTCCATTTGCGACATAAATGTTGCGCCACCAATTAGAGAATAAGCAGTTAAGCTAAATGTAAATATATAAAGCACTTAAACAAGTAAATGTCTCTCTGGTTTTGAACATTTATTTTGTTTTCTCCTCAACAGTAATACGATATTTATATTGAACTAAAATGTAGGCATTGTTTACATTGCAATTTAGGTTACTGATGTAATAGACAAGCATAATTTTATTTGTAGTTCAATTTGACTTCCCTGTTCATTTACTAAAGCAGAGTATATTTGTATGGGTTGTAACTAAATATTAAGACTTAAGAAGTTTTGGTTTCACTTAGACTAGACGGATAACTCTGCAATTAAAACATTTTCCTTGAGTTTTCTATAGGCGGAGAGTAATACTATTACTTCAATGGCAACTTAGACTTTGAAACTTTTATTATTTTTTCCGTTTCGATACAATAATAGATGGCCTTTGAAAAAATATTTTTCGTAGCTGTGTCATTTAATTATGCTGCTAAATGAGGTGTATATTGGTTATGGTTTATGAATATTATAAACAGACAGGCATCAGTAACACACATACATGTTAATAGTATCACGTGAACAGACAGTGAATCCACTGACGATGCTTAATCGTGTATCTCGTCATGGTTTCCGCAACGTACGGTGGTCACATGATCATTAGGTTTTTGTTTAGAGGTTCGGTAATATTGTTCAATTTGCGACATTTAGCTTGCACCATCTGTTAGGCAAAATGGCTGCTTTTAAAAATGCAAAACAAGTAAGTTTTTTTTCTTTTGGTTGTGTGCACATGTCTTGTTCTTTAACTTAATTTTTGTAAATGTACATCAGTTTCTGGTAAACATCTTTTACAAACATTTTTTTACTTCCAGTATAAAACTTTGCTCCTTAAAATATAAAACGGAAAACGTATTAATTTGTAATCATGACCAGGAAGTGTTAAAGAAGTAAACACGAAATTATACATAACAATATTTTAGTTTCTCGTGTTTTAGTTCTTTGTATAAGCATCCATTATTTTAGGTAAATGACTGTTTCTTGTTTGTGTTCTTTTATGAAAAAACAAATAGTAATAACATGTATTCAGCCAGTATGGTCAAAAATGATTTCTGTCTCAGAGAGACATTGCTGCTTAGTTTACCAATATGATATAACGGCATCATTTTGATAGTGAAAACACGTCCTTTTATTTTTAGATTAATTGTCCTTTCCTGTTCATGAATTTAAAAACGTATCTTTGTATTAGCTGTTCTCTAGGTATTAAGACTTAAGAAGTTTATTGTGTTTTTCATTAAATTTTGTGATCTTTATATGCCTCTAAATGCAACAACTATTTACTGCGTTTGAATTTACATAAGAAGTTTCCAAACGATGATTTCTATGTTTTCGGTTAAAGAATATATCTCTTACATGTTGTCAAAACATCATGATTTACAATTGTTCAACAAAAATATTGATTTTATTGTTATGAGCTAAATTTCAAGAGTTATTTTTTCATGGATCATTTTTTATGCTTATCGATCACAACGCAAAAGTCCATGTGATAGCCAGTTTAAACCAATTTTATAAAACAGCTGTTTTTCCTGTTACTAATTCACTCCCTCCCTGATCTGTAATTTGTATTGATTTATTTAAGCAAGTAATTGATTTCAAAAGTAAGGGAATGTAAATATTAGCATTAAAGGATTTATTTTTGACGTTGTCGTGTCAATAACTACATTCAGTTGAGCAGACAATAATCATAACGCGCTTAGGCGCGTTATTCAATTTGTCTTTTCCCCTGACGGCAGCTGTTGACACGACGACGTCAAAAATATATCATTTAATACTTACTTTTACATTTACATTACGTCAAAAATATATCATTTTAATGCCATAACTTATTGTTTCTGGTTCATCAATTTCATAGACGGACAGGTAACAGTAACACAAATATGAGGGCTGTTAGAAAAGTTCGCGGACAAGTTCGATTGTGAGCGGACTATTTGAATGATACCAGCGAAACTTTTTAGATTTAAACTTGACGTATTTTCTATGAAATACGTAAAGATTTGTATGTTTCAAATGCACCATAACAAATATACAGCTTAATTATTTTGAAAAGATATGCTTCACGGAGCATGTCAGATTTTTATTTTTTTATATTTTGTACGCATTTCTCCCTATTAAGAAAATGAACCATTTGAGCGCAGAAAAATGAACGATATTTCTTATGAAAGGCGTTTTCTTAAAGTTTCAATTAAATTGGAAAATTTATGACCGTTTTATCGCTTAATTTGTACGAACAACGCTCAAAAAATGAGTCAAAAACGTTGTCGTCAACGGACATCTTGAAGCGCCGTGCCTTCATTTAATTTTGAACGCAGGAAAATCTCCGATGGAAACCAAAAGGTCCTTAGATGCTGCTATTTCTTAAAACAAAGGTTAACACTTAAAATCACAGACGTTTAAAGATAGAAGAACTGATATTTTGAGCTCTAGCAGTACCCAAACCCCCACAAACAGCCCGGACCTTGCACCTATGGATTTTTTCCCTTAAATCTAAAGTAGAAATTGAGATTTTTGAACCTAAATGTTCTACGGTATTCCGCAAAAGACATTTTACAAAAACTTGACAAATAATGGTATGAACATGCATTTTATAAATATGTTAAATGACTTTAAAAAACGTGTGTGGAACTGAAAGGTGTTTACTTTGAAAAAGAGTAACAGGGTTTACTTGCAGTTGTTTGACGTCAACTGACGTCGTGGAAATTTGAAATGGTGCTCCGTAAATCTAATTCAAGTAAATTAAAATCTAATAACCGCTGTATCTTTTATGAAAAAAAAATCCAATCTATATGGTTTTTTGCATACTTAAATACAAAATCTCTGAAACGTAGAAAAAATTAATATAAAGTTCTTGTTTTTTAATTTTTCGTATGCTGTACTTAATGAAATGTATCATTACGTTATCAGTGAAAATGACGTTTTTGACGTTACCGAAATTAACACCAACACCGTGCCCGATGTCGTGAAAATATGAAATGGTGTTCCGTAAAATTATGTAATTCATGCAAAGTAAAAGTCGCTGTATATTTTGAAAAAAATGTTAAAATCATCTGATTTTTGCATACTTATTTTCAATTGATAGTCATTTAATAAAACATACGCCATCCTACAAGTACTAATTTTGCCGCAATTCACTTTGTCCGCGAACTTTTCTAACAACCCTCGTGCATATTAACAGTATCACGTGAAAAGGTAAAATCCACGTACAATGCTCATTCCTCTACCTCTTGACTGGTTTCCGAAACAAAGGGTGGTCACATGATCATTAGGTTTTTATTTAGAGGTTTAGGGTTCTTGTTCCATTTGCGACATTAAGATTGTAACACCTTTTAGAGAATAATGCAGTTTAACTTCAATAAACTTCAGTTAAACTGGAAAATCGGGCATACAAAAAACAACTTTGATAAGACCCCTGGAACAAACCAGGAGGTAAAAGGGGTTTTTTTATTTGACCATTTGATGCCTTTTAGTAATAACTTTAATATGTAGAACAAAAAAAGAAATCCCTAGGGCAGAAGTTTTTAAAAAATGTAAAAAATGTTCAAAATTTATACATTTCAAGCAAAATCCCATAGGGTCCTATGTTAAAAATTAACAAACTTTGAGATGACCCCCTAAACAAACGGTATGGTAAATGTCTTATTTTTTAATCTAAAATTAATAATTATATCAGTAGAAATTAAAGTAAAAAATTTCATTCAAAAATCTAGGGCAGAACAAATTAGACCCGGCCTCGTTAAACTATAAGTGACGACCTTTCACATGAAAGGAAGGCAATGTTTAACTCTCTCTCTCTCTCTCTCTCTCTCTCTCTCTCTCTCTCTCTATGAACAACATCACGTGAAAAGTTCATGAATCCACTTATAATGGTTATTTAAGTATCTCTTGACTGGTTTCCGCAACAAAGGTTGGTCATATGATCATTAGCTTTTTATTTACAGGTTCGCTGTTGTTCCGTTTAGGGGATTGTGCACTGTAATTGCTTGTTAAGGTTCCAAACAATTAATCAAGTAAGTTTTTTTTTGTTGGGTGTAAATATCTTGTTCTTTTATCAGCAATAATATGAACCATAACTTTAGTTAAAAATGTAGGCATTTTTACATACTCTCTCTCTCTCTCTCTCTCTCTCTCTCTCTCTCTCTCTTTCTCTCTCTAAATATATAATAAGCAAGCATTTTACTTCAATTAAAGTAATTATTAAGTAACACACAAATCAATTCAATGTACGCCTAAAAACGAATAGGATCTATCCTTAAAATTCAATAACTTTTATCTCTTACTTTGTTTTTTAACATAACATGTTCATCACATGGTTATTATCTGTTTTCTTTACAGGTTTGCTAAGATGTTCCGTTGCAACATCAAGGCTACCACATCAATTAGGAAATAATGATAATTCGTAATAGCTTACTGTAAGGAACGAAATCAACTAACGACCAGGGTTCGTTTGGGCATATGAATGTATATTATTCTTTAACTGTGAGTAGTATGATTGTGTATACTATGTAATCAAATATGTAGATATCGCTTATGCACGCACATTCACACATACAAACTCTCTCTCTCTCTCTCTCTCTCTCCTTCTCTCTCTCTCTCTCTCTCTCTCTCTCTCTCTCTCTCTCTCTCTCTCTCTCTCTCTCTCTCTCTCTCTCTCTCTCTCTTTCTGAACTTGAAGGGTTTTTGATAAAAACATTTTCTTTGTATGCTTCCTTGTCAAAATGGCGGCCTAATAAAACCATCCTGTTAAATGAAATACCTTTTAGAGCGTTTGATTTTATAAATGGATGACTTTTTATGTGTATTCTATTTTAGAAAAACAAATAGTATCCATATTTATGCAGCCAGTATGATCAAGGAATACTTAGGTCACCGATTAACATTGCAGCATAGGTTATCGATCTGCACACGGGCTTTATTTTATTTTTTTGCTGAAAATTACTTCCCTGATCAGAAAATGAAAACTCATTGAAATAGTCATTGTTTTGAGGCAGGCTAGACTGCATGCTCTGTTATATGGTGAACTGCATCATTTGAGTGTCATTAATATCTTTGTGCAAGATGAAAAGTAATTATACTGCATACATGTAAATGGTAAATAAGGAACTTTAAGTGACCCCCTTGAACCAAAAAATATTTGGCATTGCTCTCTCTCTCTCTCTCTCTCTCTCTCTCTCTCTCTCTCTCTCTCTCTCTCTCTCTCTCTCTCTTACTTTGACGTTTTTAGCGTTTTATTTTAGATGGATGGCTGTTTACGTGTGTGTTCTGTTTTAGAAAAAACAAGTAGTATCAACATGTGTGCAGTAAGCATGATAAAGGAATACTTCCAATGTAAATCAACAATTGATATTGCAGCAAACGTTTTCAATCTGCACACGGGCTTTATTTTAGTTTTAGCTCAAAATTACTTCCTTGATCAGAAAATGAAAACTCATCAGAAAAGTCATTGTTTTAGGTAACTGCAGGCTCTGTTATAAGATGAAGTGCATCAGTTGAGTGTCATTAATATTTCTGTGCGCAATGAGGAGTAATAATACCGCGTACATGTAAATGGCAACTAAGGACCCTTACACGACCCCCTTTAAGCAGAAAATGTTTGGTATTGCTCTCTCTCTCTTTCTCTCTCTCTCTCTCTCTCTCTCTCTCTCTCTCTCTCTCTCTCTCTCTCTATATATATATATCTCCACATCCTATGAATTGTATACTTCCTTGTCAAAACGGCGCCATAATGTAACTATCGTGCATGTTGAATGAAAACATTTTTAAGCGTTTTATTTACGTGTGTGTTCGGTTTTAAAAGAACAAGTATTGTCAAATTCTGTTCAGTCAGCATGATCAAGGAATATTAAGGTCACCAATTAACACTGCTTCTAGCACAGGTTCTTGATGACAGTTACGACCACCCTCCCCCTCCATCTCCCCATCCCCACGTATCTAGACCCCCAGGACTTTACTTATTTATATTTTTCATGATATATTCATAATCTAATGTATACCTTCATTGCAAAAAATTTCTTATAACAAACATTTTAACAAAAAAAGCACACCACCTCTACATACATGTAAAATACAACAAGGTTGCTTACTTCGTCTGCCAGCGGAGAGGTACTGCCATTGAATATTTGTTGAAATGTGCTATCAAACTACATTTACCGGTAAAACGGTGAACTAATGTCGTAGCTCCCTTTACTGAATATCTGCATACCATGCCCATGTAAATACATTTATTGGGTAAATTTGATGAATTTTTACCGACAAGTTGCAAGCTTTTGAACCGATCCATCTTCAGCCGTTTTTTCTTTGCTAAGACAATGTAAAAATTTTGAGTTAAGTCTAGATGACTGCTTCATGAACCTGGGGCCAAAATTATCACACAAAATTTATATTAATATTTGGATTATTTTTTTTATGATACATGTATATCTATATGTGGGTGCTACAGGTGAAGATCGGATGGGGGTGGGGGAACCTTTATACCTTCTTTTAACCTTTACAACTTCTAATTTCATTTTTAAAAAAATACAACCTTACTACATGTATTTGCCAAGAGGAAGTAAACTGCTAATTGAGGGGTATGGAGTAGAGTTCGTTACTTATATTTGATATACTTACATTCTTTAAAACTAAATAACCCTGGACCCCCTCTACTTAAAAAAAGGTATCATCCGTAAAATTGAATACGTAAAAAGAAGAATCAAAGAGTTTAGTTTATAGTAAAAATACCAAATCTAAAACAACGCAAGAAAATAAGTTAAGAACGTATAGAAATTTTGAAACAATTATAAAAACATTATACATTGTACTCATTTAACAGAAATACATGAAAAGTTAATAACTGTATGCTTATCTTTCTTTCAATCTTTTTTTGGGGGGGTCAAAACGATTAACGCCATGGCTTGTTGGTATATATGCTATGCCTCTGCTTTAAACAACAAAAACATATTTTTTTTATATTTTGTAACTAACGATTCAAAATTGAAAAAGAAAGAAATAATGATATACAGTCTATTGTGGACTTTTTTTGCTCGAAGATTTATTTTACGTGGTGAAACTTTTTAACGCAATATAATTTAATTCTGGTTGTAACGCGCTTTCTGATTGGCTATATCGTATTAAGAATGTTGCCTACGTCATGGTAAGACTAACGTCAAAAAGGTATAAATACGCCTGATCTTACGTTTGAATTTTGTACAACTTTACGTCATTTTAAAGGTCAAATGACCGTTTTTATCTACAATGAAGAGTAAAAAAATTAAATTATAAGCAATGAATTCAATATTTATAAGTTCTATACGATATAAAATGGTTTGGAACAGTTTACGCTTTTTTATAAACCACTCCGCGATTTATAAAGCGTAAATTGCCCCAAACTATTTTATATCGTATAAAACAAATAAGTAAAATAGATGAACCCTAAATTTTAACATTACGGGTTCGTTTTAGGGAATGAACTTTTTATAAAACATTAAATTATTAAACTATATATTTTATACTGTGTCTAATAATAACTCAGCAAAATGGCACAATTTCTGTGCAATTAAAACCATTCAATGACATAATTAATATACATTAAACATTCACAGCATTTCCAAATTTTCTGTCTGATCTTGAACTTCTAGCTATGTCAACATTGTGACTAGGTGTTTACCTACATTAGAGAAGAGGGCAACAGGAGAGACAATTCTAACAATAGTAATGAAATGCAACTGTAATGAATAAGATTTTTATGGGAAACAGTGAAAACAACTATTGTTTTTTTTTTATAAATTAAAGCATGATACGTATTTTTTTTTAATTTTATTTATATATATTGACTTCAGTGGATGAAAATCGCTTGGAAAATAGAATTTAAAAAACGACCACATTTTCATTTCATTTGAAATTGGAATGCTTTTGTTAATTTGCATGTGAATTTCTTTTTAGTTCTTGAAAGTCCAAAAGTGGAATTTATATATTAGTAAGAAAACGTATGAGAGTATCACTTCTTGGCATCCCACCAACAATCGCGCCCTGGGTCATCATTTTGTATATAGATATATGAAACAAAATATGCAACAATTAATTGTTGGAACTTCTTTAAGAATATAGGCTTTTTTCTTCAAATATTGTTGATACATTTTATAATTAATTACTAATTTGACAATTTTTTTCTCTCAAATGTTCTGGATTTTAAAGTCAAATTAACCAGAATGCAATACTAGCTGTTACTATAAATAGATGCAACCAGTGCAAAAACAAACATCCTATATTTGAATCTAAATAGGTATCCTTTAAAGCTATGATACGATTCGGTTCATTCTTGAGGCTTGCTACCACATTTTTTTCCTACTTGCATTGTTTTCTAGTAGACATGATTGTTCTTAACGGACATAGTAGTTAGGGTGAGATAAGATAACCCGTTGCCCAATGCCAGGTTAAAAACCTATTCAGACACCAGATCCCTGTTGTGCAAGCACAGCATCAACACAGACAGTTTTAAAAGCCTCATTATGGGCCGTACCTACAAAATATTGGGCAACACGTCTTGTCGCACAGACAACTGCATCTATCTCATCAGTTGATTTGCTCTAAACAATACATTGGGAAACACGTGACCTCTGCAGAAGAATCATCAAACACCGCTCGACCATAAAGACCAAGAAAATCAAGGGGCCCGTCGGGGAACATTTCAATATGAGTGGTCACAAATGGGAAGACATGACAATAGTAGTTATTGACCATAATCCTCAGTGGAACTCGCAATAATTGTGTTCATCGATTAATAAAATTTAAAATTAGTATTATAATATAAGCATCTCTTTAAAAGTAATGCAAACAATACCATATGCAATGTATCGAAAATTAATTCTTGATTCAGTCTTATGATTTTTTGTCTTTGTTTATTTACTTCATTTTGGGTTTTTTTCATTGCAGAAAAGAAGTTGTTAATGCTGTGAACGGGACAAAAATGTCTCTCTCAAAGTATGGATCAACCGTGGAGACCACAAATCTTGCTCGGTTAGCCCGAATTATCTTAGGCCCCTGCACTGACGTACTTCAAGATGTTCTTAAGAAAAATATGAATCCGTCCGTCTTGCCTGGCAAAGTTAAAACTTTTTTGGCAAAATTTAAAAAGTCTCCATTTACCAAAGAACAAGAAAAGATCGTGTATACAGGAAAATATTCGGACTTTGACATAACTTTACTTTACATTTTGTTTCGTAATATTTGCACATTTCCACAACATTCACATAAATGGGGAAATGCTCCGAATCCAGGAGATAGGAGCGAATCAGCCAACATAGAAAGGATTCGTTTATTAAGGAACAAATATCAAGGCCATCATTCGAGTATATCAATTTCAAGCTCTGACTTTAATCAAGAATGGCAAGCTATTTTTGATATCGTTAAAGAGTTGGAAATGTATTTAGGGACGTGCACTGTTTATCAGGAGGAGGTAAAGAAAATAACACAATGCTGCATGGACCCAGAACAAGAAGCTAAATATATTGAACAGCTACTGAACTTGAATAAAAAACTTGACGACTTATCAGGTAATTACATTCAAACTTTAAGATGTGTAACTCTTCTGACCTTATTGTTGATGGCAGTTGTTACTATTTTTTTAATGATAATTCAGAAACATTTTCTTTTTGATGGACAGTAAAAATTGAAAATACCTGTGTCTGCAAAAAAAGAAAAGGTAGGAAACATTTTTTTTGTATCAGCAAAACTGTCATATATAATAGTTTAGCTCACTAGAGCTGAACTTTAAAAGTACCTTTTCATCATTTTTTGCGTGCCTTCTGTATATTTGTCTATCCGTACATGGATGTAAAGTTTTAACATTTTAAACTTTTCAAAATTCATTGAGTCAGTATCAACCAACATTGACACAAATCATCCTTGGGGAAGAAAATTCTAGCTTGAGTCTTTATATGTAGATTTGACCCCCAGGACTACCAGAGAACTTTTGAAACCTTTTTACAAAACAACATGACACCCCAAATCAAAGAGTTCAGATTGCTGGTTTATAAGATGTAAGAGCAGTTTGAGAAAGTAAAACGTGACAGACGGACGGAACAGAGTAACAACAATATACCCGAACTTTCTTTAGAAAGTGCGGGTATAACAACTATATGCATATTTTATACATACATTAAATGTCCATAGTGATACACATGTACGTGTGGTAATTAAAAATATGCTCTTTTTCAAGATTCTGTCGTTCCCTCATTTGGCTTGCAAATCCGGGCTTCCACTGCTATTGCTACCTAGCTCTATCTATTTTAATTAAAATACATTAGTTAAGTGTCAAACTTTCAATGCAAGTCTTATACTTCAAATGTTTTAAATTTGGGAAGTTGGGATCAATTAATACAAGAGATGGTACTACGGAACTTTAGTTTTAAATTAATCATGCATATATGGTTCAAGTGAAAATATTATATCTGCTCACCTTTATCATCATCCGTCACATATTTGTGTTCGTCTGTTGCAGATGACATGACAAATATGTATTGCCAATAGCAGGGAAACAGTACATTATTTCGATTTCACGTTTTCTGTACATAACAGCTGATAATCAATGTTAGTTGAAAGCTTTAATCACGAAGGGAATTGCGTTTCAAACGGACGTCAGACATATTGTGACGATGTAGCCTTCCACCTTTAAAATACTTCTTGGAAATCGTTCACCCCATTTTATTGTCTATATAAAATATGATCCTTGAAGTACTATCCAGTACTATCCGGTCGGCAGGTCGACCTGTCAACTAGTCTAACTGTCAACCCGTCGACCACTCAACCTGTCTACCTGTCAACCCGCTGACCTGTCTACTCGTCCATTGGTTAACCTATTGACCGGTTCATCCTTCAATCTTTTAGATGAGCAATTAAACCTTCAGTAATAATCACTGCATAAAAACTATCAAAAAACGTATCACTACGCAAAAATGATGATATAAAAATGATTATAATTATTTTTTGTATTGCTACACAAATCAACACGATCAATTTTAAATTTAAATTACTACGCAAAAATAAAGAACTACTTTTGTCTTATTCTTTACTTGAGCCATACAAAGTATATCTATTTTTAAAATTGTTTCAAAAAAATCTAAATTATAATTTTTATAAAAACAAAGGTTCATAATTCTGAGCTCATACACTGATTCAATATGATACATTTATTTTCATAGAATCACGTTATGTACCTTCCTGACCATGTTAAATAAATTCGTCGATTATGATTGTTCAAATCTATTTACAACTTTCAATTTTTTTAAATATTCATGAAACAGATTTGACTACCAAAATATGCAGAAACATTATCTAAAATATCATACTAAAAAACCATTAATACAATTTTCAGAATTATTTGATAGAGAAGTTTCCAGATGGAAAGAAGATGATAAAGTTTTTTTGGAAACTCACAACTTTCAAGCAATGTTTAACAAGGTGGTCGATAAACCTTACGTGATATTTGTTGGTGTCCCAGGCTCGGGAAAATCGGTCACGGCTCGTCATATAGCCCTGAAACTACAGGAGGAAAGATATGATATCCTACCGATAAAAGATATAAGCGAGATTGAAACTCACTGTAATCCAGAAATCCTACAAGTGTTTGTTATTGATGATGTGGTAGGAGTTTTTGGGTTAGATGAGTCTGAGTTCAATAAAATATGTAAGTACGAAAGTATAATTAAAAAGCCTGAGAAGAAAGAAACGAAACTTCTTATGACATGTAGAGAGGTTGTTCATAGAAATGAATATCTAACAAACACATTTTTATCAGAGAGCGCAAATGTAGTCAAGCTTCACAGCGATGAGAATATATTAACAGAGCAAGATAAATGCAATTTGCTTACCATGTACGATTTAGATAAACAAATTTTATCTTCACTCGATTTATCCTCAACATCAAAAATGTTTCCATTTCTATGTAAACTGTATAAAAAGGAATTTAGAAATTATGGAGCATCTTTTTTCACGTCCCCATATCCCTGCATTTTGGATGAAATGGATAAAATGAAACAACGAAACAAAATACAGTATGCTTCTCTTGTTTTGTTGATGTTCAATGATAGCAAACTATCAGAATCTATTTTAGACGATGATAAAAGTAGCAAAAGATCAAGTTGTTTTCAGGGGAAAAAAATCAGTGTACTGAAACGATGTAAGGTAGACAGCGAAACAAACAGTTTTAGATTTATTGATGCATTGTCGGATATGAAAGGGACCTATACAAACAAGTTTGATAGTGAGTACACTTTTATTCACGATTCCATGTTTGAAATCGTTGCATGTCATTTTGGTCGTCAGTTTCCAGAACTTATGATACAATACATGAGTAGTGATTATTTTGCTAATTATATCAAAGTAGACGGGAACGAATCTGAAAATAGAATAAGTGAAAATGAAGAATCTACAGAACGTAAGGCAAGTGGTTTGTGTATAATAATTTCAGAATCACATTATCAGATGCTTGCAGAACGTTTGTTTAGAGACGTAGAAAATGGTGAGATGCTTGTCTTTGAAAATGAAGCACTGAAACATCCGTCTGTGCTTCAAACTTTCATTGACCTAATCGCGAGGAAGTCGTATACAGAACTTTATTCCATATTTCTTTCTGAGTTGAAAGAAGATAATGAAGGTAAGTATTCATTCGTCGTTCAGTCACAGATGAAAAAAACATATGATGAACCATTTGAACTTTATCAGATTTGGAATCTTTTGTTGAATAGAAGAAAACGCGTTAGAGCAATTAGCTGGGTGATATATCGTGGGCATAATCAGATATTGCAGTACATAATAGATCAAATTCTAGCAGAAAATGGAAACGTCAATGATCTTTTTCAAAATTCCTACAAAAAACATGGTGAAGTGAAAATGTCATATGATATTGTAGATGTTGAAAGGGGGGCCGTCATGACAGCAGGGGACTCGGATATTGAATCAGATGTAGAAAAAGTAACTGTTGAACAATTTCGCCTGCTTCGTCTTGGTTGTTATTCTGCTGATAATACCACTGTAAAAATACTATTAAAGCACATAGATATTGAAAATATCATAAAAACAGTTCCTTATCCAGAATTTGCGACTTGGGAAATGGATCCCCTTACTATTGTGTGCAAATATGGATACGATAAAATTGCCAGTGAATTGCTTCAAGCTTCGGCAAATACTAATCTGTTCTGGAAATTACGTATACCATTTGTTGTTGCATGTGGCAATGGACATTTGAATGTTGTCAAAGCGTTAATAAATACCGGGGCCAATGTCAATGGAATATATGATAGTAAAACACCTCTTACAGTTGCATGTAAAGCAGGACATGTTAATGTTGTTGATGAGTTGATTAAAGCGGGGGCTGATATAAATCTAGCTGTTAAAAAGGAAACACCGCTAATAAATGCCCTTCATCAAGAAAATTCACAGATAGTTGAATTGCTGGTAAACGCTGGGTCTAAAGCCATTCACAAAGGTGAACATGAAACATCATTAACAATTGCATGTTTGAAGGGACAATTGGAAAAAGTTAAAAAGATAATTCAAGCGGGAGCCGATGTCAATTTAAGAGATGGAGTGCTGACACCACAAGTTGCGGCATGTTATATGGGACATTTGAGTGTTGTTAAAGAAATGATAAACGCTGGAGCCGATGTAAACCTACTCGACGAAGATGTAACGCCCTTAACGGCCGCACTGCTTGGAGAACATTCAAGTGTAGTTGAAGAGCTCATAAACGCAGGGGCATGTGTTAATTTAAAAGATAATCATACGATACCAATCATGGTCCCATGTTCTAGTGGAAATGTAAAACTAACTAAAGTGTTAGTTGAAGCTGGGGCTAATGTTAATATTAAACATGAAGGTGAAACACCTCTCACAGTTGCATGTTCAGCTGGCTACACCAGTGTAGCTGAAGAGTTATTAAACGCAGCAGGGGTTGAAGTCAATTTACAGGGTAAAGGCAACACACCATTATTCATTGCATGTCGTCAGAAAAATTTATATTTAGTTCAAATGATCTTAAAAGCTGGAGCTGATGTCAATTTAGGAGATGGAAATGATACACCATTAACAGCAGCATGTGATAATGGTGATTTGACTATACTTGAAGAGTTGATAAAGGCAGGGGCTGATGTCAATTTAAAGAGTGGATGCAAAACACCATTAATCATTGCATGTGGTGACGAAAATCTATCTTTAGTTCAAATGATCATAAAAGCAGGAGCTGATGTCAATTTAGGAGATGGAAATTATACACCATTAACAGCAGCATGTCATGGTGGTGATTTGAAAGTAGTTGAGGAGTTGATAAAGGCAGGGGCTGATGTCAATTTAAAGAGTGGAGTAGAAATTCCACTAATCATTGCATGTCGTAAGAAAAATTTATATATAGTTCAAATGATCTTAAAAGCTGGAGCTGATGTCAATTTAGGAGATGGAAATGATACACCATTAACAGCAGCGTGTGATAATGGTGATTTGACTATACTTGAAGAGTTGATAAAGGCAGGGGCTGATGTCAATTTAAAGAGTGGATGCAAAACATCATTGATCATTCCATGTTTTAAGGGACATTTGAATGTTGTTAAACAATTGATAAATGCTGGGGTCGATGTCAATCTCAGAGATAAAGATGAAACACCTCTTACATCGGCATGTAAAGCAGGACATGTAAAAGTTGCTGATGAGTTGATTAAAGCGGGGGCTGATATAACATTAACTGATAAAAAGAAAACACCGCTAATGACTGCATTTGATCATGGACATTCACAGATAGTTGAATTGCTGGTAAAAGCTGGATCTGAAGCCATTTACAAAGGTGGACATGAAACATCACTAACTATTGCATGTTTGAAAGGACAATTGGAAAAAGTTAAAAAGATAATTCAAGCGGGAACTGATGTCAATTTAAGAGATGGAGTTATGACACCATTAGTTGTGGCATGTTATATGGGACATTTGAGTGTTGTTAAAGAAATGATAAACGCTGGAGCCGATGTAAACCTACTCGACGAAGATGTAACGCCCTTAACGGCCGCATTGCTTGGAGAACATTCAAGTGTAGTTGAAGAGCTCATAAACGCAGGGGCATGTGTTAATTTAAAAGATAATCATTCGATACCAATCATGGTCCCATGTTCTAGTGGAAATGTAAAACTAACTAAAGTGTTAGTTGAAGCTGGGGCTAATGTTAATATTAAACATGAAGGTGAAACACCTCTCACAGTTGCATGTTCAGCTGGCTACACCAGTGTAGCTGAAGAGTTATTAAACGCAGCAGGGGTTGAAGTCAATTTACAGGGTAAAGGCAAAACACCATTATTCATTGCATGTCGTCAGAAAAATTTATATTTAGTTCAAATGATCTTAAAAGCTGGAGCTGATGTCAATTTAGGAGATGAAAATGATACACCATTAACAGCAGCATGTGATAATGGCGATTTAAATGTAGTTGACGAGTTGATAAAGGCAGGGGCTGATGTCAATTTAAAGAGTGGATGCGAAACACCATTATTCATTGCATGTGGTGACGAAAATCTATCTTTAGTTCAAATGATCATAAAAGCAGGAGCTGATGTCAATTTAGGAGATGGAAATGATACACCATTAACAGAAGCATGTCATGGTGGTGATTTGAAAGTAGTTGAGGAGTTGATAAAGGCAGGGGCTGATGTCAATTTAAAGGGTGGAGTAGAAATTCCACTAATCATTGCATGTCGTAAGAAAAATTTATATATAGTTCAAATGATCTTAAAAGCTGGAGCTGATGTCAATTTAGGAGATGGAAATGATACACCATTAACAGCAGCGTGTGATAATGGTGATTTGACTATACTTAAAGAATTGATAAAGGCAGGGGCTGATGTCAATTTAAAGAGTGGATGCAAAACACCATTGATCATTCCATGTTTTAAGGGACATTTGAATGTTGTTAAACAATTGATAAAAGCTGGGGTCGATGTCAATCTCAGAGATAAAGATGAAACACCTCTTACATCGGCATGTAAAGCAAGACATGTAAAAGTTGCTGATGAGTTGATTAAAGCGGGGGCTGATATAACATTAACTGATAAAAAGAAAACACCGCTAATGACTGCATTTGATCATGGACATTCACAGATAGTTGAATTGCTGGTAAAAGCTGGATCTGAAGCCATTTACAAAGGTGGACATGAAACATCACTAACTATTGCATGTTTGAAAGGACAATTGGAAAAAGTAAAAAAGATAATTCAAGCGGGAACTGATGTCAATTTAAGAGATGGAGTGCTGACACCATTAGTTGTGGCATGTTATATGGGACATTTGAGTGTTGTTAAAGAAATGATAAACGCTGGAGCCGATGTAAACCTACTCGACGAAGATGTAACGCCCTTAACGGCCGCACTGCTTGGAGAACATTCAAGTGTAGTTGAAGAGCTCATAAACGCAGGGGCATGTGTTAATTTAAAAGATAATCATACGATACCAATCATGGTCCCATGTTCTAGTGGAAATGTAAAACTAACTAAAGTGTTAGTTGAAGCTGGGGCTAATGTTAATATTAAACATGAAGGTGAAACACCTCTCACAGTTGCATGTTCAGCTGGCTACACCAGTGTAGCTGAAGAGTTATTAAACGCAGCAGGGGTTGAAGTCAATTTACAGGGTAAAGGCAAAACACCATTATTCATTGCATGTCGTCAGAAAAATTTATATTTAGTTCAAATGATCTTAAAAGCTGGAGCTGATGTCAATTTAGGAGATGGAAATGATACACCATTAACAGCAGCATGTGATAATGGCGATTTAAATGTAGTTGACGAGTTGATAAAGGCAGGGGCTGATGTCAATTTAAAGAGTGGATGCGAAACACCATTATTCATTGCATGTGGTGACGAAAATCTATCTTTAGTTCAAATGATCATAAAAGCAGGAGCTGATGTCAATTTAGGAGATGGAAATGATACACCATTAACAGAAGCATGTCATGGTGGTGATTTGAAAGTAGTTGAGGAGTTGATAAAGGCAGGGGCTGATGTCAATTTAAAGAGTGGAGTACAAATTCCACTAATCATTGCATGTCGTAAGAAAAATTTATATATAGTTCAAATGATCTTAAAAGCTGGAGCTGATGTCAATTTAGGAGATGGAAATGATACACCATTAACAGCAGCGTGTGATAATGGTGATTTGACTATACTTGAAGAGTTGATAAAGGCAGGGGCTGATGTCAATTTAAAGAGTGGATGCAAAACACCATTAATCATTGCATGTGGTGACGAAAATCTATCTTTAGTTCAAATGATCTTAAAAGCTGGAGCTGATGTCAATTTAGGAGATGGAAATGATACACCATTAACAGCAGCGTGTGATAATGGTGATTTGACTATACTTGAAGAGTTGATAAAGGCAGGGGCTGATGTCAATTTAAAGAGTGGATGCAAAACACCATTGATCATTCCATGTTTTAAGGGACATTTGAATGTTGTTAAACAATTGATAAATGCTGGGGTCGATGTCAATCTCAGAGATAAAGATGAAACACCTCTTACATCGGCATGTAAAGCAGGACATGTAAAAGTTGCTGATGAGTTGATTAAAGCGGGAGCTGATATAACATTAACTGATAAAAAGAAAACACCGCTAATGACTGCATTTGATCATGGACATTCACAGATAGTTGAATTGCTGGTAAAAGCTGGATCTGAAGCCATTTACAAAGGTGGACATGAAACATCACTAACTATTGCATGTTTGAAAGGACAATTGGAAAAAGTAAAAAAGATAATTCAAGCGGGAACTGATGTCAATTTAAGAGATGGAGTTATGACACCATTAGTTGCGGCATGTTATATGGGACATTTGAGTGTTGTTAAAGAAATGATAAAAGCTGGAGCCGATGTAAACTTACTCGACGGAGATAACACGCCCTTAACGGCCGCACTGCTTGGAGGACATTCAAGAGTAGTTGAAGAGCTAATAAACGCAGGGGCATGTGTTAATTTAAAAGATAAACATACGATACCAATCATGGTCCCATGTTCAAGTGGAAATGTGAAACTAACTAAAGTGTTAGTTGAAGCTGGGGCTGATGTTAATATTGAACATGAAAGTGAAACACCTCTCACAGTTGCATGTTCAGCTGGCTACACCAGTGTAGCTGAAGAGTTATTAAACGCAGCAGGGGTTGAAGTCAATTTACAGGGTAAAGGCAAAACACCATTATTCATTGCATGTCGTCAGAAAAATTTATATTTAGTTCAAATGATCTTAAAAGCTGGAGCTGATGTCAATTTAGGAGATGGAAATGATACACCATTAACAGCAGCATGTGATAATGGTGATTTGACTATACTTGAAGAGTTGATAAAGGCAGGGGCTGATGTCAATTTAAAGAGTGGATGCAAAACACCATTAATCATTGCATGTTATGAGGGACATTTAGATGTTGTAAAACAATTGATAAATGCTGGGGTCGATGTCAATATCGAAGACGGAGATGATACACCAATAACCGCTTCATGTAATGATAATAATGTAATTGAAATTCGTGTAGATGCTGGAGCTGTAGTCAATTTTCAGACTTTTGATAAGACAGCTCTTGTAGTTGCATGTTATGAAGGACATTTGAGTATAGTTGAAACATTGATTAAAGCAGGCGCCGATGTAAATCTAACGGGAAAAAATGGACAGTATACCCCACTTATAGCAGCATGTGAAAAAAATGATTTGAAAACAGTCAATGTTCTGATAAGGGCTGGAGCTGATGTCAATCTAATAGGAAAGTGGGGTGAATATACCCCACTAATAGTTGCATGTGTTGCTGGGCATTTGGATGTGGTAAATGTTTTTATAAATGCTGGGGCCGATGTTAATCTACAAAGCAATGATAGAGATTATACACCTTTAATAGCTGCATGCATGAACAACCATCTGAATTTAGTTGATGTTTTGACAAAAGCTGGTGCTGATGTCAATATGACAGGAAAAAAAAATACGCCACTAGCAGCTGCATGTCAAGGTGGACATTTAAAAGTAGTAGATGTGTTGTTAAAGTGTGGGGCTGATGTGAATCTAGCAGGTGAAACTGGTGAGTTTACACCATTGCTTGCTGCTTCTCAAGGTGGACATTTGGAAGTGTTTGATCTTTTAGTTGATGCAGGGGCTAATCTCAATTGTTTGACTGAAAATGGATCTGATGTTTATTAAAATAATTTGCATTTTGAATCGCTGAAAAATGTATGTAGCTATATTTATTTATCAGAGGTATAAAAGGGTTTTAAAAATTGAAAAAATATCTTATCTTATGCTGATCAACTTCATATCAGGATTTGATAAATTTATAGGCGACAGCATACATTGCCATTTTCGTTCATAAAACTATCTCAGGCCAGCATCACAGCAGCTATATGAGAGAAATTTGATACAATGTTAGCGTGTAGGTAAGCTGCTGCGGTCTAAGTGATGGAATTTTTCCAAAATGAGCAAAAAGTTAGCTGTTAATTTTAATTTATTTACAAAATCGAAATCGTATTTGGCAAGCGAAATGCAAGTGTTTTACATTATTGATTTACCTGTATGTATAAATAGAATTTATATGAATGTACATAATGATTTTCTTTACAAAAAAAACAACATTTTAATGCAAGATTTTCAAATATATGCAATGATACAAATCTTTCAACGCATGGTTGATCTTTTATTTCAATGAATTAGCAAAAGTACGCTAAACAGGAAATTCATAGATTTTATTTATTGTTTATTTATTTATTTACATGTACAATGTATATATCTATTGTGTGTGAATTATTTAAAGCGGTTTGTAAGGAAAACAATGTGGGATATATTACTAACACAATGAATAGATTATTTTAAAGTGAAAAGTAAAAGTGATAGAGTGTTTTAGATGCAATTAAAAGTTTCATTTTCATTAGAACAATGTTACTATTCATGTTTTTATTTCGGTACATTTTTTGCGAATATTCATTTAAGTTTTTTAATTGTGGCGATAACAAACTTTTGTATTAAGCAGTACCATGTCTTTGTTTTCGTATACATTTGACCTGGTATTCCCTTCAAGTTTTTTTTTTAAATTTTTGTTTCCTCTCTTATGAGCCGATTGGGGTGTTTACTTAATGATCACCGTTAATGTTCAGTAAACACAGATTGCTTGTAGAATTCATCTACGTTTATATATTTTTTTTCTCATTTTTGATTAAATTAAATATGCATCAAATGATCAAGTTATTTACATTATGTATTATTTCCATTTATTTTATACAATTTTATAGATATTGAAATTGTTACTTGTCTTGTTTATGTATGTAAGATCACCGCGTTTCAATGTTATACCATGATGCATTGATGTGCAACACATAAACAATGTATCTGAACATTTTAATACAAGTATTTCAAAAGACAAAATATGGTAGATGAATTTAAAAACTTGTACATTTACATGGTTTGTAAGATTTTCATTACTTCTGAAGCGATAGTTGATACAAACTTTAATGCAAGTACTTATATTTTTTAATTAAACTTTACAATAAACGCCCAATTATCCAGTTACGTTCCGACAGTTTCCACTTAGAAGTTTATAACGCTATAAATTCCAGTGAAGCTTGACTTTTGAGTATTTTTAAATTCAGAAATAACTAATATCCACATCATTTAAAAAAGATAAATTATTATAATGTAATGTAATTTTTAACATGTGATAAATTAGAAGCTCAACAAAATATATATTTTTAAAGTTTCTATATATCTTGTCTGTCACAGGTGATAATAGTTAAAGCCTCCTGATATTTCAATTCACCCCCTTCTTTTCTATGTGTTTCATAAATGCAGTGCCAGCATAGTATAATTCAGAAAACCTGCTTTTTCTAGCAATTTTCAGACAGCATTTTGCTCTAATTTTACTCTACCAACAATTATCTGAGGATATCATATCAACCCAGTATTTGTATTGTTCTATTATCTTCACTCTTAATTATAGGCATCATGCACAGTATGCATGTGTACACGTCTAAAATACGAATCTAAATAATGTGGAATCATCACTTGTCGTGGGCCACTGATGTTCATGCCTTTTGTGGGTAACCCTTGCCCACGAACTTCAATCCCCTCGAAAGTATATACAAGCGTTTGTTGACAACTATTTAAATTCTCGCGAGTACAATACCATCGAAATTACGTCTTCACAAACCAGAAAAAAATTGAGTATTCACAAACATCGACCCCATCGATTAAAAAAAAATCCACAGTATATAATTTGATGTGAAATAGTAGTTTACATTATTTCAGTTTTTTTTATTCAGAAAGGTGGAGTTACATTTTACCTGAAGATTGTAAAACATTTTTAACACCAGCTGATTATTAACATGTACATGGATGATTATTTTGTCCATTTTTTTTAATATGATGCAAACAAAAATATGTTGTTTATTTTTAATATGAAAACATTTCAAATCTAATGTGCATTATGTATCATTAAGATGATCTTTCAATACCATAGATAGCATGGTGACATAGATTGTCGTTTATTTTTTCTTCTTAATAAACTGATTTTTATGTTTTCTCTATGATTACAGCATGTATTAAATGAACAAAGTTTGCTTGTAGAGTTCATTTACTTATTTTTTATTTTTATTTTTTATTAAATCAAATATGTTTCAAATATCTTCAATTTAATTATGCTTTTTGATTTTTATACAATTGCAAAGAAATTGAAATTGTTCCATTTCTTGTTTATACATTCAAATGTAATTACCTTGTTTCATAGTTGTATTGTAATGCCTTTTCATTTATAAACCATTGTAATAAAAAAAATGAAACCATTACATGTACCTCGTTTAATATTTTACTCTACAAAACAAAATAAAAAGGTTATCTGAGAATATTGCAAATGGAGAAAAAATTGATATTGAAAAAAGTGAGGCGTTGAAATGTGAACTGTCAGAGTTTGAATTAGAAAAATGTAGAGGTGCAATGTTAAGGTCAAATGCTCAATGGGCAAATGAGTAAGATAAATGTACAAAATATTTTTTGAATTTGGAAAAAGTTAGATAAAAATCCAATTCAATTAAAGAATTAGTTGATGATGGTGTAATTAAAAATGATACAGAAGCGTTACTAGATATTCAATATAAGTTTTTCTCAAAATTATACTCATCTGTCAGTATTAAAGAAGAAAGTAAGGAGCATTTTTTATCATTTGTTGATAAAAGATTAGATGAGAATGATTTTGAGTTATGTGAAAACTGTATTAACATTGAAGAAATTATAATAGCAGTTAAAGAAATGTCCAATAACAATAGTCCAGGCTCAGATAGATTAACAGTTGAATTTTACAAAATGTTTTTGCCACATTTAAGTGGTATTTTGTTTAAATTGTATAAAGAAATAGAAACAAAAGAATCGTTATCACACAGCATGAATATGGGTGTTGCGTGGACCCTGAGGTCCACGCAGAAAATATATAAGCAAGGTTAAACCGGATGCTATGGGGAAAATTCAGCCTGCGCATGAGCTAGCCTGGTTCCTGTGCGTAATGGGTAGCTCAGGGAACCAGGCTAGCAGACGTTTATCTGAATCGGAATCGGGATTCTGTTTCATATGCACATTTAAGTTCAAATCAATACTGTAATTGTAAAGTTGTCGGTAAACAGTACAGAAACAAAGTATTCATTTTAAAGAAATGATTGGCATGTGATATGAACTATCCGTATTATGAAATAAGGTAATGTTATGCCGAAATTACAACATGCATCAAATAGCATAATTTGCAATGTTTTGTTGTTTTCCGAATACACATGTAACTTAACTTTACATTTATAGTAGGCGAGGCTAGAGAACTTTCCGATTAAATTTTTTTAAGCATTTAAGTATGATTGAATAATTATGTCACTAGAAAAGTTTAAATCTCAAGAAAAATGCATCAAAATATGAAATTTTTAATTTACACAAAGCTGTCACTGCATAGTTAACAAAGTAGTGCGAATCGTAATGTGTGCGCAAATAGTAGAATTCACCGAATGCCTTATACTATGCATGCAAACTTCATTCAAAGATCATAATTATTTCAGAAGTATGAATCCTGTAAATTCTGAGATAAAAAGTCAGGGCTATACATACATGTATACGTAATACAACGTACAAATTTAGTGGTTAAGAGCAGATCTAGAGTCGGTGGAATCTCTGATAATCTTAAGGCTTTCACGTTTTCGTTGGAAACACATGCAAATGGTCCACGTATTGTAGTCCTTTTTTAAAGGACAGCAACTTGTTACTTTATTGTACAAGAAAAAGGGAGACAAAAGATGTTTGAAAAATTATAGACCCATTAGCATATATATATATTAATTACTTAATGTTGATTATAAGATCATTGCTCTAGAGTTATGGCAAATCGATTAAAATTTGTTTTACCAAATATTATATCAAATGCTCAAACATGATGTATACTAGGAAAAGATATAGCAGATACTATTGTTAGTGTTAGAGACATTATTGATTTAGTAGAAATGGATAATTTGGAAGGCTACATTGTAAAAATAGACCAAGAAATAGCCTTTGATAGAGTAAATCATGATTATTTATTTGATGTTTTAGATACACTTGGTTTTGGACCTTATTTTAAAAGGTGGATAAAGATATTTTATCATGACATTTTTAGTAGTGTCAGATGTAATGGTTTTGTAACAAATTATTTTCCAGTTAAAAATTCGGCCAGACAGGGTTGTCCAATATCTGCCTTATTATATGTTTTATCAGCAGAACCTTTGTATCATGCAATGAGAAGTAACACAAATATAAAAGGAATACATATACCAATGTCTGACAAGGTGGCTTTAATGTTTCAACACGCTGATGATACTATGGTGTTCCGATGGGGCCACTTCGACCTTCGCACTTTCGCCTTTAGGTCGAAGATGCGAGAGTGCGAAGTTGCGAAGGCGAAAGTGCGAGAGTGCGACGGCGAAGGAGCGAAAGTGCGAGGATGCGACGGCGAAGCGCGAAGATGCGATGGCGAAAGTGCGAAGTTGCGAAGGCGAAGGAGCGATAGTAGTATCGCTCCTTCGCCTTCGCAACTTCGCACTCTCGCCTTCGCAACTTCGCACTTTCGCCTTCGCCTTTTTTGATAGCATTCAGAAAGTCTCGGTCGATTACATAGAATTTGATGCAAACACCGTACTCGCCAAGGTTTTCCGATTAATCCATGATACCATTGGTACGCATGCGCTAGGCCATTGTGCTTACTATGAATGTTTATAAATATTTTAATGTGTATATGTGACATATATGTTTACCAGTGCTGGCTATGTCTAATCATTATATACTCCATATAAAATGTAATGTCCGCCATAATGTATACATATGCACCTCCAGACTCCTGTCACTTACCAGCTGTCTGTTTACCGTGGATCAAACACAGTAACATTCTAATTTCATTATGCGACACTCCTGGCTGATGTATGGATCTAGAGCTTGTTATTTTTCAAGCATTCAATGCTAGATTGCCTAATCCATTAGATAAAATGCGAATCTATAAGTGAACAGAGTAATATTTTTTACTTTCGGCCAGGCCCCGCCGCCACCAAACATAGTTGAGTACAAAACTCAGCCTCAACTCTGAGAAAATACTCAACTCCCTATTCTCAGCCTCAATTCACCGCCACCAAATATTTGAGTACGTACTCAAATAAAAATTTTGAGTACGTACTCAAAATATTTGAGATAGCTAGATACCTATCTCAAGTAAATACTCAAGCAATAAAAATGGCTATCCACAGACGACATATGCGACGCCGTCCGACGTCGGCAAATGTTAGACGAGGTTAAAGTTTCAAGAAGAGTCATCCGAGACAGGTTAAATCCGCTAGAAGAGTATTCAGATGATGAAATTTTTGACAGATATAGGTTCCGTCCCGCAACCATTCAGTACATTTTGGACTCTATTGTCCCATCAATTGTACACAACACTGCCAAGAACTGTGCCTTACCACCCACTCTACAGCTACTTACCTGCCTTAGGTTTCTGGCAATGGGGGCATACCACAGACTGGTAGGGGACAGCATTGGAGTGTCAGAGACAACAACCGGAAGATGTTGCCGTTCTGTTACAGATTCCATAATTACTAATCTGTTGAAAACCTCCATCACTTTTCCAACGGGTAATTGTGCCAGGGAAATAACCTAAATTTATCGTCTATATCTGTGGCGCAATGGGTATAGCTTTAATCTACTGATTTGCAGGTAACGAGTTCGAATACCGCAGGTACATTTATTTTTTTGAATAGTGGTACAATTTAAGAAATTCATCCCCCCCCCCCTAAATTGAATTTTTTTCTGTCATTTTCAAATCACTAGAACTCCATATCTTTAAGTAATTTAGAAGTTTGGTTTCGTATGCAGATCTTTTCCCAGGTGTGTCTAGTATCCTTAATTAAACGACATGCAATCTGAGAGGAGCGAATATCTATATGGATATATACATACATGTATAAGAGGCACAAACATTGCAACAACTCTCAATCTGACATAGTGAAGAAATAGCTATGCATCTATTGGAACAGATATATTCACCTGATTGGATTTTCTCCTGCGGCTCAGGTGGGGTTTGAACTCACAACTTTCGATAGCTGCATTTCTGTAATTCCCAGTCTGAAACATTCAGAAAGATGACATTATTTTTTCAATGTTTTTTTTTTTAGTTTGGTCTCAAATAGTTGTAAGGAACTGTGCAGTTGCAGCTCACAGGTCGCCCATTCCAATTTTTCAGACTGGGGGCTACAGACCTGCAGCTATACATTCTGAACCTACTCTCCTAGCAGTGATCGCACCCAGTGCAATAACCACTCGGCCACCTAGACAAGACGAAAAAAATCTTGCTTTCGATGATGAACGGGACCTAGCATTGCGAGCCGCTCACTACACAGTCGTTTGAGATTGAGGTTGAAGCTAGAATCTGAAAGCCGCCCACCGCCAAGAAAGCGGGTTCCGATGGTCGTGAGTTCGAGCACCGACCGGGGCGCAGATGGCGCCCCAAGGTAGTGAATTACCGTATATCTTATGTATATCTTCACTTTAGGCAGGTGTACTTCATTGATTCTGAGTATTTCTGGATAAATAAACAGTTTTATTAGCAACATTTTTATTATATGTTGACATAAAGTCTAAAAGGTTAAAGGTACTCCAGACAATTAAGAAAAGTTTCGCATACAAAATCCAACTTAAATAAACTTTCTTAAATCTAGCAGGTGTTCGGTTAGAAAAAGGTGAAAAAAGAGTCCTTGGGGGGGGGGCTACTTTAAACAAAGTACTTATATTAATACAGATAAAAAAAAAGTCCCTGCGATATTGTAACTCGAAGACTTCAAGTCGACAGACCCAAGCTATACTCTTTGGGCTACAAAGGTATAGAAATCTGGCGATAAAAAAGTAGTTTCGCAATGGATTGAAATCGTCATGGACCTTTTACAGAGTTTGGCATACAAAGTAGATCTTTACAGTAAAGTAGATGTTTACAGTAATAAAGATCAGTAGTAATTCTAGCAGTAATAGTAAATGACAAGGTAACTGAATTAAAATGGAAAATTCAAATGGCGATGGTTTTAAACCAAACCACTTAAAATGCACAGCAATGAATGATACGTCTTGAATAAAGTTTTCTGGTGGGTGTTTTCTGCTCCGTGCTATGGACCTAAATGGAAATGGGCGTGCAGCAGCAGGTGTCTCAACCAAACATGTGATTAAATGAATGACAGCTGTTCAATGGTATAAAGAATTAATGTATGTTTCAAATCATCGATGCATTTCCTTATTTCAGATTTGTACTATATGTCTTAGTGCATATATTGCGATCAAAATATGTGTAATCAAATATGTGTACATACAAGTTCAAAATTTATAGACAATTATCATTTTAAAGAAAATTCTTTTCTCCATGAGTACGCCCTTGAATTGAATCAACTTGCTTATTTTAGATAAAACAAGTTTCCATACATTTTCAGTTCTGATTTAACGAGGCTGGGTCTAATTTTTTCTGCCCTAGATTTTCGAATGATATTTTTTACATGAATTTCTACTGATATAATTAGTATTTTAACATAATAAAAATAAGAAATTTACCATACCGTTTGTTTAAGGGGTCATTTCAAAGTTTGTTAATTTTTAACATAGGACCCAATGGGATTTTGCTTGAAATTTATCAATTTTGCATATTTTTTACAATTTTTTTAAACTTCCGCCCTAGGGATTTCTTTTTCTGTTCTACATATTAAAGTTATTGCTAAAAGGCATCAAATGGTCAAATAAAAAAAACCCTTTACCTCCTGGTTTGTTCTAGGGGTCTTATCAAAGTTGGTTTTTTTTGTATGCCCAATTTCCTAGTTTGTCAGATAATGGCTATTTTTTATTTGACAAAGACAAAAATGGTGATCTTTATAGTATTATTAAAACATTTAGACATATTTAAGTAATAAATATATAACATCACATATTTAAGGTAATTAATATTAAACCCATGGTTACTGTTTTGAAATGTTTGAATTAAGCTATATTTAGGCGGGTTAGGAAAACGTGACAGAGGACTAGGCTTGCTGAACCCTCTTCACGATTTCAACCCGAGCCCAAATATAGCTTATACTTCGAGGCATTTATGTTTATTCCACAATATAATATCTATTAAACGCATCAAACGAGCTATTTTCAACAAATTTTGCTGAATATCTGCAGTTGAAACTATCACGCCATGGCGTCAACAAAGCAAAAAGATGACGTCACAATACAAATGAAACGCTACGCCAAAGCGTGCGTACTCGTTCTGTACTCGGCCTCGTTAAGATAATATGTTCTAATCTTGCATGTAAACAAAGTTAAGATAAACTTATTCAATGTTTATTGAAATGAAATAAGTTCATCGAGAGCTTTTTTTTCCATTTATCAGACATACTTTATTCATCGTTCATTAAGCATGATTCTGATGTGAAGTCATTTTTGATTATACAAGGTTAAATGATAATGTCAATATATCGATAATATTTACAAAGCCAAATTTTACCAAATGAAATCATCTGCTAAAAAATCAATAACTGAATTCTTTAAAAGATGAGTCATATATGCAATCAATATAAGATTTGTGCCATTTCTTATTAGATGGAGAATCCTTGAAAATTGTATTACAAACATGTGTAAATCTTATTGGGTTTTTTCTCCTTTGCTTATAAATATCATCATGCATATATCTGTTCTTTATCAATGTAAAGGAGAAACAAAGACACTTTTGAACAAGATATTAAATGTTTATTAATTTGAATAAGAGGGTATGTTAATTAGTGATTCGGTTTTCTCTTTTTGTATAATAAAAGAATAATAGATTAAAATTAATCATTACAATAAAGTCCATCCATATTTATATTCATCTGAAATCCATGTTTGATTATAACTATTAGGACAAACTCAATTCTTTAAGTATATCAACATCATAAATTCCAAAACCTTCAAGTATCTTTGCAATGTTTTGATAAAACTGATTCCAACACCATATCTACTGCTATTGGTGGATCCTTGGAGGTTTTGTTTGTTGTTTCAATAGCTGTTGTTGTTACCACGCTGAAAAGAAGGTACGTTTAAGTCATCGATCTTCCCACATAGTGTTTAAGAGCAAAAAAATTATGTTTCTATTGGTGGTCAAACTGTTTAACTTTAAATTAAAAAATAAATGAATAGTTTAATCGTTATTCAAAAATAATGAAATCAACACGATTCAATATACTTTTTTTATTCTTTGAGGTAATTGCATATTTTGGTTTTTAAGTTTATTTCCAGAAAAAAAAAATGAAATTTCATAACATCGATATTTTGAATTTTCATTTTAAATTGTAATACAGGAAGAGTCGACGGAACCAACGGATACAGCGATCTCAACTGGAACCACAAACACGTTTTTCAAAGTTACTATTTTTGTATAACATATATGTCGTGGATGATACAGTTAAGTACAAGAGTATATCATTAATTTTAATCTCATTAAACACATATATGTCCATAAATAGTTTATGCATGTTGATCACTTTACTTGTATGTTTTTGTTTACCGCGTGGTAATTTTCCACTATTAGGTATTTTTAGTTTAGGCATGCGTAGTGGCAAGTTGTGCATATTAGCTAGTCTGCGCATGCGTAGTCATGTTGCAAACATTCATGATTGTCCACTGTTTTGGAAAGAAGATGTTTACATGAATTGCGACCCCGTCCGTCCAATTTTACAATATTCTGCGACTTCAACAATTAACTAAAGGGACACGGTATATGTGATCAAGGGTAAATGTTATCTATATTCCGTATTTAGTGATCTATTAAGGCTTAATGGTATTGCAGAAGTGATTTCTCGCACGGTTCAAAATGGCGCTGGTGACGCTCCAGTTATAACATTGTTTCCATGCCAAAGTTATCCGTGTGTGATATACCAGAGACGTAGATGTGATTTATCGTACAGCTGCTTATACTTGCGTATATTAGTTTGTAATGTGTGAAAATATCCGCGTCAACTTTTTCTATTGTTTATTTCACGATATCAACATTGCTAGTGGCGATTCCCATGTGAAATTTAACAAGATTGTCTATATCAATCTAACTATCTATCGATATATATATATATATATATATATATATATATATATATATATATATATATATATATATATATATATATATATATATATATATATAAAGCACAGAGAAATTCACCTTATTGGAGCTCCACCTCTGCCCCGGCTGGGGCTTGAACTCACGACCTCTGGAACCCATTCTCCTAGCAGTGACAAAACATTTTATTTGGTAGATGTTTAATAATACTGTTGCTCACTGAAATATAGGTTTATCAATTTAATGGAAGACCAGGCAACAGTAACAACAAAACAATTCACATTGTCAAGTAAAAAGTTTGAGGATCAACCCCTTACAACGCTAATCACATATATACTGCCTTGTTTCTTCACATAGAGTGGTCACATGATTACTATCTTTTTGTTTATATGTTCAGTATCTTGTGACATATGCGAAAGTCACGTTGTCGTATCTATTAGAAGATAATTGGGCATAGCTTCATTTAAGGGAGGAAAGAAGTAAGGATTGATGGTATTTTTGTGCCTGCATATATCGTGTCATTTAAATGTAAGTATCGTGATTTTTATACTTAAACCAAAAATGTATGCATTGTTTACACTACTACACTACTGACATTTCTTTTCTTTTTTTTATAATTAATTTTTTTTTCCATTTTCACAATCATATTTGATTTCATAAAGACGGTAATATATATAAGAATTTTATGACATTCTCACTTTCACACTTTTTCTCTCCCTTACATACTACATTCTTTTCGGAGCAAACATAGAGGATATATATATACACACGCATATACACACACATATATAAATAGAACATTTATGTACCATGTTAAACTTATATCTCAAATATGTTTTTCCAATTTACCCAGAGTTTATTAAATGTTGTAATCTCACATGATTTGATAGCTATATTTTTCAACTTTATATTTGAATGATAGATGATGTAACATTTCAACAATGTCAGGTTTTTTTGTCCTGTTTTGAACAATTAAAAATGTATTGCTTGGAGTACAGAATTATAAAATTAACTACTTTGTTGTAACCAACAGATTGACATTTCTGCTTTGGTAAGCGATTCAACACATTTGCATCATTTTATTTTAAGCATAGTTGCACTTCCCAGTTCAGAAATTTAAATGAAATTATGTGTATTGTTATGCTCTAATTACAAGTTATTGTTTAGACATAGACTAATCTGGATGCTCTGTGATTAGATATAACATATTGTTTAAATGCCATTAAAATTTCAATAAAATCCATACAAGGTTGTCACATGATCATTATCAGTTTGTTTGCAGCTTAAATATTTTTTTTCACTACAAGCATGATCAAGTATTATCTAGGTCACAGATTGGCATTGCTGATTAGATTATTGCTGTGACACACGGGTATCGTTTTATTTTAAGCATTTTTACTTACCTGTTCAGAATTTGATAACACTTTTTGATTTTGCTTGTGCTATATATTCAAACAATACATGGGCCCTTTTTATGCCATAGACCAGATAGAATGGCTATTTTGTAATTTTAAAAAACTCAGTAATTTAAATATTTTGTAGACTGTAGACGGTGAGTATTAATACCACTTTAAAGACAATTGAAGATCTTTGTATTAAAATAATTAAAACCTTAGTTTTTCAAATATTGGCATATTTTAATAGAGTCAACGTAATCATTAACTTCTTGTTTTGTTTCTGTAAAGTTTTTTAAAACATTAAACAATAAAAGAGTTGTCAAGAATTATAGTAATGACTTCAAATTTTAGTGAAATATATATATTGACGTCATGGCTAATATAATATTTTACCAATATCTTTTATAACTTTAGGGAAGGAAGAGAAAAGGAAACTATTTTTGACATTCCGTTTAATATCCTAAGAAGTCAAATTATCGTTCAAAATTCATTGACAGCTTAGAGACATGGCCTTTTTCATTTCTTTGGATTTTTTTCTCTTACCATTAAAGCGTACAACGATTGATGAACACAGACAAAACTATTTATTTGGCAGACGTGTTTTATTTTGCTGACTGAAATAAATATTGTTTTGGATTCATCAATATCATGGACGGTCAGGCGACAGTTACACCTTAACAACTACATTGGCACGTAAAAAGTTCGGAGATTCACCACATCTAATGCTTAAGCTTTCATCATCTTTCATCTAATTTTCTCCATATACACAGGTGCACACGAAAAACCAAGTGACATTTAGGCACTTTCAATTTTGTTTACATTATTTTTTTTATTTAACAAAACTAACAGGTTCCGTTTGTTACAATGAATGTTATAGAAACGTGAATATTTGTTGTGTAGTGTTGTTATTATTTTTTTTCTTTATGCGTCTTACATTAGTTTTAAAATTTCCAACATTAATCTTGAATTTCTGTTTTTAAAGTTGATTTTTATTACAAAAAACAATGCCGTTAACATGAAAATTAACAACAATCCTCTGTTTTGTATCTTCCTCTATCCTTCAAACAAGAAATATCCAATCGATTCTTTACTATCCTATACCATTGCAAGCTATGGGTAATAAAGAAAATAAAAAGATAATGATTTTATTAACTGATATTTAAAGCCGATTATTTTAGTAATTATGGAAGTAACATATTTGTATTGCTAACGTAACATCGTACGCGGATTGCACAAAACTATTTAATAAAAGAATCTGCTATTTATACATTTCCTTTTAATTGAAAAAAAACGATCTAAATGTCACAGTTCATATATATTGATTTATTTAATGTTCATCAGCGCGCATTGCTGATAGAACTCATTGCTGTATGTATGAGTGCATGTGTGAATGCTGTGATAAGTCACATGGTTTTTTAGCTCACCTGAAAGCTCAAGTAAGCTATTCTGATCACATTTTGTCCGTCGTCCGTCTGTCCGTCTGTAAACTTTTTACATTTTGAACTTCTTCTCTAAAACCGCTTATTCAATTTCAACTAAATTTGGCACAAAGCATCCTTATGGTAAGGCAAATATAAATTGCAGAAATGAAAGACCTATCTTTATTCAAAGCTGAGAAAACCTCGAAACTGTAGAAAAAGGGGGGTGCATTTTTAAAAATCTTCTTCTCAAGAACTACTGACTCCAATTCAACGTAGTTTAGCATAAATTATCCTTATGGGAAGGAAAATATAAATTGCAAAAATTAAGGGCTAATTCTGTTTCAAATTTGAGTAATATACGGAAATGATAATATGACAGAGAGAATGAGGGTCAATCAGTTTAACTTCGGGTTCAGTATTCCATATCTCAAAACCCTTTTTTAAACAAAGAAGCGGCCATTCTGAACGTATAAGAAATGGGTCAATCTGACAAAGGTGAATTTGGTTGTTGTGGAACAGTTTGCGTGCGAAAGGAATATTTGAAACGTGCAAGATACATTAATGCCGATTTTGTGAAGTAAATTGAGATTAAATATTCCAATGCGTTGACTTTTTCACCTTTGACAATGGTTTTAGCTTGTTTTGAATTTCGTTTCGTGTTCATGAATTACGGTTTGTAACTTAGGGAAACTATCGCCTGTATTTTGTAATTGTTACGTACCAATCAAATATAGACATCGAAAAGTAAGACAGCTGACTGTTACCTGCGGAAAATAAGATACATTAACAGGTACGGTACTTTAACAACTAAAATACAAATTCTTACGGTAAAACAGTATTGTTTTTGCGTAATAGTTGATTACTGCAATGTGTTTTTGGCTAGTTGTAGGTATTTTCTCGTCTATTCAGTCTAAACGGAGATTAATTTTGCTGATGGAAATAATAAGTGCGTGTACATGTAGCAGAGACATAAATAATTGTTAGCTCATCTGAGGTGAAATATACAGAGAAATATCTTTAAAAAAATTCTTCTCAAAAATCAATCGGCCAAAATACCTGTAACTTGTGTGGAAGCATCCTCAAGTAGTGTTGATTCAAGCTTGTCAAAACCATGATCCCCGGGGGTACGGTGGGCCCCAATTTTTAGATACAAATGTATAGAGAAAAATCATTAAAATCTTTTCAAACACCAGTTAGTCAAAGAAGCTGTAACTTGTGTGGAAGCATCTTCAGGTAGTATAATTTTACTAACCTGAAAGTCAAGCTTCGAGTTATAAGCAAGATTAAGAGCTTTGCGCACAATGCTACTATATGTTTGTACACAAAGCTGAGGTCATCCTTTAGTTTGTTTATATGTTAAATGCAGCTATGCTGAATAGGAAATATCAAGTTTAAATTCTTAAGTTGAATGTAATAAACTCATGTAAACAAAAACATGACTCAAACCAAGCTACGTATCTTGCTTATGATTCTACGATTCACACTGAAATTTTGGTTGATGAATAGAAATGTCTTGCTAAAAGGATGATATGCTGTAATTACTTTCTGGTGCCCCTTCTTCAACGATGAATTGCATAAAATCTACACAAATTTTTGATAGTTTTTTGAACACAAATAAATGAAAACAATGCCTTTTAAACAGTTTCCATAGGCCTGACACATTATTATTATTATTATTATGAGGATAAAAGCATTATCGGTGTTCTTAAAAATTATTGCAATGGAAAATCATCTTTGTTTATACACATTTGTTGTTTTTTAATAAAGATGAAAATAATGGATGGGCCTTGGTACAATAGAGCGACATGCCTGCCAATACATTAATTTGAATTATAGCTCTTTAACATATGTGACAACATTTTCAGTTAAGTTTATTTTCTTCAATCAAGTGAGTAAGGATATGAAAGGTCATACGAAATGAATTCATGCCTGGAAAATGACAATCGTCTATAATGGAGAGGGCCAATTAAATTTTTCAATGTTTTTAATTTGAGGAATTGAGCGCATTCATACTGGTGCATTGAGGTACACTTTTCTTCTTTCACATATAGAATTTTTTAAAATGCAATTACTAGTCAGTAGTGGAGGGAGAAAATGTACATTTATGCTCTTATGTATTTTAACCGTTTTATAAAGTGATGGGGGGAATAAATTAAAGGGAACTGGAAGTTAACCGTGAACACCAACTGAAAACTTCGTTATTTATATTGCATATGATCTTATTTTCGGTAAAAATGGTATTCCATGAAGGTAAATACGTCAAAGATTAGGTATATGAAAAAATAAGTGACAATTCGGATATTCATTTTTGGTTAATCTACCGAGGGGCCACATGGCACAATATCCTTTGAACGTCCATATAAAGCCAGTGTTGCTCAGGTGAGCGATGTGGCCCATATGGTCTCTTGTTTTAATGACCAGGTTCAGGTATATATGTCTCATTGACCAATTACAGACGACTTTTATGTCATTAGTGTGTATGCGTTACTAACTTCGATCACTACATAAGCGCAAGTCCCGCCAAATACAGTACCCATAGATTCTAACCTTTACGGCGTTAGTTTCATGTACCAATGTACTCCTGATCTTCAAAGATTCGGTATTCCATTTATTATTCAAAATCCTGGATACCTGGTGAGGTCATTGTTTAACATATTATTGTAAAATCATATTCAGTGACACTGTCGTTAAATCACCGGTATTATAATTGGGAAAACCATTATGTTTGTAATTTAGTTCAATAGGTGGTACATGTAATTGTCTTTCGTCAACGTGTGTGTGTGAGTGTTATGTTGTGAATGTGTTGTCTGTGTTTTCTAGGTTTCTTGTCTTATGTCATATAAAAGCATATATAAGCACGAATCCAGACTTCGATCGTTATTTCTTTAACGACCCTAAGACATAAATAACAAAACAAAATATGTACATTCATATAATTGCTATCTAAAAGAACATTTTATTTTAACAAGCTGTATTTCGTGTCTTCTAACAATCGATTGGTAATTGGTCGATCTGATTGGCAATATATATAAAAACGATACAAAATAATTCTAACTACTTCCTGAATATTCTTTTCAATATCATAATTATTTGTTATTAGGTTATTTCAACATATTAGATTTATGTATTCAAGATTTACTGTCACTGATCAGTTTGGGTTTTTTTTAAACTCATTTGAGCTGAAAGGTCAAGTGAGCTTTGCTGATTACTTTTTGCCCGACGTCTGTCAGTGTCATTTCGTCCGCCTGTAAACTGGATACATTTCACATATTTGACGTCTTAACATGTATCGAACCACTGTAGAAATCGTTAACAAATTTGGCACAAAGCATTTCTATGTTAAAGATATTCAAGGATGATAAAATGAAGGTTCACATCCTATTTTAAGCGAAAATTGATAAGAATAATTTTTAGAAAATTGTTGACATTTTTAAAAATCTTCTCAAATTTCATTTGGTTAGAAAATTGTTGACATTTTTAAAAATCTTCCAAATTTCATTTGGCTAGACAATCTAAAACTTGGTGTCTTGTGTGGAAGGATCCCTGGGAAGTGTAGTTTCAAATTTGTTTAAATGATGATTTTCAGGATGTAGAGGGTCACAATGGGAGTTAAATCTTTACATTTGATTGCTTTTTTAAAAAAATCTTCTCAAAGACTATTTCGTCAGACGATCTGAAACTTGTATGGAAGCATTTCCAGATATTGCAGACTCGCATCTGTTCAAATACTGCTTCTCTTGGATAGGGTTTGACCACAAAAGAAAGGGGGTAAAGTTTTATAGAGAAATAAATATTTGATTATTCTTTTTAAAACACTCCTCTGAAAAACAATCGTCTAGGAAAACTGGAACTTCTAAGTATCCTCAGATAAAGCGGTAACACGTTTTACCAATCATGTTCGGTAAAGGCCCCCATTGTGGTTGAATTGTTAAACGGAAACTAATAAGAATCATCATTATCAAGCCTTCTTCTGAAAATACATTTTGCCAAAAAGATAAAACTTACGAGGAAGCATCCTCAGAAAGTGTAGGTACAAGTAAAAAGTTATAACAAACATACTTCTGACGTTTGTGTTACTCACCAATTTCACAATGATTGTCCAAAGTACATTTCAGACTAGTTTTATATTTTAATTATCGATTTAATTATTGTTCTAACAATACGATATGCAACGTATTAAAGAAAAATAACGATATTAAATTACTTTCATAATGATATTTTTTCTGCAGAAAAGGAGTTGTTAATGCTGTGAACAGGAAAAACAATGTCTCTGTCAAAGTATGGATCAACCGAAGGGACAACAAATTTTGCTCGTTTAGCTAGAATTATCTTAGGCCCGTGCACTGACGTTCTTCGCGAAGTTCTAATGAAAAATGGCACTCCGTCCGCCTTGTCACACAATGTTAAAACTTTTATTGCTAACATGCCAAAACTCAAAAAGTCTCCAATTACCAAAGAACAAGAATGGATCGTGTATAAAGAACAATATTTGGACTTTGACATAACTTTAATTTACACTTTGTTTCGTAATATATCCATATTTCCACCGCATGCAAAACAGTGGGGAAATATTCCGAATCCAAAAGACAGAAGCGTATCAGCTAACATTGAAAGGATTCGATTATTAAGAAACAAATATCAAGGCCATAATTCGAGAATATCAATTTCAAGCTCTGTCTTTAATCAAGAATGGCAAGATATTTTTGATATCGTTAAAGAGTTGGAAATGTATTTAGGGACAAGCACTGTTTATCAGGAGGAGGTGAAGAAAATAACATCGTATTGCATGGACCCTCAACAAGAAACTAAATACGTCGAACAGCTACTTGACTTGAATAAAAAAATTGACGACATTTCAGGTGATTATATCTTGAGCTATAGGACATAAAACTCTTATTACCTTATTGTATAACGTGCAACTTATGAATTTATTGTATATGACGTTTTTTCACTATTTGTAAGTCACAAGCCAGAAACAAGTTTTTTATTTCCAATTGACAGCAAACATAGAAAGTGCCTGTGGTTGTAAGAAAAGGAAAGGTATTTGAACAATTCAAAAGAGAGGTTAAGCATTTAAGTGTGCACCTGTACGACTACATGTAACGAGGGGAATCTCGTAATTTTATGCGTATTACGTCATAAGTTCTGCATACCACGTATTTCTACAAGTTGTACAAAACGTGTACAATCAAAACTACACTTGGGTAAAAAAAAAAACTAGTAACATTTTTAATAAATATATAGATTTGACGTTGTTTTAGGTAAAGCATGCGCAGACGATAAGTTAAGAACGAATTTGCTTTTGGTTACATCGAAGTCATACAATAACTTCAAAAACAGTGAAAAAAAGGTGAACATGAAAAAAGTTGAATCTAATTTTGTTACACCTACGCGTACAGTTTATTAAACATAATAGAGAGGTTAAGCATTTGAACGTGTACGTGTACGAGTACGTGTAATAAGGGGAATCCCCTTGTTAAATGTGTATTACGTCATAATTTCTGCATACCGCGTAAATCTACAAGTTGTACAAAACGTGTAGATTCAAAAGTACACGAAGGTGAAAACTTGTATCATTTTAAGATAAAAATATGGACTTTGTGTTTATCAAGCATCATTTTATTTAAAGCAGACGACAAATTGAGGACGACTGTGCTTTGGTTTCATCAAATTTAGAGAATAGTTTCATAAACAGTAAGAGTAAACTGAACATGTTGAAAATATTAAATCCAATGGTTTTAGACGTTTGCTTACACGTATAGGTTATTAAACGTACCCCGAATTTAAGTACGTGTACGTGTAAACATACTTGTAGCTCCACACGTACCCGTAGACGTACGCGTTCAAATGCTTAACCTCTCTAATATTAATGTTTGTACATGTACGTGTAAACATACGTGTAAGTCAATACGCACCGTAGACGTACAAGTCCAAATGCTTAACCTTTCTAATTATTCAGCAAAGCAAGCCCATACAACACATAAATTAGAATGGAAATCAAGTAAAACCAAAAACCAGCATGAAAATAGATTAGCTCACCTAAGCTGAACCTTAAAAGAGCTTTTATGATCATTCTTTGTCTGTCGTCCCTATCTTTGTCCGTCCGTATGTCTGTTAATTTTGAACATTTTTCAAATTCTTCTCAAGAATCATTGAGTCAATTTCAAACAACATTGACACAAACCAGCTTTGGGTGAAGAAAAATCGAACTCTTCCAAAGGGATATCAACAATTAATTAAAGATCTTTGGCTTTTTTTTTAAATCGTCCCCTTATAAACCAAATGAATAGAAAATTGTGGGAAAGCATCCTACATTCAAATTTGTTCAAATCGTGATCACGTTGGTTTTGTTTAGAGACAATTGAGATCGCATTTTTAATTTGGAGTAAATGGAGAGAATTCGTTGAAAATGATATTTGTATCCACCAAAGAAGAATATATATATATATATATATATATATATATATATATATATATATATATATATATATATATATATATATATATATATATATATATATATATATATATATATATATATATATAAAATCCAAAATGAGTGAAAGGTGATATCACACAGTATAAATAATCAAAAGGAAAAAGAAAATGAACAGTTCCAAAGTTTCTATTCATTAGCGCTTTCTGGATTTACATCCTTCTTCAGGTGAATGTACATAAGTTATGTATAATATAAATTTGATAACTTATGTACATTCACCTGAAGAAGGATGTAAATCCAGAAAGCGCTAGTGAATAGAAACTTTGGAACTGTTCATTTTCTTTTTCTTTTTTGATTATATATATATATATATATATATATATATATATATATATATATATATATATATATATATATATATATATAAAACAATTATCAGTAGACGATAACACAATAATCCATTTCTCTCAAATTTAATCCAGAGCTCTTTCGCCTGATCAACTCTTTAGTGGATTTCTACGGAAGCCTGTTAGTGCCACATAAGATATATAAAAAGAAAAGTCTATATAAGAAAAAGTCATTGTATATATAAATACACACACATAAATATAAGATAAACTCGAATATATAAAAATAAGCAGCTTTATATATAAAGGAATTGCCAATATATATAAAGAATTGTGTATATATATATATAAAGCCAGGTCGTATATATATAAACAGTACTGTGATATATAAAAGCAACAGGGCAAAATTGTTGCTCATATATGCATATTAACTTCTCTAATATAAATGTGAGTTGCGTTATCTTGATACACATTTTATGTCGTCAAACTAAATAAACTAATATTAAGTACAATTTAGCTTTGCTATCAAATAAGTGACAATATAATTTATTAAGTTAAGGATAACTGGATACATCGTAAAATATCTTCATTTCAAGCCAAATCCGGTTTACCCCCCCCCCCTCCTTTATCGATCAAATTCGCCGTCCCAATATGAGATACCTTCCGACGCCCCTGTATCAATGCTTTATACAAACTCCTTGAGGCTGGGATTTATTTGCGCGAGGGGGGAAGGGGGGCAGGTTTAATCTCATTATTGTTTTGTTTCGAATAGTTAATATGGGTATTTTTAATGCTAAGTCAAAATTTGAAAGTAAATAAAGTTACAAGCAAGATACAGATTTTGAAATTCTTCAAAGCTCAAGTCTTGTTATATACATGTAGTTTACATATTTGTTTTTAGTGGTCAGTTTCAATCAAATGTTGGTTCTTCTGTTGATAATGTTATAAATTTATGAACATTAAATTAGTTTATAGTGTGTTTGCCTCGAGCCATTTTGTCAAAGAAATGACAATTCCTTTCCTAATTATTTGTAAAATAATATAGAAAATAAAATGATAATATGCTTTGTTATATTCAGTAGTATTTTCTCACTATATAACTCTATATAGACGAATAGTCAATAATTGTAATATTAGCTCGTACGAAAAATATTGACCGGTCAATATTATACAAATATTGACTGGGGTTGAGGGCAACATTGATTATATTAGCCCCCGAGGGACGAAATATTGCCCGACGCGGAGCGGAGGGCAATATTTTCGTCCCAAGGAGGCTAATATAATCAATGTTGCCCGAAAACACAGTCAACATTTGTTTTGTTATATAAAGAAACAAACCAAAATTAAGAAAGTAATTAAAAACAGATCGCCATAATTTTCTCGGCTCAACAAAGAATTCACGAATTCAATTCTGTACAAAGTTCATTTCCAAAATATCCTCAGCATCAAACGGTCACTGGTGATATTCTGCCGACCGAAAGAAATAATATACAGATGTTCTACCTGATTTTACTTCACAGTAATTCGCAAATCCTTATATCCGTTATGATAGCAAACCGTCGCATTGCGCGTCCGTTGTTTACTTGCCTTGACTGACTGTCTATTATGACGTCACCTTGTTTTGGAGTCGCGAAGAGTTATTTACGTCATCGTTTACGAATCAACTAATCAGAGGCGATTATTTGAAATAGAGGGAATGTTCTCTAGATATTATTCCTAGCCAGTCAATATCAAAAAAATATTGACCGGTCAATATTTTTCGGACGAGCTAATATTACAATTATTGACTATTCGTCTATATAGAGTTATATAGTGAGAATATACTACTGAATATAACATTTTTTTTTATTGACCGGCTAGGAATAATATCTAGAGAACAGTCCCTCTATTTCAAATAATCGCCTCTGATTTGTTGATTCGTAAACGATGACGCGAATAACTCTTCGTGACTCCAAAACAAGGTGACGTCATAATAGACAGTCAGTCAAGGCAAGTAAACAACGGACACGCAATGCAACGATTTGCTATCATAACTGATATAAGGATTTGCGAATTACTGTGAAGTAAAATCAGGTAGAACATTTGTATATTAATTCTTTCGGTCGGCGGAATATCACCAGTGACCGTTTGATGCTGAGGATAATTTGGAAATGAACTTTGCACAGAATTAAATTCGTAAATTCTTTGTTGAGCCGAGAAAATAATACCGATCTGTTTTCAAGTACTTTCTTAATTTTGGTTTGTTTTTTCATATAACAAACAAATGTTGACTGTGTTTTCGGGCAACATTGATTATATTAGCCCCCTTGGGACGAAAATATTGCCCTCCGCTTCGCATTGGGCAACATTTCGTCCCTTGGGGGCTAATATAATCAATGTTGCCCTCAACCCCAGTCAATATTTGTATTTTGTTATATTCAGTAGTATATTCTCACTATATAATTCTATATAGACGAATAGTCAATAATTGTAATATTAGCTCGTCCGAAAAATATTGACCGGTCAATATTTTTTTGATATTGACCGGCTAGGAATAATATCTAGAGAACATTCCCTCTATTTCAAATAATCGCCTCTGATTAGTTGATTCGTAAACGATGACGTAAATAACTCTTCGCGACTCCAAAACAAGGTGACGTCATAATAGACAGTCAGTCAAGGCAAGTAAACAACGGACGCGCAATGCGACGGTTTGCTATCATAACGGATATAAGGATTTGCGAATTCCTGTGAAGTAAAATCAGGTGACGTCATAATAGACAGTCAGTCAAGGCAAGTAAACAACGGACGTTTCTTCATATAACAAAACAAATATTGACTGTGTTTTCGGGCAACATTGATTATATCAGCCCCCTTGGGACGAAAATATTGCCCTCTGCTTCGCGTCGGGCAATATTTCGTCCCTCGGGGGCTAATATAATCGATGTTGCCCTCAACCCCAGTCAATATTTGTATAATATATATATATATATTGCACGGAACGGTACGGTTCGTTTTAGAGGTGTAGTAGCACGTTTCAGGGTCTGTATCATTTGTATATATTACTTAGTGTTGATTGTAATTGTTTAAACCGTTACCCCGGATGATTTTGGGCCATCAGAGGGAGTTCAAAGATTTATAAAGAAAATTTAAAGAAACTCGACAACTACAGACTTTCGATATGTGATCTAACTATGCAAGCATCATAAGAAAAAAATATAGGTAATAAACCCTTCAAACTGTGATCTAAGTAGGGGTAAAACGTCAATAAAGTTCATATTTCTAACTGTCCACACCATGATCATCCCCTAAAACTAATACTGAGGTCTCTTCAGAATATGTCAATATTGAATTGTTTGGGAAATCTTTAAAAATATCATTTTCAAGAACATTAATGCTACGATTTTTAATATTCTTATGTGTTTAGGCATCATGATATATTTTCAATTCAAAATTGTTGAAACAACACTGGTGACAACAAAGGAGCTCAAAGCGTAAGGACAAGATCAAGTAAATGATTACAGAGTGTCTTTTTGGTGCAAGAACCATTCTAACGTCATAATTCATTTGATGACTTTTTCGCGTACTTTACGGTTTGAAAGTAATTATATATAAAATGAAAAATAAATTCTAGACATTCTGTATTAAATCATGGGAAAAGTATTCCCATTATTCCTGACATCATTTGAAGAGGAGGTCAAGAACTAGTTTAATGTCGTTTTTAAGAGAGTGTAGGCTTTCTGGATATATTTCATTAATAAGAAATAGACCAAAACTCAAGGGTATCCTTCATATTTCATAGAAAATAACAGTTTAACACACGATTTTTCATTTTTATTTACAAAACTTTTAAGTCCCAATACACCCTGTCCAACTAACTATTGTTATGAAGCATTATTTAAAAAAAATCATATATTAAATTTGCATCTTTTATTAACTAGATCTTTACTTCAACATATGAAAATATAAACCATCTAAATATCCTTATGATATACAATACTACATTCTCTAGATACTACTCCAGCTAATAAAGCTGCGTTTATTAAAGTTATGACCTTTATTGTTTAGGTGAGTGATGTTTCCCCAGGGCCTCTTGTTTATATCAAATTGTTTGTATTTTTTTTTTACAAATAAGTAAAAATTTTATAGAGATGGCAAATATCAAAATTAGTGCATTCTATTTGTTACTCTACTGTGAGAGCGTCGGCTAGTGTGCATTTTCTTTTGACGGTTTCATACAATATATTGGAAATTTTGCAGCGCGTTATATTTTCAAGATTAGATATGACAGCTTCAACGTACTATCTATCTAGCAGTCTTAAATATATTTAATGTTTATCTATTTTTAAAATCGTTCAAAAAATTCTACTTTGAATTGTATTGAAATCATAGGTTCATAATTTTGAGCTCATACAGTTTCACTATGAAACATTTACAATACATCTGTTATCATAAAATCGTGTTTGTCTTAATCAAGTTCAATAAAATTGCAGATGATAATTGTTCAAATCTACTTACAACTGTCTACATTAATAATTATCAGACATTCATGAAACGGAATCGACTTCAAACAATGCAGAAACATTATATAAAATGTAATACTTTAAAAACATTTAATACATTTTTCAGAATTATTTGATAGAGAAGTTTTCAGATGGAAAAAAGATGATGCAGTTTTTTTGGAAACTCACAATTTTCCAGCAATGGTTAACAAAGTGGTAAATCAATCTTATATGACATTTGTTGGTGTCCCAGGATCTGGAAAATCCGTCACGGCTCGCCACATAGCTCTGAAACTACAGGAGGAAGGATATGATATTCTGCCAATTAAAGATATAAGCGACATTGAAAATCACTGTAATCCAGAAATCCCGCAAGTGTTTGTCATTGATGATGTGGTAGGAGTTTTTGGGTTAGACATGTCTGAGTTCAATAAACTATGTAAGTACGAAAGTTCAATTAAAAAGCCTGAGATGAAAGAAACGAAAGTTCTTATGACATGTAGAGAGGCGATTTATAGAAATGAATATCTCACAAACACATTTTTATCAGAGAGCGCGAATGTAGTCAAACTTCACAGCGATGAGAATTTATTAACTGTGCAAGACAAATACAATTTGCTTACCATGTACGATTTAGATAAACACATTTTATCTTCCATCGATTTGTCCTTAACATCAAAAATGTTTCCATTTCTATGTAAACTGTATAAAAGCGAATTTAGGAAACATGGGCCATCTTTTTTCATATCCCCATATCCCTACATTTTGGATGAAATGGACAAATTGGAGCAACGAAACAAAATACAGTATGCTTCTCTTGTTTTGTTGATGCTCAATGATAGCAATCTATCCGAAACCATTTTAGACGATGATTTTAGTAGCAATAGAAATGATATTTTTCAGGAAAAGAAATTCAGTGTACTGAAACGATGTAAGGTAGACCGTCAAACAAACGGTTTTAGATTCATTGATGCATTGTCAGAAATGGAAGGGACCTATACAAAAAAGTGTGAAAGTGAGTTCACTTTTATCCATGATTCCATGTTTGAAATTGTTGCATGTCATTTTGGTTGTCAGTATCCAGAACTGATGATACAAAACATGAGTAGCGATTATATTGACAATTATATCAAGGTAGACAAGTACGAAAACAAGAATAGAACAAGTAAAGATGAAGAATCTTCTGAGGCTAGTAGTTTGTGTATAGGACTGAAAAAATCCCATTATCAGATGTTTGCGAAACGTTTGTTTAGGAACGTACAAAATGGTGAGATGTCTGTCTTTGCAAATGAGGCACTGGAGCATCCATCTGTGCTCCAGGCATTTATAGGAGAGATGATGATAAGGTCGTATAGCGAACTGAATTCCATTTTTCTTTCTGAGATCGAAGACCTTGAAGGTTGGTTTTCATACCTTAAATCAATAACGGAAGGAGAAAACTGCGGTGAGCTTAAAGTTTTGGTAAACAGTAAAAGTAATGCAGAAGGCGTTAGAGCAATAAGTTGGGTAATAGGTTGTGGGCATCATCAGATTTTGCAGTATTTAATAGATCAAATGTTAGCGGAAAATGGAAACGTCATTGACCTTTTTCGAAATTCCTACAATGAGGATGACACAGTCTCTGATAAAAAAAGGGCGATATATGATACTGCAGGTGTTATAAGTCGATCCGTCATGACAGCAAGTGACTCAGATATTGAATCAGACATTGACCCATACAACGAACAAGTAATAGATGAACAGTTTCGCTTGCTTTGTCTTGGTTGTTTTTCTGATGATCAAACCACTATACAAATACTATTAAAACACATTGATAGTAAAATTATCAAAAATACAGTTACATATTCACAAATTACGAACTGGAATATCGACCCCTTGGCTATTGCGTGCGAGTACGGATTCTGTAACATCACAAGTGAATTACTTCAAGCTGGGGCGAATGTCAATCTATTTAGTGCTTCATGTTCACCCATTATAGTTGCATGTGGCAACGGGCATTTAAGAGTTGTCGAAGAGTTGATAAAAGCAGGAGCTGATGTCAATTGCTTAGATAATTCTAGAACACCTCTCATATCTGCATGTGAAAAAGGACATGTAAACATTGTTGAAGAATTGATAAAATCAGGGGCTAATATCAATTGCAGATATGGAACAAATACACCATTGACAGCTGCATGTTTTGAAGGACATTTAAGTGTTGTAAAACAATTGATAAATGCCGGGGTCACCGTCAATTTCGGAGATAAATTTAAAACACCTCTAATAGTTGCATGTAAAGCAGGACATGAAGATGTTGTTGAAGAGTTGATTAAAGCGGGGGCTGATATAAATCCAGCTGATAAAAAGGAAACACCGCTAATGGCTGCATTTGATCAAGGACATTCAAATATAGTTGAATTACTGGTCAAAGCTGGGTCTGAAACCATTCACAAAGGTGGACATGAAACATCACTAACAATTGCATGTTTTAAAGGACAATTGGAAGAAGTTGAAAAGCGAATTCAAGCGGGGGCCGATGTCAATTTTAGAGATGGAGGTCTGACACCACTAGTTGCGGCATGTTACATGGGACATTTGAGCGTTGTTAAAGGATTATTAAAAATCGGAGCTGATGTAAACCTATTCGACGGAGATAAAACACCTCTAACATCTGCATGTCAGGGAGGGCATTCAAATGTAGTTGAAGAGCTAATGAACTCAGGAGCATGTGTTAATTTAAAAGATAAAAAAGCGACTCCAATCATGGTATCATGTTCTAGTGGAAATTCGAAAGTTACGAAAGTGTTAATTAAAGCAGGGGCTGAAGTTAATTTTGAACATGAAGGTGTAACACCTCTCACAGTTGCATGTTTCGGTGGCTACATCGATGTAGTTGAAGAATTAATAAAAGCAGGAGCTGATGTCAATTTAAAGGCTGGAGACGTCACACCATTAACCATTGCATGTTGCAAGGGAACTTTAACTTTAGTTCAAATGATTATTAATGCAGGAGCTGATGTTAATTTAGAATGTGGAATTTGTACACCATTAACGGCAGCATGTTATTTTGGACATTTGAATGTAGTTCAGGAGTTGATAAAAGCAGGGGCTGATAAAAATTTCAGATGTGGGACAAAAACACCATTAACAGTTGCATGTTATGAGGGGTATTTGAAAGTTGTAAAACAATTAATAAATGCCGGGGTCGATGTCAATTTAGGAGATGGAAATAAAACACCTCTTACAGCTGCATGTAAAGCAGGACATGTAGATGTTGTTGATGAGTTGATTAAAGTGGGGGCTGATATAAATTTAGCTTATAAAAAGAGAACACCGCTAATGACAGCATTTAATCATGGACATTCACACATAGTTGAATTGTTGGTAAAAGCTGGGACTGAAGCCATTCACAAAGGTGGACATGAAACATCATTAACAATTGCATGTTTGAAGGGACAATTGGAAGAAGTTAAAAAGATAATTCAATCGGGAGCCAATGTCAATTTAAGAGTTGTAGTTCTGACACCACTAGTTGCGGCATGTTACATGGGACATTTGAGGGTTGTTAAAGAATTAATAAAATCTGGAGCCGATGTAAACTTACTCAACGAAGATATAACGCCTTTAACAGCTGCATGTTTGCAAGGACATTCAAATGTTGCTGAAGAGCTTATAAACGCTGGTGCATGTGTTAATTTGAAAGATAAACATAGTACACCTCTTGTTACTGCGTGTTCTAGCAAACATTTGAATGTAGCTGAATTTTTAATTAAAGCTGGGGCTAATGTCAATTTAGAAGGTGGTGGAAAAACACCACTTACAACTGCATGCCTGCAGGGCGATTTGCAAACTGTTGTGTTTTTAGTAAAAGAAGGAGTTAATATTAATCTTCAAGATACAAAAAGAACACCTTTATCAGCTGCTTGTAAAAAAGGACATAAACACATAGCTGAGATTTTGATTAAAGCCGGTGCCGATCTCAATACAGAAGATAGGGATGATACACCATTAACAGCAGCTTGTAAAGAAGATCATCTGCATTTAGTTAAAAATCTTATAGAAGCTGGGTCTGATGTAAATTTTCAAAATTCTTATGAAACAGCTCTTGTAGCTGCATGTAATGAAGGGCATATGAGTGTAGTTGAAACATTAATTAAAGCAGGCGCTGATGTTAATTTAACGGGACAAAATGGACAGTTTACCCCACTAATAGCGGCATGTGAAAAAAATAATTTGAACACAATCGATGTTCTGATAAGGGCTGGGGCTGATGTCAATCTGATAGGAAAGTATGGTGAATATACCCCACTAATAGCTGCATGTGTTGTTGGGTATTTGGATGTGGTTAATGTTTTTATAAATGCTGGGGCTGATGTTAATTTACGAAGCAAAGATAGAGATTATACGCCTTTAATAGCTGCATGCATGAATAACCATGTGGATTTAGTTAATGCTTTGATAAAGACTGGCGCTGATGTCAATATGACAGGAAAAATAAATACACCACTGTCAGCTGCTTGTCAAGGTGGGCATTTAAAAGTAGTAGATATTTCGTTACAGTGTGGGGCTGATGTGAATCTAGCAGGTGAAACTGGTGAGTTTACACCATTGCTTGCTGCTTCTCAGGGTGGACATTTGGAAGTGTTTGATCTTTTAGTTGAAGCAGGGGCTAGTCTCATTTTGTTTGACTGAAAAAAGGGCTGATGTTTATAATATTTACATGCATATCAAACCGCGAAAAAATGTGTGTAGATATTTTTAAATTTGAGTACAAATCGTACTTGATTATCAGAGCTACGTGTATGCAGAGGTTTTAATAATGAACATAATAACTTATTTTATACAGACGACTTTGTTTTGGCTCATGATTTGATAAATTTATAGGTGACTGCAAACATGCGATTTTCGTTCATAAAACTATCTCAGGTCAGCATATTACAACAGCTTAATGAGAAGGAATTGATGAAATGTTAGTGCGTAGGTGAACTGCTGCAGTCAAAGAGATTACATATTCCAAAATGAGCAAAAAGTTAGCATTTAATTCAAATTTATTTACAAAATCGAAATCGTATATGGCAAACAAATTGCAGGAGTTTTATATTTTTGATTTAAAAGTATGTATAAATAGAATTAATATGAATCAACATAATGATTTTCTTTACCAAAAAACATTTTAATGCACGATTTGAAATATATGCAATGATACAAATCTTACAACGCATGATTGATCTTTTATTTCAATGAATTAGCAAAAGTACGCTAAACAGGAAATTCATAGATTTTATTTATTGTTTATATATTTATTTACATGTATATATCTATTGTGTGTGAATTATTTATAGCGGTTTGTAAGGAAAACAATGTGGGCTATATTACTAACACAATGAATAGCTTAATTTAAAATGAAAAGTAAAAGTAATAGAATGTTTTAGATGCAATTAAAAGTTTCATTTTCATTAGTACAGTGTTACTATTAATGTTTTTATTTCGGTACATTTTTTTGCGAACATTCATTTAAGTTTTTTAATTGTGGCGATAACATACTTTTGTTTTAAGCAGTACCATGTCTTTGTTTTCGTATACATTTGACCTGGTATTCCTTTCATGTTTTTTTTTAAATTTTTGTTTCCTCTCTTATGAGCCGATTGAGGTGTTTACTTTTTGATCACCGTTAATATTCAGTAAACACAGATTGCTTGTAGAATTCATCGACGTTTATGTAATTTTTTTTCTCATTTTTGATTAAATTAAATATGCATCAAATGATCAAGTTATTTACATCATGTATTATTTCCATTTATTTTATACAATTTTATGGATATTGAAATCGTTACTTGTCTTGTTTATGTATGCAAGATCACCGCGTTTCAATGTTATACCATGATGCATTGATGTGCAACACATAAACAATGTATCTGAACATTTTAATACAAGTATTTCAAAAGACAAAATATGGTAGATGAATTTATAAACTTGTACATTTATATGTTTTGTAAGATTTTCATTACTTCTGAAGCGATAGTTGATACAAACTTTAATGCAAGTACTTATATTTTTTAATTAAACTTTACAATAAACGCCCAATTATCCAGTTACGTTCCGACAGTTTCCACTAAGAAGATTATAACGCTATAAATTCCAGTGAATCTTATCTTTTGAGTATTTTTAAATTCAGAAATAACTAATATCCACATCATTTAAAAAGGATAAATTATTAAAATGTAATGTAATTTTTAACATGTGATAAATTAGAAGCTCAACAAAATATATATTTTTAAAGTTTCTATATATCTAGTCTCTTACAGGTGATAATAGTTAAAGCCTCCTGATAATTCAACCCCTTCTTTTCTATGTGTTTCATAAATGCAGTGCCAGCATAGTATAATTCAGAAAACCTGCTTTTTCTAGCAATTTTCAGACAGCATTTTGCTCTAATTTTACTCTACCAACAATTATCTGAGGATATCATATCAACCTGGTATTTGTATTGTTCTATTATCTTCACTCTTAATTATAGGCATCAGCTACAGTATGCATGTGTACACGTCTAAAATACGAATCTAAATAATGTGGAATCATCATTTGTCGTGGGGCACCGATGTTCATGGCTTTTGTGGGTAACCCTTGTCCACGAACTTCAATCCCCTCGAAAGTATAAACAAGCGTTTGTTGACAACTATTTAAATTCTCGCGAGTACAATACCATCGAAATTACGTCTTCACAAACCAGAAAAAAAATTGAGTATTTACAAACATCGACCCCATCGATTAAAAAAAAATCCACAGTATATAATTTGATGTGAAATAGGAGTTTACATTATTTCAGGGTTTTTTATTCAGGAAGGTGGAGTTACATTTTACCTGAACATTGTAAAACATTTTTAACACCAGCTGATTATTAACATGTACATGGATGATTATTTTGTCCATTTTTTTTTTAATATGATGCAAACAAAAATATGTTGTTTATTTTTAATGTGAAAACATTTCAGATCTAATGTGCATTAAGTATCATTAAGATGATCTTCCAATACCATAGATAGCATGGTGACATAGATTGTCGTTTATTTTTTCTTCCTGATAAACTGATTTTTATGTTTTCTCTATGATTACAGCATGTATTAAATGAACAAAGTTTGCTTGTAGAGTTCATTTACGTACATGCATTTTTATTTTTTATTTTTTATTAAATCAAATATGTTTCAAATATCTTCAACTTAATTATGCTTGTTGATTTTTATACAATTGCAAAGAAATTGAAATTGTTCCATTTCTTGTTTATACATTCAAATGTAATTACCTTGTTTCATAGTTGTATTGTGATGCCTTTTCATTTATAAACCATTGTAATAAAAAAAATTGAAACCATTACATGTACCTCGTTTAATATTTTACTCTACAAAACAAAATAAAAAGGTTATCTGAGAATATTGCAATTGGAGAAAAAATTGATATTGAAAAAAGGTGCAATGTTAAGGTCAAATGCTCAATGGGCAAATGAGTAAGATAAATGTACAAAATATTTTTTGAATTTGGAAAAAGTTAGATAAAAATCCAATTCAATTAAAGAATTAGTTGATGATGGTGTAATTAAAAATGATACAGAAGCGTTACTAGATATTCAATATAAGTTTTTCTCAAAATTATACTCCTCTGTCAGTATTAAAGAAGAAAGTAAGGAGCATTTTTTATCATTTGTTGATAAAAGTTTAGATGAGAATGATTTTGAGTTATGTGAAAACTGTATTAACAATGAAGAAATTATAATAGCAGTTAAAGAAATGTCCAATAGCAATAGTCCAGGCTCAGATAGATTAACAGTTGAATTTTACAAAATGTTTTATCTAAGTGATATTTTGTTTAAATTGTATAAAGAAATAGAAACAAAAGAATCGTTATCACACAGCATGAATATGGGTGTTGCGTGGACCCTGAGGTCCACGCAGAAAATATATAAGCGAGGTTAAACCGGAGGCGATGGGGAAAATTCAGCCTGCGCATGAGCTAGCCTGGTTCCTGTGCATAATGGGTAGCTCAGGGAACCAGGCTAGCAGACGTTTATCTGAATCGGAATCGGGATTCTGTGTCATATGCACATTTAAGTTCAAATCAATACTGTAATTGTAAAGTTGTCGGTAAACAGTACAGAAACAAAGTATTCATTTTAAAGAAATGATTGGCATGTGATATGAACTATCCGTATTATGAAATAAGGTAATGTTATGCCGAAATTACAACATGCATCAAATAGCATAATTTGCAATGTTTTGTTGTTTTCCGAATACACATGTAACTTAACTTTACATTTATAGTAGGCGAGGCTAGAGAACTTCCCGATTAAATTTTTTTAAGCATTTAAGTATGATTGAATAATTATGTCACTAGAAAAGTTTAAATCTCAAGAAAAATGCATCAAAATATGAAATTTTTAATTTACACAAAGCTGTCACTGCATAGTTAACAAAGTAGTGCGAATCGTAATGTGTGCGCAAATAGTAGAATTCACCGAATGCCTTATACTATGCATGCAAACTTCATTCATAGATAGATCATAATTATTTCAGAAGTATGAATCCTGTAAATTCTGAGATAAAAAGTCAGGGCTATACATACATGTATACGTAATACAACGTACAAATTTAGTGGTTAAAAGCAGATCTAGAGTCGGTGGAATCTCTGATAATCTTAAGGCGTTCACGTTTTCGTTGGAAACACATGCAAATGGTCCACGTATTGTAGTCCTTTTTTAAAGGACAGCAACTTGTTACTTTATTGTACAAGAAAAAGGGAGACAAAAGATGTTTGAAAAATTATAGACCCATTAGCTTATATATATATTAATTACTTAATGTTGATTATAAGATCATTGCTCTAGAGTTATGGCAAATCGATTAAAATTTGTTTTACCAAATATTATATCAAATGCTCAAACATGATGTATACTAGGAAAAGATATAGCAGATACTATTGTTAGTGTTAGAGACATTATTGATTTAGTAGAAATGGATAATTTGGAAGGCTACATTGTAAAAATAGACCAAGAAATAGCCTTTGATATAGTAAATCATGATTATTTATTTGATGTTTTAGATACATTTGGTTTTGGACCTTATTTTAAAAGGTGGATAAAGATATTTTATCATGACATTTTTAGTAGTGTCAGATGTAATGGTTTTGTAACAAATTATTTTCCAGTTAAAAATTGGCCAGACAGGGTTGTCCAATATCTGCCTTATTATATGTTTTATCAGCAGAACCTTTGTATCATGCAATGAGAAGTAACACAAATATAAAAGGAATACATATACCAATGTCTGACAAGGTGGCTTTAATGTTTCAACACGCTGATGATACTATTGTGTTCCGATGGGGCCACTTCGACCTTCGCACTTTCGCCTTTAGGTCGAAGAGGCGAGAGTGCGAAGTTGCGAAGGCGAAAGTGCGAGAGTGCGACGGCGAAGGAGCGAAAGTGCGAGGATGCGACGGCGAAGCGCGAAGATGCGATGGCGAAAGTGCGAAGTTGCGAAGGCGAAGGAGCGATAGTAGTATCGCTCCTTCGCCTTCGCAACTTCGCACTCTCGCCTTCGCAACTTCGCACTTTCGCCTTCGCCTTTTTTGATAGCATTCAGAAAGTCTCGGTCGATTACATAGAATTTGATGCAAACACCGTACTCGCCAAGGTTTTCCGATTAATCCATGATACCATTGGTACGCATGCGCTAGGCCATTGTGCTTACTATGAATGTTTATAAATATTTTAATGTGTATATGTGACATATATGTTTACCAGTGCTGGCTATGTCTAATCATTATATACTCCATATAAAATGTAATGTCCGCCATAATGTATACATATGCACCTCCAGACTCCTGTCACTTACCAGCTGTCTGTTTACCGTGGATCAAACACAGTAACATTCTAATTTCATTATGCGACACTCCTGGCTGATGTATGGATCTAGAGCTTGTTATTTTTCAAGCATTCAATGCTAGATTGCCTAATCCATTAGATAAAATGCGAATCTATAAGTGAACAGAGTAATTTTTTTACTTTCGGCCAGGCCCCGCCGCCACCAAACATAGTTGAGTACAAAACTCAGCCTCAACTCTGAGAAAATACTCAACTCCCTATTCTCAGCCTCAATTCACCGCCACCAAATATTTGAGTACGTACTCAAATAAAAATTTTGAGTACGTACTCAAAATATTTGAGATAGCTAGATACCTATCTCAAGTAAATACTCAAGCAATAAAAATGGCTGTCCACAGACGACATATGCGACGCCGCCCGACGTCGGCAAATGTTAGACGAGGTTAAAGTTTCAAGAAGAGTCATCCGAGACAGGTTAAATCCGCTAGAAGAGTATTCAGATGATGAAATTTTTGACAGATATAGGTTCCGTCCCGCAACCATTCAGTACATTTTGGACTCTATTGCCCCATCAATTGTACACAACACTGCCAAGAACTGTGCCTTACCACCCACTCTACAGCTACTTACCTGCCTTAGGTTTCTGGCAACGGGGGCATACCACAGACTGGTAGGGGACAGCATTGGAGTATCAGAGACAACAACCGGAAGATGTTGCCGTTCTGTTACAGATTCCATAATTACTAATCTGTTGAAAAACTCCATCACTTTTCCAACGGGTAATTGTGCCAGGGAAATAAAACAACAATTTCTGGCAGTAGCAGGTATAAAATGCATCCTTTCACAGATATAAACAGTTATAGTTCGTCCCCAATGCTCGTCTTAAGTGTACTTTCTCTTTTGATAATAAAGAAAGACAACTGGCAATGAACAGATAACTCTTCAATGAAAATCAAAGTACTGCTATCAATGATAGATTTCCTACAGATCTATCAAGATTTGATCAAACACATACATGTACATGTCACGAAATTACAAGCACTAATAATAATGTTCTTCTTTATAAACTAGTGATTTTATTCCCATACATACTCACTCCCCTCTTTCATATTAAAAAAAACAAGCAACTATTTTATAACGGCAGTCAAGTTAGCATAAGTACAATGCATGTAAAAATTAATATTATAAGGTATAAAAAATCATAAGCTCAAGATGTCAATTTTAAATCAATGTAGGCCTAAATGTGTTTGTTGTTTAATATTTATTTCCTTTAAGTTAACTTATAAAATAATTGATAAGAAAAAAATAAACAATGGTTCACAGATGCCTTAGAAATCAATATGTTCCATCTTTTGGATTTCTAATCACGTGTATCGGTCCTTAATCATACACCTGTCTTACTTTATTTAATTTTTCTTATGTAGGCTTCCCCAATGTTCTGGGGTGCGTTGACGGAACTTTTATAAGAATCATTGCTCCTAGCGAGAATGAGCCAGATTACGTCAACCGTAAAGGATTCCATTCATTGAATGTACAGGTACCCCCCCCCCCCCCCCCCCAGTGAAAAATATTTTACATATACGAGCTTTTCCCGTTGTTACATGTATTGTACATGCAATTATATTTACAATGACAATGAGTTTTTATTTTCATATAAATTAAGCGTAGAGTCAATTTATAAAAAATTACTAGTACACTATGAAGAAGGAATAACAGTGAAATACATGTTGTTTTGAACAATGTTAGTATTTGTTTGCAGGCCGTGTGCGATGCCAAATATAAGATTACAAGTATTTGCGCAAAATGGCCCGGATAGCGTGCACGCTAGTCGGAAATGGGTGGAGTCGACTTTGTGTCAGCAGTTTGAGAATGGTATTAGGCTAAGAAAATATATAATTCAGATACATGCAAATACAGAATAGTTAATTCAAAAGCTATACGAATGAGTTAATAATTTAATATGTCATTCGAACAGGCGTTCATAGTGGATTTCTTTTGGGAGATTCTGGTTATCCTTGTAAAAGGTACCTAATGACACCTTTTCTAAACCCGTCCACTGCCCCCCAGCAAAGGTTTAATGCATCCCTCTGTAAAACTAGGGTAATGGTGGAACAGACATTTGGAATTCTGAAACGCAGATTTTCTTGTCTTCAAGGAGTGCTTAGGTATACGAAAGTCTGTAATTAGATATCCAAATACAGGCATCTTTGTTTCATATAAATAATTCATATTGTTAAATATATATTTCATGAATTGATATTAATCATGTTTTGCAATTAATGCATATTTTCAACAAAATACGGCATATACCCGGAATTATAAATATTGTGGTCAATAATTTTAAACAGGACAGATCCAAATCAAGCAACAAAATACGTCATTGCCTGTGCAATCTTGCACAATATTGGTGTAGACAGGGGTGACGTCGTAGATTCTACGCAAGATCAAGTACAACTTCGCGGTGGAAACGGGAACATCATCGTAGCTGGTGATGGTGTCAACATTAGAAACCACATCGTGGATACGTATTTTACGTAAACAGTCCTGCTCCAGATGTTTGAACAAGTATAGTTAGATATAGTTACCCTAGCATATTTAGAAAAGTAAAACAAGTTACTGTCCTTTAAAAAAGGACTACAATACGTGGACCATTTTGTGAGTTTCCAACGAAAACGTGAAAGCCTTATAATAACTTAAGATTATCAGAGATTCCACCGACTCTAGCCTCCTTCTTTTAACCACTAAATTTGTACGTTGTTTACGTATACATGTATTTATAGCCCTGACTTTTTATTTCAGAATTAAAAGGCTTCATACCTCCTAAATAATCATGATCTGTCTATTAATGAAGTTTGCATGTATAGTATCAGGCATTCGGTGAATTCTACTATTTGCTCACAAATTACGATTCGCACTACTTTGTTAACTATGCAGGGACAGCTTTGTGTAAATTCATATTTTAATGCATTTTTCTTGAGATTTAAACTTTTATACAGTAACATAATTATTCAATCATACTTAAATGCTTAATAAATTTTAATAGGGAAGTAATAAATTTTAATAGGGAAGTACTCTAGCCTCGCGTACTATAAAGGTAAAGTTAAGTTACATGTGTATTCGGAAAACAACAATGCATTGCAAATTATACTATTTGATGCATGTTAGTTTCGGCATAACATTTACTTATTTCATAATATTGACAGTTCATATCACACGCCGGTCATTTCTTTAAAAGGAATACTTTGTTTTTGTACTGTTCACCGACAACTTTACAATTTTGAACTTATATAAGTGTGCATATGGAACGGAATCCCGATCCCGATTCAGATAAACGTGTGCTAGCCTGGTTCCCTAAGCTACCCATTACGCACAGTAACCAGGCTAGCTCATGCGCAGGTTGCATTTTCCCCATAGCATCCGGTTTAACCTCGCTTATATATTTTCTGCGTGGACCTCAGGGTCCACGCAAATAATAGCTCTCTCTCTCTCTCTCTCTCTCTCTCTCTCTCTCTCTCTCTCTCTCTCTCTCTCTCTCTCTCTCATTGTTCCCTAAACCCCCTCTCTCTCTGTTTAGACTCAACTCGCACACTACATACAGGTCAAGAGTTTATTCTCTTTTGAGAAGTGGACAGGCAAATGTAGGTTATGCCTGTTCACTTCTTAAAAGATAATAATCAAAAGTTGAGACTGTATTATTAATGAAGAAGTCATTTACAGATTCTGTGGTTTCTTACATTTATACAGCGTTGTATTCAATTTAGCAAAACAAAGCACAAGATTAGTTCACAAACATAATAAATGAAACAGTGTTTGAAATTGTTCGTAAATCGGCGAAAATTAAAATGTCAATACAATACAGCAATATGCTTCTAATTGCTTCTTATTAGTCCCCTACCGGTTTCACCGGAGGGGACTATAGCTTTCCTCTGCGTCCGTCAGTCCGTCTGTCTGTCCGTCCGTCCGTCCGTCTGTCTGTCCCACTTCAGTTTTCCACACTTTTTTTCTTTATGCATTTGAGGAGTAATATGAAACTTGCTGAACAGTTTCAAAATGTCAAACTACAGATCAAGTTTACACTTTTGTAGCGTCTGATTGACATATTTTCGAGAAAATTAATTTTTTATATTCCAATTTTTTAATGTTCGGGTTCGTTATCGGGTTCGGTGTGTACTGAATAAACGAGGCCAGTATGTAGTCAGTAATAATATCGTGCGTTACTTGTACCATTCCTTTTATCATTTCTAATAAAAAAATAAATTCTGTAAAATAGTGTTAAACATTGTGTTGTAAATTTAATCGGCAGGGGTTTTTTTTGTATTATTACAATCGGGTTCGTTGTCGGGTTGGGCTGTTTAACTGTTTGGTTTGATTCGGGGTACAGAAGACGGTAACAAATGATATTGTGCATAACAGTGCATTGTTTTCACAAATTTTTACCAGCGAATACAGAATAGACTTGGCGAAATTACAGGAGATGAAATAAAGGGTATTACTTTACCTATTTTATATTTAATTTCTATATCAACTATATAGTTTTAATTTCCTCTGTTCTTTTTTCTCTGATTAAAGCATGATATCTCGTTTACAATAGCTCTGAAATAGTTGTGTGCTTGGAAGCTTTCATAGAATAATACAAACCGGTAGGGGACGTGTATTGCTTATGCAATACTCTCAGAATGCTTGTTTATATTTGAAACATTTGCAAAAACTCTTTATTAGCTTTGCTTTTTTAAAACAAAGTAATGGTAATGCATTACTTTACTCATGTAATGGTAATGGTAATGCATTACTTTACTCATGTAATGGTAATGTAATGCATTACTTCAAGAAAATCAAGTAATGGTAATGGTAATTTAATGCCCAAATTCATGAAGTAATGGTAATGTAATGCATTACTTTACAATGTAATTCGCCCCAAGCCTGCTTGGGGGTCACCTGTCAAGGCCCAAGTATGGGATATAGGGTGTTAGCAAGACCCTTGAATTCTATTCTCAATGCAACAGAATAAATAGATGATAAGACAGAGAATTCTATTCTCTATTCGAATAGTGAATAGCGAAAAGCGAATAGAACTCTGAATGCCTTAAAAACCCTGTGGTTTAGGGATAATTATACCAGAGTCACACGCACACTTAATCATCAATGCATTTTGAATAAGTAGCAGGAACATGTATATTTTTTTTTTTACTTTTGACATTCCCGATTAACAGAAATTATTTTTTAGAAACTTGTAATCAATATTCTTAAACAAGAAAGAAGGAAATAAAGATAAATGTTTTCCGTGTTTAAAGTTTTCCGGGAAGTTATTATTATTAGATATTGATCTGATACCTTCCTGATATCTTCTTTTACTGATACAATTACATGGCTAATATGTTTCCCTCTTTTTTATCCTACTAAATGTTGACTAAATAGGTTAACCTTGTATTTTTATTTACTAAAAAGTATTGGTTTAAAAAGAAAATTTATATATTTGTTTATTCAGTAGAATATTCTCGCATTATCAGCTGTTTGTACAGAACTATGAAGACGAAAAGAAAATAATGTTAAATGTCAATGTTAAAAAATATTGATATACTTTTTAACATTGACTGGCCTGCCGGCCTGGAATAATATAGTAAATACATGTAGAAATACTCCAGTGTGCATATTTTCATGAAGAAATTGTAATCGATTTAACTTTTAAATTTGCATTTTCGCTCGAAACATAAAAATAAAAGGGTTGTACCTACATGCATCTTCCGACATTAATAGATCCATGTTATACATTCAGTATTACGCATAAACTGGTGATTATTAGTCCCCTACCGGTTTTCACCGGAGGGGACTATCCCTTTCTTCTGCGTCCGTCAGTCCGTCCGTCTGTCTATCCGTCGGTCCATCCGTCCGTCTGTCTGTCTGTCTGTCCGTCCGTCCGTCCGTCCGTCTGTCCAACTTCAGTTTTCCACTGGGTTTTTTTTCTTATGCGTTTGACGAATGATATGAAACTTGCTGAGCAGCTTCAAAATATCAAACTACAGATCAAGTTTACACTTTTGTAGCGTCTTGTTGACATATTTTTGAGAAAATTAATTTTTTATATTCCACAATTTTTTTATGTTCGGGTTCGTTATCGGGCTCGGTGTGTATCAAATAAAAGAGGAAAGTATGTTGTCAGTAATAATATCGTGCAATATTTGGACCATTCCTTTTATTGTTTCTAACAAACAAATAAGTTCTTGAATTCTATTCTCAATGCAACAGAATAAATAGATGATATTCTTACCTTCTCGCCAGGCTAGCTTTTTATGTCAATGTTCAGGTTAGGTCAGTCAGCAAGTAATAATTTTTACAATATTACTGTGTCTTATAATTAAAAAATAAAGTTTACATGGAATTTTTAATATACGTTTATTAGCATGATTACGGTAATTTGAATAGCGAAAAGACAGAGAATTCTATTCTCTATTCGAATAGTGAATAGCGAAAAGCGAATAGAACTCTGAATGCCTTAAAAACCCTGTGGTTTAGGGATAATTATACCAGAGTCACACGCACACTTAATCACCAATGCATTTTGAATAAGTAGCAGGAACATGCATATTTTTTTTTTTACTTTTGACATTCCCGATTAACAGAAATTATTTTTTAGAAACTTGTAATCAATATTCTTAAACAAGAAAGAAGGAAATAAAGATAAATGTTTTCCGTGTTTAAAGTTTTCCGGGAAGTTATTATTATTAGATATTGATCTGATACCTTCCTGATATCTTCTTTTACTGATACAATTACATGGCTAATATGTTTCCCTCTTTTTTATCCTACTAAATGTTGACTAAATAGGTTAACCTTGTATTTTTATTTACTAAAAAGTATTGGTTTAAAAAGAAAATTTATATATTTGTTTATTCAGTGGAATATTCTCGCATTATCAGCTGTTTGTACAGAACTATGAAGTCGAAAAGAAAATAATGTTAAATGTCAATGTTAAAAAATATTAATATACTTTTTAACATTGACTGGCCTGCCGGCCTGGAATAATATTTTGTTTAGAGGTTCTGTAATTGTGTTCCATCTGCGACATTTAGGTTGCACCATCTGATAGGCGAAATTGCTGCTTTTAAAAATGCAAAACACTGAACAAGTAAGTTTATTTTCTTTTGGTTGTGTGCACATGTCTTGTTCTTTAACTTAGTTTTTGTAAATGTACATCAGTTTCTGGTAAACATCTTTTACAAACATTTTTTTACTTCCAGTATAAAACTTTGCTCCTTAAAATATAAAACGGAAAACGTATTAATTTGTAATCATGACCAGGAAGTGTTAAAGAAGTAAACACGAAATTATACATAACAATATTTTAGTTTCTCGTGTTTTAGTTCTTTGTATAAGCATCCATTATTTTAGGTAAATAACTGTTTCTTGTTTGTGTTCTTTTATGAAAAAACAAATAGTATCAACATGTATTAAGCCAGTATGGTCAAGAATGATTTCTGTCTCAGAGAGACATTGCTGCTTAGTTTACCAATATGATATAACGGCATCATTTTGATAGTGAAAACACGTCCTTTTATTTTTAGATTAATTGTCCTTTCCTGTTCATGAATTTAAAAACGTATCTTTGTATTAGCTGTTCTCTAGGTATTAAGACTTAAGAAGTTTATTGTGTTTTCCATTAATTTTTGTGATCTTTATATGCCTCTAAATGCAACAACTATTTACTGCGTTTGAATTTACATGTAATTTACATAAGAAGTTTCCAAACGATGATTTCTATGTTTTCGGTTAAAGAATATATTTCTTACATGTTGTCAAAACATCATGATTTACAATTGTTCAACAAAAATATTGATTTTATTGTTATGAGCTAAATTTTAAGAGTTATTTTTTCATGGATCATTTTTTATGCTTATCGATCTCAACGCAAAAGTCCATGTAATAGCCAGTTTAAAATAATTTTATAAAACAGCTGTTTTTCCTGTTACTAATTCACTCCCTCCCTGATCTGTAATTTGTATTGATTTATTTAAGCAAGTAATTGATTTCAAAAGTAAGGGAATGTAAATATTAGCATTAAATGATTTATTTTTGACGTTGTCGTGTCAATAACTACATTCAGTTGAGCAGACAAACTATCATAACGCGCTTAGGCGCGTTACTCAATTTGTCTTCTCCCCTGACGGCAGCTATTGACACGACGACGTCAAAAATATATCATTTAATACTTACTTTTACATTTACATTACGTCAAAAATATATCATTTTTATGCCATAACTTATTGTTTCTGGTTCATCAATTTCATAGACGGACAGGTAACAGTAACACAAATATGAGGGCTGTTAGAAAAGTTCGCGGACAAGTTCGATTGTGAGCGGACTATTTGAATGATACCAGCGAAACTTTTCAGATTTAAACTTGACGTATTTTCTATGAAATACGTAAAGATTTGTATGTTTCAAATGCACCATAACAAATATACAGCTTAATTATTTTGAAAAGATATGCTTCACGGAGCATGTCAGATTTTTATTTTTTTTATGTTTTGTACGCATTTCTCCCTATTAAGAAAATGAACCATTTGAGCGCAGAAAAATGAACGATATTTCTTATGAAGGTCGTTTTCTAAAAGTTTCAATTAAATTGGAAAATTTATGACCGTTTTATCGCTTAAAAAATGAGTCAAAAATGTTGTCGTCAACGGACATCTTGGAGCACCGGGACTTCATTTAATTTTGTATGAACGCAGAAAAATCTTCGATGGAGACCAAAAGGTTCTTATTAGATGCTGCTATTTCTTAAAACAAAGGTTAACACTTAGAATCACAGACGTTTAAAGATAGAAGAACTGATATTTTGAGCTCTAGCAGTACCAAAAACCCCACAAACAGCCCGGACCTTGCACCTATGGATTTTTTCCCTTAAATCTAAAGTAGAGATTTTTGAACCTAAATGTTCTACGGTATTCCGCAAAAGACATTATACAAAAACTTGACAAATAATGGTATGAACATGCATTTTATAAATATGTTAAATGACTTAAAAAAACGTGTGTGGAACTGAAAGGTGTTTACTTTGAAAAAGAGTAACAGGGTTTACTTGCAGTTGTTTGACGTCAACTGACGTCGTGGAAATATGAAATGGTGCTCCGTAAATCTAATTCAAGCAAATTAAAATCTAATAACCGCTGTATCTTTTATGAAAAAAAATCCAATCTATATGGTTTTTTGCATACTTAAATACAAAATCACTGAAACGTAGAAAAAATCAATATAAAGTTCTTGTTTTTAATTTTTCGTATGCTGTACTTAATTAAATGTATCATTACGTTATCAGTGAAAATGACGTTTTTGACGTTACCGAAATTAACACCAACACCGTGCCCGACGTCGTGAAAATATGAAATGGTGTTCCGTAAATGTAATTCATGCAAAGTAAAAGTCGCTGTATATTTTGAAAAAAAAATGTTAAAATCATATGATTTTTGCATACTTATTTTCAATTGATAGTTATTTAATAAAACATACGCCATCCTACAAGTACTAATTTTGCCGCAATTCACTTTGTCCGCGAACTTTTCTAACAACCCTTGTGCATATTAACAGTATCACGTGAAAAAGTTATAAATCCACGTACAATGCTCATTCCTTTGATGCCTTTTAGTAATAACTTTAATATGTAGAACAGAAAAAGAAATCCCTAGGGCAGAAGTTTTTAAAAAATGTAAAAAATGTTCAAAATTTATACATTTCAAGCAAAATCCCATTGGGTCCTATGTTAAAAATTAACAAACTTTGAGATGACCCCCTAAACAAACGGTATGGTAAATGTCTTATTTTTTAATCTTAAAATAATAATTATATCAGTAGAAATTAAAGCAAAAAAGAAGATGGGTGAATAAGGCGTGTAAAATGCCCATACGCGGTCGGACAGGCTACTGAAAAATTAAAGTATCAATAAATCTGATGGTTTTTTTTTAAATCATTAAAAACAATATATATTTAACAAATCATTGATTTTTAACCTGTAGGTATGCTCAATACTTGGAATATGTTGACCCAAACAGGCGTGTACGTATCAAAATATTCAAATACTGTCATTTTTTAGAACTTCATTTTCTTTTATAGAGTGGGTCTGTGCTCCATATTTTTCTCATAGTCTAATTAAGGTCTATTGGAAAACAAACCGATTTCAATCAACAAAAACGTGGAGAGATGACCCACTATACATTAAAAATATCATTTTGTATCCCAACAATTGAACGTTTTGAAAAAATAATACAAGTCCAGTAGTTCGTAGCCTTAGTCAGACATAATATTTAAAAAGCCTACTTTGTTGTGTCTGAAATGGCTCAGTGGTTAAAGCACCTGGCATAAACTCACCTTATAAATCTACGGTTTTTATGTTACGGGTTCGATACCACCAACATTTCCGACAATATTTTTTTTTCTTATTTTTTGTTAAATATATTAAAAACTGACTATAGTCAGAAATTTTGCTTTTGCAAAGTTTTTTTTGATAATATATTTGAATAGATTTAATTGGGGAAAATAAATTCAAAATTGTATTTCACTACTAAACCGAATGGGCATTTGCGCCATCTTATTCCCCTATCTTCTTTCATTCAAAAATCTAGGGCAGAACAAATTAGACCCGGCCTCGTTAAACTATAAGTGACGACCTTTCACATAAAATGAAGGCAATGTTTAACTCTCTCTCTCTCTCTCTCTCTCTCTCTCTCTCTCTCTCTGAGAACAACATCACGTGAAAAGTTCATGAACCCACTTATAACGGTTATTTAAGTATCTCTTGACTGGTTTCTGCAACATAGGTTGGTCATATGATCATTAGCTTTTTATTTACAGGTTCGTTGTTGTTCCATTTGCGACATTTAGGTTGCATAACGCACACCGTTTAGGGGATTGTGCACTGTAATTGCTTGTTAAGGTTCCAAACAATTAAACAAGTAAGTTTTTTTGGTTGGGTGTAAATATCTTGTTTTTTTATCAGCAATAATATGAACCATAACTTTAGTTAAAAATGAAGGCATTTTTACATACTCTCTCTCTCTCTCTTTCTCTCTCTCTCTCTCTCTCTCTCTCTCTCTCTCTCTCTCTAAATATATAATAAGCAAGCATTTTACTTCAATGAAAGTAATTATTAAGTAACACACAAATCAATTCAATGTACGCCTAAAACGAATAGGATCTACCCTTAAAATTCAATAGCTTTTATCTCTTAATTTGTTTTTTAACATAACATGTTCATCACATGGTTATTGTCTGTTTTCTTTACAGGTTTGCTAAGATGTTCCGTTGCAACATTAAGGCTACCACATCAATTAGGAAATAATGATAATTCGTAATAGCTTACTGTAAGGAACGAAATCAACTAACGACCAGGGTTCGTTTGGGCATATGAATGTATCTTATTCTTTAACTGTGAGTAGTATGATTGTGTATACTATGTAATCAAATATGTAGATATCGCTTATGCACGCACATTCACACATACAAACTCTCTCTCTCTCTCTCTCTCTCTCTCTCTCTCTCTCTCTCTCTCTCTCCCTCTCTCTCTGTCTCTGTCTCTCTCTCTCTGAACTTGAATGGTTTTTTGATAAAAACATTTTCTTTGTATGCTTCCTTGTCAAAATGGCGGCCTAATAAAACCATCCTATTAAATGAAATACCTTTTAGAGCGTTTGATTTTATAAATGGATGACTTTTTATGTGTATTCTATTTTAGAAAAACAAATAGTATCCATATTTATGCAGCCAGTATGATCAAGGAATACTTAGGTCACCGATTAACATTGCAGCATAGGTTATCGATCTGCACACGGGCTTTATTTTTTTTTTTTTGCTGAAAATTACTTCCCTGATCAGAAAATGAAAACTCATTGAAAAAAGTCTTTGTTTGGGGGCAGGCTAGACCGCATGCTCTGTTATATGGTGAACTGCATCATTTGAGTGTCATTAATATCTTTGTGCAAGATGAAAAGTAATTATACTGCATACATGTAAATGGTAAATAAGGAACTTTAAGTGACCCCCTTGAACCAAAAAATATTTGGCATTGCTCTCTCTCTCTCTCTCTCTCTCTCTCTCTCTCTCTCTCTCTCTCTCTCTCTCTCTTACTTTGGCGTTTTTAGCGTTTTATTTTAGATGGATGGCTGTTTACGTGTGTGTTCTGTTTTAGAAAAAACAAGTAGTATCAACATGTGTACAGTTAGCATGATAAAGGAATACTTCCAATGTAAATCAACAATTGATATTGCAGCAAACGTTTTCAATCTGCACACGGGCTTTATTTTAGTTTTAGCTCAAAATTACTTCCTTGATCAGAAAATGAAAACTCATTAGAAAAGTCATTGTTTTAGGTAACTGCAGGCTCTGTTATAAGATGAAGTGCATCAGTTGAGTGTCATTAATATTTCTGTGCGCAATGAGGAGTAATAATACCGCGTACATGTAAATGGCAACTAAGGACCCTTACACGACCCCCTTTAATCAAATAATGTTTGGTATTGCTCTCTCTCACTCTTTCTCTCTCTCTCTCTCTCTCTCTCTCTCTCTCTCTCTCTCTATATATATATATATATATATATCTCCACATCCTATGAATTGTATACTTCCTTGTCAAAACGGCGCCATATTGTAACTATCGTGCATGTTGAATGAAAACATTTTTAAGCGTTTTATTTACGTGTGTGTTCGGTTTTAAAAGAACAAGTATTGTCAAATTCTGTTCAGTCAGCATGATCAAGGAATATTAAGGTCACCAATTAACACTGCTTCTAGCACAGGTTCTTGATGACAGTTACGACCACCCTCCCCCTCCATCTCCCCATCCCCACGTATCTAGACCCCCAGGACTTTACTTAATTATATTTTTCATGATATATTCATAATCTAATGTATACCTTCATTGCAAAAAATTTCTTAAAACAAACATTTTAACAAAAAAAGCACACCACCTCTACATACATGTAAAATACAACAAGGCTGCATACTTCGTCTGCCAGCGGAGAGGTACTGCCATTGAATATTTGTTGAAATGTGCTATCAAACTACATTTACCGGTAAAACGGTGAACTAATGTCGTAGCTCCCTTTATTGAATATCTGCATAACATGCCCATGTAAATACATTTATTGGGTAAATTTGATCAATTTTTACCGACTAGTTGCAAGTTTGTGAACCGATCCATCTTCAGCCGTTTTTTCTTTGCTAAGACAATGTAAAAATTTTGAGTTAAGTCTAGATGACTGCTTTATGAACCTGGGGCCAAAATTATCACACAAAAACTATATTAATATTTGGATTATTTTTTTATGATACATGTATATCTATATCTGGGTGCTGCAGGTGAAGATCGGATGGGGGTGGGGGAACCTTTATACCTTCTTTTAACCTTTACAACTTCTAATTTCATTTTAAGAAAAAATACAACCTTACTATATGTATTTGCCAAGAGGAGGTAAACTGCTAATTGAGGGGTATGGAGTAGTGTTCGTTACTTATATTTGATATACTTACATTCTTAAAAACTAAATAACCCTGGACCCCCTCTACTTAAAAAAAGGTATCATCCGTAAAATTGAATATGTAAAAAGAAGAATCAAAGAGTTTAGTTTATAGTAAAAATACCAAATCTAAAACAACGCAAGAAAATAAGTTAAGAACGTATAGAAATTTTGAAACAATTATAAAATTGTACTCATGTAACAGAAATACATGAAAAGTTAATAACTGTATGCTTATCTTTCTTTCAATCTTTTTTTTTTTTGGGGTCAAAACGATTAACGCCATGGCTTGTTGGTATATATGCTATGCCTCTGCTTTAAACAACAGAAACATATTTTTTTTATATTTTGTAACTAACGATTCAAAATTGAAAAGAAAGAAATAATGATATTGTGGACTTTTTTTGTTCGAAGATTTATTTTACGAGGTGAACCTTTTTAGCGCAATATGATTTAATTCTGGTTGTAACGCGCTTTCTGATTGGCTATATCGTATAAAGAATGTTGCCTACGTCATGGTAAGACTAACGTAAAAAAGGTATCAATACGCCTGATCTTACGTTTGAATTTTGTACAACTTTACGTCATTTTAAAGGTCAAATGACTGTTTTTATCTACAATGAAGAGTAAAAAAATTAAATTATAAGCAATGAATTAAATATTTATAAGTTCTATACTATATAAAATGGTTTGAAACAGTTTACGCTTTTTTTATAAACCACTCCGCGATTTATAAAGCGTAAATTGCCCCAAACCATTTTATATCGTATAAAACAAATAAGTAAAATAGATGAACCCTAAATTCTAACATTACGGGTTCGTTTTAGGGAATGAACTTTTTATAAAACATTAAATTATTAAACTCAAATATATTTTATACTGTGTCTAATAATAACTCAGCAAAATGGCACAATTTCTGTGCAATTAAAATCATTCAATGACATAATTAATATACATTAAACATTCACAGCATTTCCAAATTTTCTGTCTGAACTTGAACTTCTAGCTATGTCAACATTGTGACTAGGTGTTTACCTACATTAGAGAAGAGGGCAACAGGGGAGACAATTCTAACAATAGTAATGAAATGCAACTGTAATGAATAAGATTTTTATGGGAAACAGTGAAAACAACTATTGGTTTTTTTTATAAATTAAAGCATGATAAGTATTTTTTTTTAAATTTTATTTATATATATTGACTTCAGTGGATGAAAATCGCTTGGAAAATAGAATTTAAAAAACGACCACATTTTCATTTCATTTGAAATTGGAATGCTTTTGTTAATTTACATGTGAATTTCTTTTTAGTTCTTGAAAGTCCAAAAGTGGAATTTATATATTAGTAAGAAAACGTAAGAGAATATCACTTCTTGGCATCCCACCAACAATCGCGCCCTGGGTCATCATTTTGTATATAGATATATGAAACAAAATATGCAACAATTAATTGTTGGAACTTCTTTAAGAATATAGGCTTTTTTCTTCAAATATTGTTGATACATTTTATAATTAATTACTAATTTGACAATTTTTTTCTCTCAAATGTTCTGGATTTTAAAGTCAAATTAACCAGAATGCAATACTAGCTGTTACTATAAATAGATGCAACCAGTGCAAAAACAAACATCCTATATTTAAATCTAAATAGGTATCCTTTCAAGCTATGATAAAATTCGGTTCATTCTTGAGGCTTGCTACCACATTTTTTCCCTACTTGCATTGTTTTCTAGTAGACATGATTGTTCTTAACAGACATAGTAGTTAGGGTGAGATAAGATAACCCGTTTCCCAATGGCGGGTTAAAAACCTATTCAGACATGAGATCCCTGTTGTGCAAGAACAGCATCAACACAGACAGTTTTAAAAGCCTCATTATATGGGCCGTACCTACAAAATATTGGGCAACACGTCTTGCCGCACAGACAACTGCATCTATCTCATCAGTTGTATGATTTGCTCTAAACAATACATTGGGGAAACACGTGACCTCTGCAGAAGAATCATCAAACATCGCTCGACCATAAAGACCAAGAAAATCAAGGAGCCCGTCGGGGAACATTTTAATATGAGTGGTCACACATGGGAAAACATGACAATAGTGGTTATTGACCATAATCCTCAGTGGAACTCGCAATTATTGTGTTCATCGATTAATAAAATTTAAAATTAGTATTATTATATAAGCATCTATTTAAAAGTAATGTAAACAATACCATATGCAATGTATCGAAAAATAATTCTTGATTCAGTCTTATGATTTTTTGTCTTTGTTTATTTACTTCATTTTGGTTTTTGTCATTGCAGAAAAGAAGTTGTTAATGCTGTGAACGGGACAAAAATGTCTCTCTCAAAGTATGGATCAACCGTGGAGACCACAAATCTTGCTCGGTTAGCCCGAATTATCCTAGGCCCCTGCACTGACGTACTTCAAGATGTTCTTCAGAAAAATATGAATCCGTCCGACTTGCCTAGCAAAGTTAAAACTTTTTTGGCAAAATTTAAAAAGTCTCCATTTACCAAAGAACAAGAAAAGATCGTGTATACAGGAAAATATTCGGACTTTGACTTAACTTTACTTTACATTTTGTTTCGTAATATTTGCACATTTCCACAACATTCACATAAATGGGGAAATGCTCCTAATCCAGGAGATAGGAGCGAATCAGCAAACATAGAAAGGATTCGTTTATTAAGAAACAAATATCAAGGCCATCATTCGAGTATATCAATTTCAAGCTCTGACTTTAATCAAGAATGGCAAGCTATTTTTGATATCGTTAAAGAGTTGGAAATGTATTTAGGGACGTGCACTGTTTATCAGGAGGAGGTGAAGAAAATAACAATGTGCTGCATGGACCCAGAACAAGAAGCTAAATATATTGAACAGCTACTGGACTTGAATAAAAAACTTGACGACATATCAGGTAATTATATTAAAGCTTTAAAACATGCAACTCTTCTGACCTTATTGTTGGTGGCTGTTGTAACTATTTTTTAATGATAGGTCAGAAACATTTTATTTTTTTATTGACAGTAAAAATTGAAAATACCTGTGTCTGCAAAAAAAAAGGTAAGGAACATTTTTTGTATCAGAAAAACAGTTTTCTTAAACATGAAAAGCAGAGATCAAGTAACACCGAAAAGTTTAGCTCCCCAGAGCTGAACTTTAAAAGAACATTGTGATCATTTTTGCGTGACGTCAGTATGTCTGTCAGTCCGTATGTCTGTACCATTTTAACATTTTCAACTCCGCAAAAAACACTAAGTCAATTTTAAACCAACATTGACACAAACTATCCTTGGCTGAAGAAAATTCTAGCTCAGTGTTTTTATAAAGGGTCAAACCCTCTTCTTATAATTGACGATTATTTCAAAATTGCTGGCATATCTAAACAAATCTACTTCTCAGAAACCATAGATACTTTTGTGAAAGTATTATTATGCAATATAGATTCAATTCGTTCAAATCGTGATCCGGTTGGTGATGTTTTAAAAACAACGTGGATCGGGTTTTTATTTTGGAATAAATTGAGAAAATTCTTTAAAAGTGGTTTCCTTTAAGAAACATTAGACCAGAAAAGTTAAAACTTGTGTACAAACATGTTCAGATAATGTTAATCTAAGTGTGTTTAAATATTGATCCCCTGTGGTAGGGTATGGTTATACATGTAATAAGTGATTTTACATAGGAAGAGATAGTGAAAATCTTTTTTTCTTAGATTCTAACCATCATATTGTATTTTCAATTCTACATTGTTGAAACAACACCGGTGCCCACAAAGGAGCTCAATACTTAACATACGAATATGTACAAAGCAGTCTAAATATTTTAGATATAGTCTACTACATGTCTCTAGTATATATTTTACGTTAAACTTATTGAACCTATGTTGATCAAAGTTATGATCATTATTGTTCAGGTGAGTGGTGTTGCCCTAGGGCCTCTTGATATAAGATAGTGTTTGTCTTTTGTACAAATAAGCTACAATTCATTAAATTTTACTCCTGTTCAAATAATTGCATTTTACTTGACACTCTTCTGTGATGATAGTGTTGGCTTATGTGCTTTTTAAGGTTTCACACCATGTTACACTAATACTTCTTGGAAAATCTTTCACCCCTTTATATTTTCTATATAAGATATTATCTTTAAAAGTACTATCCATCTTGTAGATTAAAATACAATGGGGTCAAGTTCAGTATAAGACAAATATAGTTTCCAGAAAAAAAATAATGAATAAATTGATTTGATGTGTACATTAAAAGTCCCTAAAGTTCAATTATAGTCAAAAACAAGTTCACTCACTCGATGTTTAATGAGTAGATTGGTTTTTGCGAACATCATTTACCAATTTTATTAAAATGTGAAATAATTTATATATAACCTAATTAAATAACTTCAATATATCATTATCTATCAATCCATATTTACGGGTTGACAGGTCGGCAGGTCGACCTGACAACTCGTCCAACTGTCAACCCGCATAAAATACTGCATAAAAACTATCAAAATCAATAATGTATCAATACGCAAAAATGATAATAAAAAAATGATTATAATGTTGTTTGTATTGCTACAAAAATCAACACGATAAAAATTAATTTTAAATCACTACGCAAAAAACAACTACTTTTGTCATATTCTGTACTTAAGCCATACAATTTATATCTATTTTTAATATTGTTTATAAATATCTAGATTATCACTTGTATAAAAACAAAGGTTCATAATTCTGAGCTCATACACTGCTTCAATATGATACATCTGTTTTCATAGAATCACGATCTCTACCTTCCTGACCATGTTAAATAAATTTGTCGATTATGATTGTTCAAATCTATATGCAACTTTTAAATTCATTAAACATTCATGAAACGGATTTGACTTCAAAAATATGCAGAAACATTATCTAAAATACAATGTATCATACTTAAAAATCATTAATACAATTTTCAGAATCATTTGATAGAGAAGTTTCCAGGTGGAAAGAAGATGATAAAGTTTTTTTGGAAACTCACAACTTTCCAGCAATGTTTAACAAGGTGGTCGATAAACCTTACGTGACATTTGTTGGTGTCCCAGGCTCGGGAAAATCAGTCACGGCTCGTCATATAGCCCTGAAACTACAGGAGAAAGGATATGATATCCTACCGATAAAAGATATAAGCGAAATTGAAACTCACTGTAATCCAGAAATCCTACAAGTGTTTGTTATTGATGATGTGGTAGGAGTTTTTGGGTTAGATGAGTCTGAGTTCAATAAAATATGTAAGTACGAAAGTATAATTAAAAAGTCTGAGAAGAAAGAAATGAAACTTCTTATGACATGTAGAGAGGTTGTTCATAGAAATGAATATCTAACAAACACATTTTTATCAGAGAGCGCAAATGTAGTCAAGCTTCACAGCGATGAGAATATATTAACAGAGCAAGATAAATGCAATTTGCTTACCATGTACGATTTGGATAAACAAATTTTATCTTCACTCGATTTATCCTCAACATCAAAAATGTTTCCATTTCTATGTAAACTGTATAAAAAGGAATTTAGAAATTATGGAGCATCTTTTTTCACGTCCCCATATCCCTGCATTTTGGATGAAATGGATAAAATGAAACGACAAAACAAAATACAGTATGCTTCTCTTGTTTTGTTGATGTTCAATGATAGCAAACTATCAGAATCTATTTTAGACGATGATAAAAGTAGCAAAAGATCAAGTTGTTTTCAGGGGAAAAAAATCAGTGTACTGAAACGATGTAAGGTAGACAGCGAAACAAACAGTTTTAGATTTATTGATGCATTGTCAGATATGGAAGGGACCTATACAAACAAGTTTGATAGTGAGTACACTTTTATTCACGATTCCATGTTTGAAATCGTTGCATGTCATTTTGGTCGTCAGTTTCCAGAGCTTATGATACAATACATGAGTAGGGATTATTTTGCTAATTATATCAAAGTAGACGGAAACGAATCTGAAAATAGAATAAGTGAAAATGAAGAATCTACAGAACGTAAGGCAAATGGTTTGTGTATAATAATTTCAGAATCACATTATCAGATGCTTGCAGAACGTTTGTTTAGAGACGTAGAAAATGGTGAGATGTTTGCCTTTGAAATTGAAGTACTGAAACATCCGTCTGTGCTTCAGACTTTCATTGACATAGTCGCGAGGAAGTCGTATACAGAACTTTTTTCCATATTTCTTTCTGAGTTGAAGAAAGGTTATAAACTTGTGTATTCAATCGTTAGGTCACTGATGAAAGAACACAACGAAACATATAATAGATCGACAGAACAAGATATGGAGCTTTTACGGATTTGCAAGGATATGTTGATTAGCAGACCTGATAGAGCAATTAGCTGGGTGATATATCATGGGCATAATCAGATATTGCAGTACATAATAGATCAAATTCTAACAGAAAATGGAAACGTCAATGATCTTTTTAAACATTCCTACAATAAAGATGTTGAACAATTTCGCCTGCTTTGTCTTGGTTGTTATTCTGCTGATAATACCACTGTAAAAATACTATTAAAGCACATAGATATTGAAAATATCATAAAAACAGTTCCTTATCCAGAACTTGCGTCTTGGGAAATGAATCCCCTTGTTATTGTGTGCAAATATGGATACGATAAAATTGCCAGTGAATTGCTTCAAGCTTCGGCAAATACTAATCTGTTCTGGAAATTACGTAGACCATTTGTAGTTGCATGTGGCAATGGACATTTGAATGTTGTCAAAGCGTTAATAAATACCGGGGCCAATGTCAATGGAATATATAATAGTAAAACACCTCTTACAGCTGCATGTAAAGCAGGACATGTTAATGTTGTTGATGAGTTGATTAAAGCGGGGGCTGATATAAATCTAGCTGATAAAAAGAAAACACCGCTAATGACTGCATTTGATCATGGACATTCACAGATAGTTGAATTGCTGGTAAACGCTGGGTCTAAAGCCATTCACAAAGGTGAACATGAAACATCATTAACAATTGCATGTTTGAAGGGACAATTGGAAAAAGTTAAAAAGATAATTCAAGCGGGAGTCGATGTCAATTTAAGAGATGGAGTGCTGACACCACTAGTTGCGGCATGTTATATGGGACATTTGAGTGTTGTTAAAGAAATGATAAACGCTGGAGCCGATGTAAACCTACTCGACGAAGATGTAACGCCCTTAACGGCTGCACTGCTTGGAGAACATTCAAGTGTAGTTGAAGAGCTCATAAACGCAGGGGCATGTGTTAATTTAAAAGATAATCATACGATACCAATCATGGTCCCATGTTCTAGTGGAAATGTAAAACTAACTAAAGTGTTAGTTGAAGCTGGGGCTAATGTTAATATTAAACATGAAGGTGAAACACCTCTCACAGTTGCATGTTCAGCTGGCTACACCAGTGTAGCTAAAGAGTTATTAAACGCAGCAGGGGTTGAAGTCAATTTACAGGGTAAAGGCAAAACACCATTATTCATTGCATGTGGTGACGAAAATCTATCTTTAGTTCAAATGATCATAAAAGCAGGAGCTGATGTCAATTTAGGAGATGGAAATGATACACCATTAACAGCAGCATGTGATAATGGTGATTTGACTATACTTGAAGAGTTGATAAAGGCAGGGGCTGATGTCAATTTAAAGAGTGGATGCAAAACACCACTAATCATTGCATGTCGTAAGAAAAATTTATATTTAGTTCAAATGATCATAAAAGCAGGAGCTGATGTCAATTTAGGAGATGGAAATGATACACCATTAACAGCAGCATGTGATAATGGTGATTTGAAAGTAGTTGAGGAGTTGATAAAGGCAGGGGCTGATGTCAATTTAAAGAGTGGAGTAGAAATTCCACTAATCATTGCATGTCGTAAGAAAAATTTATATTTAGTTCAAATGATCTTAAAAGCTGGAGCTGATGTCAATTTAGGAGATGGAAATGATACACCATTAACAGCAGCATGTCATGGTGGTGATTTGAAAGTAGTTGAGGAGTTGATAAAGGCAGGGGCTGATGTCAATTTTCAGACTTTTGATAAGACAGCTCTTGTAGCTGCATGTTATGAAAGACATTTGAGTATAGTTGAAACATTGATTAAAGCAGGCGCCGATGTAAATCTAACAGGAAAAAATGGAAAGTATACCCCACTAATAGCAGCATGTAAAGCAATTGATTTGAAAACGATCAATGTTCTGATAAGGGCTGGAGCTGATGTCAATTTAAAGAGTGGAGTAGGAAATCCACTAATCATTGCACGTCGTATGAAAAATATATATATAGTTCAAATGATCTTAGAAGCTGGAGCTGATGTCAATTTATGAGATGGATACACCATTAACAGTAGCACGTGGTAATGGTGATTTGACTATACTTGAAGAGTTGATAAAGGCAGGGGCTGATGTCAATTTATAGTGGATGCAAAGCATCATTAATCATTGCATGTGGTGACGAAAATCTATCTTTAGTTCAAATGATCATAAAAGCAGGAGCTGATGTCAATTTAGGAGATGGAAATGATACACCATTAACGGCAGCATGTGATGATGGTAATCTGTATGTAATTCAAGAATTGATAAAGGCAGGAGCTGATGTCAATTTAAAGAGTGGATGCAAAACACCATTAATCATTGCATGTTATGAGGGACATTTAGATGTTGTAAAACAATTGATAAATGCTGGGGTCGATGTCAATATCGAAGACGGAGATGATACACCAGTAACAGCTGCATGTAATGATAATAATGTAATTGAAACTCGTGTAGATGCTGGAGCTGTAGTCAATTTTCAGACTTTTGATAAGACAGCTCTTGTAGTTGCATGTTATAAAGGACATTTGAGAATAGTTGAAACATTGATTAAAGCAGGCGCCGATGTAAATCTAACAGGAAAAAATGGAAAGTATACCCCACTAATAGCAGCATGTGAAAAAAATGATTTGAAAACAGTCAATGTTCTGATAAGGGCTGGAGCTGATGTCAATCTAATAGGAAAGTGGGGTGAATATACCCCACTAATAGTTGCATGTGTTGCTGGGCATTTGGATGTGGTAAATGTTTTTATAAATGCTGGTGCCGATGTTAATCTACAAAGCAATGGTAGATATTATACACCTTTAATAGCTGCATGCATGAACAACCAGCTGAATTTAGTTGACGTTTTGACAAAAGCTGGTGCTGATGTCAATATGACAGGGAAAAAAAATACGCCACTAGCAGCTGCATGTCAAGGTGGGCATTTAAAAGTAGTACATGTAGATGTGTTGTTAAAGTGTGGGGCTGATGTGAATCTAGCAGGTGAAACTGGTGAGTTTACACCATTGATTGCTGCTTCTCAGGGTGGACATTTGGAAGTGTTTGATCTTTTAGTTGAAGCAGGGGCTGATCTCAATTGTTTGACTGAAAATGGATCTGATGTTTATTAAAATAATTTGCATTTTGAATCGCTGAAAAATGTATGTAGCTATATTTATTTATCAGAGGTATAAAAGGGTTTTAAAAATTGAAAAAATATCTTATCTTATGCTGATCAACTTCATATCAGGATTTGATAAATTTATAGGCGACAGCATACATTGCCATTATCGTTCATAAAACTATCTCAGGCCAGCACCACAGCAGCTATATGAGAGAAATTTGATACAATGTTAGCGTGTAGGTAAGCTGCTGCGGTCCAAGTGATGGAATATTTCCAAAATGAGCAAAAAGTTAGCTGTTAATTTTAATTTATTTACAAAATCGAAATCGTATATGGCAAGCGAAATGCAAGTGTTTTACATTATTGATTTACCTGTATGTATAAATAGAATTTATATGAATGTACATAATGATTTTCTTTACAAAAAAAAAAACAACATTTTAATGCAAGATTTTCAAATATATGCAATGATACAAATCTTTCAACGCATGATTGATCTTTTATTTCAATAAATTAGCAAAAGTACGCTAAGCAGGAAATTCATAGATTTTATTTATTGTTTATATATTTATTTACATGTATATATCTATTGTGTGTGAATTATTTAAAGCGGTTTGTAAGGAAAACAATGTGGGATATATTACTAACACAATGAATAGCTTAATTTAAAGTGAAAAGTAAAAGTAATAGAATGTTTTAGATGCAATTAAAAGTTTCATTTTCATTAGTACAGTGTTACTATTAATGTTTTTATTTCGGTACATTTTTTTGCGAACATTCATTTAAGTTTTTTAATTGTGGCGATAACATACTTTTGTATTAAACAGTACCATGTCTTTATTTTCGTATACATTTGACCTGGTATTCCTTTCATGTTTTTTTTTAATTTTTGTTTCCTCTCTTATGAGCCGATTGAGGTGTTTACTTTTTGATCACCGTTAATATTCAGTAAACACAGATTGCTTGTAGAATTCATCGACGATTATGTTAATTTTTTTCTCATTTTTGATTAAATTAAATATGCATCAAATGATCAAGTTATTTACATTATGTATTATTTCCATTTATTTTATACAATTTTATAGATATTGAAATCGTTACTTGTCTTGTTTATGTATGTAAGATCACTGCGTTTCAATGTTATACCATGATGCATTGATGTGCAACACATAAACAATCTATCTGAACATTTTAATACAAGTATTTCAAAAGACAAAATATGGTAGATGAATTTAAAAACTTGTACATTTTTATGTTTTGTAAGATTTTCATTACTTCTGAAGCGATAGTTGATACAAACTTTAATGCAAGTACTTATATTTTTTAATTAAACTTTACAATATACGCCCAATTATCCAGTTACGTTCCGACAGTTTCCACTAAGAAGTTTATAACGCTATAAATTCCAGTGAAACTTATCTTTTGAGTATTTTTGAATTCAGAAGTAACTAATATCCACATCATTTAAAAAAGATAAATTATTATAATGTAATGTAATTTTTAACATGTGATAAATTAGAAGCTCAACAAAATATATATTTTTAAAGTTTCTATACATCTTGTCTGTTACAGGTGATAATAGTTAAAGCCTCCTGATATTTCAATTCACCCCCTTCTTTTCTATGTGTTTCATAAATGCAGTGCCAGCATAGTATAATTCAGAAAACCTGCTTTTTCTAGCAATTTTCAGACAGCATTTTGCTCTAATTTTACTCTACCAACAATTATCTGAGGATATCATATCAACCCGGTATTTGTATTGTTCTATTATCTTCACTCTTAATTATAGGCATCAGCTACAGTATACATGTGTACACGTCTAAAATACGAATCTAAATAATGTGGAATCATCATTTGTCGTGGGGCACCGATGTTCATGGCTTTTGTGGGTAGCCCTTGCCTACGAACTTCAATCCCCTCGAAAGTATATACAAGCATTTGCTGACAACTATTTAAATTATCATGAGTACAATACCATCGAAATTACGTCTTCACAAACCAGAAAAAAATTGAGTATTCACAAACATCGACCCCATCGATTAAAAAAAAAATCCACAGTATATAATTTGATGTGAAATAGTAGTTTACATTATTTCAGGTTTTTTTTAGTCAGAAAGGTGGAGTTACATTTTACCTGAACATTATTGTAAAACATTTTTAACACCAGCTGATTATTAACATGTACATGGATGATTATTTTGTCCATTTTTTTTAATATGATGCAAACAAAAATATGTTGTTTATTTTTAATGTGAAAACATTTCAAATCTAATGTGCATTAAGTATCATTAAGATGATCTTTCAATACCATTGATAGCATGGTGACATTGATTGTCGTTTATTTTTTCTTCTTAATAAACTGATTTTTATGTTTTCTCTTTGATTACAGCATGTATTAAATGAACAAAGTTTGCTTGTAGAGTTCATTTACGTACATGCATTTTTATTTTTTATTTTTTATTAAATCAAATATGTTTCAAATATCTTCAACTTAATTATGCTTGTTGATTTTTATACAATTGCAAAGAAATTGAAATTGTTCCATTTCTTGTTTATACATTCAAATGTAATTACCTTGTTTCATAGTTGTATTGTGATGCCTTTTCATTTATAAACCATTGTAATAAAAAAAAATTGAAACCATTACATGTACCTCGTTTAATATTTTACTCTACAAAACAAAATAAAAAGGTTATCTGAGAATATTGCAAATGGAGAAAAAATTGATATTGAAAAAAGGTGCAATGTTAAGGTCAAATGCTCAATGGGCAAATGAGTAAGATAAATGTACAAAATATTTTTTTGAATTTGGAAAAAGTTAGATAAAAATCCAATTCAATTAAAGAATTAGTTGATGATGGTGTAATTAAAAATGATACAGAAGCGTTACTAGATATTCAATATAAGTTTTTCTCAAAATTATACTCCTCTGTCAGTATTAAAGAAGAAAGTAAGGAGCATTTTTTATCATTTGTTGATAAAAGTTTAGATGAGAATGATTTTGAGTTATGTGAAAACTGTATTAACAATGAAGAAATTATAATAGCAGTTAAAGAAATGTCCAATAACAATAGTCCAGGCTCAGATAGATTAACAGTTGAATTTTACAAAATGTTTTATCTAAGTGATATTTTGTTTAAATTGTATAAAGAAATAGAAACAAAAGAATCGTTATCACACAGCATGAATATGGGTGTTGCGTGGACCCTGAGGTCCACGCAGAAAATATATAAGCGAGGTTAAACCGGAGGCGATGGGGAAAATTCAGCCTGCGCATGAGCTAGCCTGGTTCCTGTGCATAATGGGTAGCTCAGGGAACCAGGCTAGCAGACGTTTATCTGAATCGGAATCGGGATTCTGTGTCATATGCACATTTAAGTTCAAATCAATACTGTAATTGTAAAGTTGTCGGTAAACAGTACAGAAACAAAGTATTCATTTTAAAGAAATGATTGGCATGTGATATGAACTATCCGTATTATGAAATAAGGTAATGTTATGCCGAAATTACAACATGCATCAAATAGCATAATTTGCAATGTTTTGTTGTTTTCCGAATACACATGTAACTTAACTTTACATTTATAGTAGGCGAGGCTAGAGAACTTCCCGATTAAATTTTTTTAAGCATTTAAGTATGATTGAATAATTATGTCACTAGAAAAGTTTAAATCTCAAGAAAAATGCATCAAAATATGAAATTTTTAATTTACACAAAGCTGTCACTGCATAGTTAACAAAGTAGTGCGAATCGTAATGTGTGCGCAAATAGTAGAATTCACCGAATGCCTTATACTATGCATGCAAACTTCATTCATAGATAGATCATAATTATTTCAGAAGTATGAATCCTGTAAATTCTGAGATAAAAAGTCAGGGCTATACATACATGTATACGTAATACAACGTACAAATTTAGTGGTTAAAAGCAGATCTAGAGTCGGTGGAATCTCTGATAATCTTAAGGCTTTCACGTTTTCGTTGGAAACACATGCAAATGGTCCACGTATTGTAGTCCTTTTTTAAAGGACAGCAACTTGTTACTTTATTGTACAAGAAAAAGGGAGACAAAAGATGTTTGAAAAATTATAGACCCATTAGCTTATATATATATTAATTACTTAATGTTGATTATAAGATCATTGCTCTAGAGTTATGGCAAATCGATTAAAATTTGTTTTACCAAATATTATATCAAATGCTCAAACATGATGTATACTAGGAAAAGATATAGCAGATACTATTGTTAGTGTTAGAGACATTATTGATTTAGTAGAAATGGATAATTTGGAAGGCTACATTGTAAAAATAGACCAAGAAATAGCCTTTGATATAGTAAATCATGATTATTTATTTGATGTTTTAGATACATTTGGTTTTGGACCTTATTTTAAAAGGTGGATAAAGATATTTTATCATGACATTTTTAGTAGTGTCAGATGTAATGGTTTTGTAACAAATTATTTTCCAGTTAAAAATTGGCCAGACAGGGTTGTCCAATATCTGCCTTATTATATGTTTTATCAGCAGAACCTTTGTATCATGCAATGAGAAGTAACACAAATATAAAAGGAATACATATACCAATGTCTGACAAGGTGGCTTTAATGTTTCAACACGCTGATGATACTATGGTGTTCCGATGGGGCCACTTCGACCTTCGCACTTTCGCCTTTAGGTCGAAGAGGCGAGAGTGCGAAGTTGCGAAGGCGAAAGTGCGAGAGTGCGACGGCGAAGGAGCGAAAGTGCGAGGATGCGACGGCGAAGCGCGAAGATGCGATGGCGAAAGTGCGAAGTTGCGAAGGCGAAGGAGCGATAGTAGTATCGCTCCTTCGCCTTCGCAACTTCGCATTCTCGCCTTCGCAACTTCGCACTTTCGCCTTCGCCTTTTTTGATAGCATTCAGAAAGTCTCGGTCGATTACATAGAATTTGATGCAAACACCGTACTCGCCAAGGTTTTCCGATTAATCCATGATACCATTGGTACGCATGCGCTAGGCCATTGTGCTTACTATGAATGTTTATAAATATTTTAATGTGTATATGTGACATATATGTTTACCAGTGCTGGCTATGTCGAATCATTATATACTCCATATAAAATGTAATGTCCGCCATAATGTATACATATGCACCTCCAGACTCCTGTCACTTACAAGCTGTCTGTTTACCGTGGATCAAACACAGTAACATTCTAATTTCATTATGCGACACTCCTGGCTGATGTATGGATCTAGAGCTTGTTATTTTTCAAGCATTCAATGCTAGATTGCCTAATCCATTAGATAAAATGCGAATCTATAAGTGAACAGAGTAATATTTTTTACTTTCGGCCAGGCCCCGCCGCCACCAAACATAGTTGAGTACAAAACTCAGCCTCAACTCTGAGAAAATACTCAACTCCCTATTCTCAGCCTCAATTCACCGCCACCAAATATTTGAGTACGTACTCAAATAAAAATTTTGAGTACGTACTCAAAATATTTGAGATAGCTAGATACCTATCTCAAGTAAATACTCAAGCAATAAAAATGGCTGTCCACAGACGACATATGCGACGCCGCCCGACGTCGGCAAATGTTAGACGAGGTTAAAGTTTCAAGAAGAGTCATCCGAGACAGGTTAAATCCGCTAGAAGAGTATTCAGATGATGAAATTTTTGACAGATATAGGTTCCGTCCCGCAACCATTCAGTACATTTTGGACTCTATTGCCCCATCAATTGTACACAACACTGCCAAGAACTGTGCCTTACCACCCACTCTACAGCTACTTACCTGCCTTAGGTTTCTGGCAACGGGGGCATACCACAGACTGGTAGGGGACAGCATTGGAGTATCAGAGACAACAACCGGAAGATGTTGCCGTTCTGTTACAGATTCCATAATTACTAATCTGTTGAAAAACTCCATCACTTTTCCAACGGGTAATTGTGCCAGGGAAATAAAACAACAATTTCTGGCAGTAGCAGGTATAAAATGCATCCTTTCACAGATATAAACAGTTATAGTTCGTCCCCAATGCTCGTCTTAAGTGTACTTTCTCTTTTGATAATAAAGAAAGACAACTGGCAATGAACAGATAACTCTTCAATGAAAATCAAAGTACTGCTATCAATGATAGATTTCCTACAGATCTATCAAGATTTGATCAAACACATACATGTACATGTCACGAAATTACAAGCACTAATAATAATGTTCTTCTTTATAAACTAGTGATTTTATTCCCATACATACTCACTCCCCTCTTTCATATTAAAAAAAAACAAGCAACTATTTTATAACGGCAGTCAAGTTAGCATAAGTACAATGCATGTAAAAATTAATATTATAAGGTATAAAAAATCATAAGCTCAAGATGTCAATTTTAAATCAATGTAGGCCTAAATGTGTTTGTTGTTTAATATTTATTTCCTTTAAGTTAACTTATAAAATAATTGATAAGAAAAAAATAAACAATGGTTCACAGATGCCTTAGAAATCAATATGTTCCATCTTTTGGATTTCTAATCACGTGTATCGGTCCTTAATCATACACCTGTCTTACTTTATTTAATTTTTCTTATATAGGCTTCCCCAATGTTCTGGGGTGCGTTGACGGAACTTTTATAAGAATCATTGCTCCTAGCGAGAATGAGCCAGATTACGTCAACCGTAAAGGATTCCATTCATTGAATGTACAGGTACCCCCCCCCACCCAGTGAAAAATATTTTACATATACGAGCTTTTCCCGTTGTTACATGTATTGTACATGCAATTATATTTACAATGACAATGAGTTTTTATTTTCATATAAATTAAGCGTAGAGTCAATTTATAAAAAATTACTAGTACACTATGAAGAAGGAATAACAGTGAAATACATGTTGTTTTGAACAATGTTAGTATTTGTTTGCAGGCCGTGTGCGATGCCAAATATAAGATTACAAGTATTTGCGCAAAATGGCCCGGATAGCGTGCACGATAGTCGGAAATGGGTGGCATGCGCGGATCTAGAGGGGGGGTCGGGGGGGTCGGGGGGGTCCCGACCCCCCCTGGAAAATGAAAATTTATTAAATTTACATAGTAAAATTATCGCGAAAATATGCCTCGGACCCCCCCCCCCTGGCAAACACAATTATCCTTCGGACCCCCCCTGGAAAAAATTTCTGGATCCGCGCATGGGTGGAGTCGACTTTGTGTCAGCAGTTTGAGAATGGTATTAGGCTAAGAAAATATATAATTCAGATACATGCAAATACAGAATAGTTAATTCAAAAGCTATACGAATGAGTTAATAATTTAATATGTCATTCGAACAGGCGTTCATAGTGGATTTCTTTTGGGAGATTCTGGTTATCCTTGTAAAAGGTACCTAATGACACCTTTTCTAAACCCGTCCACTGCCCCCCAGCAAAGGTTTAATGCATCCCTCTGTAAAACTAGGGTAATGGTGGAACAGACATTTGGAATTCTGAAACGCAGATTTTCTTGTCTTCAAGGAGTGCTTAGGTATACGAAAGTCTGTAATTAGATATCCAAATACAGGCATCTTTGTTTCATATAAATAATTCATATTGTTAAATATATATTTCATGAATTGATATTAATCATGTTTTGCAATTAATTAAAAAAAAGGTGGAATGTCCCTCTGATAAGAGAGATAACTTCTGTAGAAAATAATATCACTTTGTTTCTGTTAACTCACAATTATTAATGCATGTAACAACAAGGGAGGCGGTGCATGGTCCCAATTTATGTTGGAAGGCGATACACTTATTTGAATTCAAAGATAGAAAAAGAAAATTAGAACTGAACCCCATGGCTCTTTTGAAGCAGGGGGGCAAAAAAGTAAAGAAAACTTTTACAAAATATTACAAGAAATGTATCATAATGATAAAGTATTTATGAGGCAATATCTACATGACTATTCCTCCCCCTCTCCCTTCCCCCCTCCCGATGGATTTATTCTTTTTTTTAAAATATAACTAAATTTTATATACTTGTTCAGTACATGTACGGTACATGTTTGATGTTTTAGGCCAGAGAATATTTGGATTGAATATTTTTATTTCTCTATCTATAGCTCGTTCGCAGAGCTGAATGAATTATAATTGGGAAAAATGTGACCTAGACAATTACAAATTCTAGACTTAGTTGAAATCGTATAATTATAACTTATAACATTTCAAATGTTTAAAATTGAATAAAGCTTTTCTATTCTGAGGAAGCAGATATGGGAAAACAAATTGAAAAAAAAACCCTAATATCTCAGCTCATTTGATTCAAGACAGTATATCCCTGTATTGATATCATACCAATTACTGGAAGATTATTCACTTGATCCCCTTTTTGTGTTACATAACAAAATGCTCTGGTTTACATTTTTAGGATTTCTTAAATATATATATCTATTTACTATTATCTTATCCAAATTTAAAAAAGAAAACCTTTTCTGAAATTTAAGAAACTGTGGCAATTTTTCTTGCACTGTATGTAAAACATGTATGTCAAACCTTCAATAGTCTCTGATAAAGAAAGATAACTCTTGTTGATTGAAGCAATTTTAGTTGCAAACCTATACAACAAAGTGCTATTCTGAACTAAAATGCAGCGCTTCAATATGTTTTGTAATATGAATTGAAAATGTATATAACTATATATTATTTTCATATACATTTTGGATTTTTAATTTTATGCTGCGATGGTAAAATTTTGTTTTTCCTTATCACTATGTCTAGTTTTCTTAATATCATGATTAGACATTTTATCAATTTTTGAAAAATCTAGCAGCGCTTCATCACTTAAAATTTGTTTCATATGAATCGACTGATATTGACTTTGATGAAAATCAATAAGAACACTTTTAAAAAATTTATGGCAAAATTAATAGCAGAGGGATATTACACCTTAATGCATATTTTCAACAAAATACGGCATATACCCGGAATTATAAATATTGTGGTCAATAATTTTAAACAGGACAGATCCAAATCAAGCAACAAAATACGTCATTGCCTGTGCAATCTTGCACAATATTGGTGTAGACAGGGGTGACGTCGTAGATTCTACGCAAGATCAAGTACAACTTCGCGGTGGAAACGGGAACATCATCGTAGCTGGTGATGGTGTCAACATTAGAAACCACATCGTGGATACGTATTTTACGTAAACAGTCCTGCTCAAGATGTTTGAACAAGTATAGTTAGATATAGTTACCCTAGCATATTTAGAAAAGTAAAACAAGTTACTGTCCTTTAAAAAAGGACTACAATACGTGGACCATTTTGTGTGTTTCAAACGAAAACGTGAAAGCCTTATAATAACTTAAGATTATCAGAGATTCCACCGACTCTAGCCTCCTTCTTTTAACCACTAAATTTGTACGTTGTTTACGTATACATGTATTTATAGCCCTGACTTTTTATTTCAGAATTAAAAGGCTTCATACCTCCTAAATAATATCATGATCTGTCTATTAATGAAGTTTGCATGTATAGTATCAGGCATTCGGTGAATTCTACTATTTGCTCACAAATTACGATTCGCACTACTTTGTTAACTATGCAGGGACAGCTTTGTGTAAATTCATATTTTAATGCATTTTTCTTGAGATTTAAAATTTTATACAGTAACATAATTATTCAATCATACTTAAATGCTTAATAAATTTTAATAGGGAAGTAATAAATTTTAATAGGGAAGTACTCTAGCCTCGCGTACTATAAAAGTAAAGTTAAGTTACATGTGTATTCGGAAAACAACAATGCATTGCAAATTATACTATTTGATGCTTGTTAGTTTCGGCATAACATTTACTTATTTCATAATATTGACAGTTCATATCACATGCCGATCATTTCTTTAAAAGGAATACTTTGTTACTGTACTGTTCACCGACAACTTTACAATTTTGAACTTATGGTCACATACCACTATTTTTACCCCGTGCTCATTGACCACGCAAGTAGTTCCATTCTAAAAATGTATGTATTATTTCAAAAATTCCTAGGGGTACTAAATGGTCGAATTTGGTTCCTTTTATGGCATGGATGGAAAGAAGAAGGTTTGAAAAAAAATACAGGCAGGAAAAAATTTAGAAAAATTATCTTTACAGGCGCAATAGAAAGGGTGTAAAGAGGCCAATGTTTACACAAATTCCAAAGTGAAAGTGAATTTTTCATGGTAGGGGTTATTTTAGGGGCCATATCTCAGTCCCCTCTCGATTGATATTCCTGTAGTTTGGATATGTTGTTGGACTAGTGTCATTCTATAGGTATGCTGTATTTGAACTCATTTGAGCCGGTGGACTTTTTTATATGATTTATTTTTGTATAAAGGAATAAGAGGGAAAAATAATTGTGGTCTGTGTCCTTATATAAGTGTGCATATGGAACGGAATCCCGATCCCGATTCAGATAAACGTGTGCAAGCCTGGTTCCCTAAGCTACCCATTACGCACAGTAACCAGGCTGGCTCATGCGCAGGTTGCATTTTCCCCATAGCATCCGGTTTAACCTCGCTTACATATTTTCTGCGTGGACCTCAGGGTCCACGCAAATAATAGCTCTCTCTCTCTCTCTCTCTCTCTCTCTCTCTCTCTCTCTCATTGTTCCCTAAACCCCCTCTCTCTCTGTTTAGACTCAACTCGCACACTACATACAGGTCAAGAGTTTATTCTCTTTTGAGAAGTGGACAGGCAAATGTAGGTTATGCCTGTTCACTTCTTAAAAGATAATAATCAAAAGTTGAGACTGTATTATTAATGAAGAAGTCATTTACAGATTCTGTGGTTTCTTACATTTATACAGCGTTGTATTCAATTTAGCAAAACAAAGCACAAGATTAGTTCACAAACATAACAAGCATTCTGAGAGTATTGCATAAGCAATACACGTCCCCTACCGGTTTGTATTATTCTATGAAAGCTTCCAAGCACACAACTATTTCAGAGCTATTGTAAACGAGATGTCATGCTTTAATCAGAGATAAAAGAACAGAGGAAATTAAAACTATATAGCTGATATAGAAATTATATACAAAATAGGTAAAATAATACTTTATTTCATCTCCTGTAATTTCGCCAAGTCTATTCTGTATTCGCTGGTAAATATTTGTGAAAACAATGCACTGTTATGCACAATATCATTTCTTACCGTCTTCTGTACCCCAAATCAAACCAAACAGTTAAACAGCCCAACCGGACAACGAACCCGATTGTAATAATACCAAAAAAACAACCCTGCCGATTAAATTTACAACACAATGTTTGACACTATTTTACAGAATTTATTTGTTTGTTAGAAATGATAAAAGGAATGGTACAAGTAACGCACGATATTATTACTAATTACATACTGGCCTCGTTTATTCAGTACACACCGAACCCGATAACGAACCCGAACATTAAAAAATTGGAATATAAAAAATTAATTTTCTCGAAAATATGTCAATCAGACGCTATAAAAGTGTAAACTTGATCTGTAGTGTGACATTTTGAAGCTATTCAGCAAGTTTCATATTATTCCTCAAATGCATAAAGAAAAAAAGTGTGGAAAACTCAAGTGGGACAGACAGACGGACGGACGGACGGACGGACAGACAGACGGACGGACGGACGGACGGACGGACGGACAGACGGACTGACGGACGCAGAGGAAAGCTATAGTCCCCTCCGATGAAACCGGTAGGGGACTAATAAATGAAACAGTGTTTGAAATTGTTCGTAAATCGGCGAAAATTAAAATGTCAATACAATACAGCAATATGCTTATAATCGATGCCTATATATATTCGTTTGAATATAAGTACCTGTGATTTGTGACCGCGTAGATTTGCACGGTGCTAGGGAATTTTTCTGGATCTGCATCGGTCGTGTGCAGTACGAACCGGGTGAGGGAATTTTGGCGAAAAGGGTATAAGGTGTAGGCGCGCTGTGGGCCGTAGGGTAATAACGAAGGGTAGGTTTGCCGTATTCCCAAAGGTCCACCAGTATACAGTTCCAGACAAATAAACCAAGTGATGAAGGATTCCGTATTTATTGGCCGAGATTCAACGATGGCAACATTAAAACATTTTAACAGACAGACATTTTACAAACAAGTCGGATATGGCCAGTAGTGGCCTCCGGACTCAAGACTCTGGGTGAGTCGGACGTGGCCGAGGCTGGCCGCCGTATTCCAGACTGCCGATTGACAATTGTACATAATTATTTATAAGAATCTGAACAATGAGTATAAATTGACATGTGATGACATAAGTAAGCTGAGTGAAAGGTTTACAGATATAAAATAATTAAATAAACTCGATGAGTCTTTGATGTCCAAGATATGAAAAACTGATAATTGCACAATGTTGTTTTAAGAGATTAACAGTCCTTGAGACATGACACTCTGTCTCTTTGAAATCACATTAAGAGTCCGAAAAGTGTAAATCACTAAATAAATAAGTAACTTTGTAAGAAATAAATTGTGAGAAAATATTACGAAACAGATGTTGAATTTTAAAAGAAAAGTCCAAAATAAAGTTATAATTAAACAGTGAATTTTGCACGGTGATAGTTTCCCACCGCTCCGGGGAAAACACGTCCTCGTGTTTTGAATGGAATATCACATTTCTTCCTCTGTTCTTTGATTTTCTTACACCGGTGACGGACGTTTGAGGACAGCTGAAGTTTTTACAGATGACCGATGTTTCCTGGTGATGAACAGAGAAAACTGTCTGCATAGTTCATGGCGGCTGGAACTTTTGTTGTCCATCGTTGTTACGTTGAGATGTTCAATGGGGGAACTCGCTGGCTGAAGAGGTCCAGAATCTGACTACTGCAAAATATATGCAGCAGCCCCGGGCGTTGTAATTACCCTTAGGATTCATCCACCAATTGTGACCGCGTAGATTTGCACGGTGCTAGGGAATTTTTCTGGATCTGCATCGGTCGTGTGCAGTACGAACCGGGTGAGGGAATTTTGGCGAAAAGGGTATAAGGTGTAGGCGCGCTGTGGGCCGTAGGGTAATAACGAAGGGTAGGTTTGCCGTATTCCCAAAGGTCCACCAGTATACAGTTCCAGACAAATAAACCAAGTGATGAAGGATTCCGTATTTATTGGCCGAGATTCAACGATGGCAACATTAAAACATTTTAACAGACAGACATTTTACAAACAAGTCGGATATGGCCAGTAGTGGCCTCCGGACTCAAGACTCTGGGTGAGTCGGACGTGGCCGAGGCTGGCCGCCGTATTCCAGACTGCCGATTGACAATTGTACATAATTATTTATAAGAATCTGAACAATGAGTATAAATTGACAAGTGATGACATAAGTAAGCTGAGTGAAAGGTTTACAGATATAAAATAATTAAATAAACTCGATGAGTCTTTGATGTCCAAGATATGAAAAACTGATAATTGCACAATGTTGTTTTAAGAGATTAACAGTCCTTGAGACATGACACTCTGTCTCTTTGAAATCACATTAAGAGTCCGAAAAGTGTAAATCACTAAATAAATAAGTAACTTTGTAAGAAATAAATTGTGAGAAAATATTACGAAACAGATGTTGAATTTTAAAAGAAAAGTCCAAAATAAAGTTATAATTAAACAGTGAACTTTGCACGGTGATAGATTTATAAAAAAAAAAATGAATGTGAGTAAATGTGAAGTAATGAGATGATTTTAAAATTGGAAGTTTGTTGTTCATATTACCGTCATTGGCGTCAGTGTCGATACCGTCCGTCAGACCGCATATCTGTGGCCGTCCGTCAAATGCTTGCATCAGTGCGTCCTCCGATGCTGTTAAAGAAGGAGGGGCTGGACCTCCTCCTGTCTTAGGCCTTCTAAGCATACTGATTTTTTCTTTACCTGCGTAAGTTTATATTTCTTAAAACCCTTATCAATTAAGAACAGTAAGATCGCATCATGTCAATTTTCTATATGCCTGTATCAATTCGTTTTTAACAATAATATTTAATTCGTTATTTTATTTTTGTTTTGAACTCTACACAATTACATCTACTTAAAATAAACTTTAGCATTTAACTTTATTTTTTGTATGCATAAAGAAATTAAATATATTTTGTTAGTGTTGTAATTAAGTCAGTTTTACTGATACAAGTTCACTTTACCCCTTGTATTTTTTTTTTCACATTTTTAAATAATAGTATTAGAAACGAATCAATTTTTCTCTCTAAATATAATGTTCATCTTCACAAGCCAAGGGTTTTCGGTCCACTCCGTTCCCCATAAACCAAAGTAGACAGAAAACCCTTTGCTAGCGAAGATGTATATTGTTATGAATGCATAATAAAATAGAATTAAATAGTTCTTACCGAAGATAATTTTAACAGCAAATGGTTACTTTTTAATATTGGTTGTTTGTTTCATTACACAAAAAAATTAAATTTAAATATAGTACATGTAAAATAGAAATCGTATCAACGGTGACAACATTACAATAAGCAGAATAAACTGAAACATGCAAGAACAACAAAAGAACAACTTTTAATCAACAAATTTTATACCTCGCTGTTTGATGTTGTTGAACTTCTTTTTAATTGTTTTATTGTCCCTGTCGTTCTTGTAATTTCTAATTTAAAAAGTCAATTTTGCATAAAAAAATTTTAACGCCGAGATTAGTTATACCATTCAGTAAGTTCCGTGGAAGTTGTTGTAAATATATAATTGTATTTAGCATGTACATGTATGACTTTTTAACAAACATGCACATATTTATTTAAATGAACTTCCAGTGCTCGAGTTACGATTACAGAAGACAGTATATCATTAAAACGTTTTCCAAAGCATGTATATTTTCCATACTATAATCATAAACGTACACAAAATAGACTTATATAGTAAATATATAGTTCGAAAAGTCCGATTTCAGAAGGTCATGAGTCGAAATGACACGTCACCTTTGCTTAAATCAGGGGAGATTACTTTAATTTAGACACCAAAACATCAAGTACACGGAACGGTAAGGTTGAATTTAGATATTGTTTCCTTTAAAATTGAGAAAACTAAATACTGTTAATGGTATATCATACAATAGAAGCTCTTACAAATTCAGAGTTTCGGCGATTGATCTCCAGGTCGACTCTTTCACTTGACCATGCTTCCCTTTACTCCCCGAACCCTTCATTTTGCCGAAAAGAGTTTCCTCATACTTTAATACTTCTTCAATTAGAAGTATCTCCTCTTCTGGGGTCCAATTGGTGCCCCTTTTCTTATTAAAACTCGTTTCTTTTGCCGTTTGAATTTCCACAAGCTCCATCATTTTAGAAATAAACAAAGCAGACAATAATATTCATTTCATACGTAACAATTACAATACGTTGTATATTTTGTTTCCATTTGCATTTCACAAAACCGCTTAAATCAATGAAAAAAATCAGCTGAGTATGTACTCAATAGAGTTGAGAACTTTTAAAAAAAAATCCTACTCTACTTAGTACATACTCAATGTAGTTGGTGGCGGCGATTTGAGAATTTTCTCAGTTGAGGACGTCCTCAACACTTGAGTTGAGAATTGAGGCTGAGTACGGTAATTTTTTGGTGGCGGCGGGGCCTGTAAGGTTTTTGAGTCTCAGCAGAATTTGTTCAAAGACGCCTGTTATGACTGTTTGTGAATCCGACACAGACTCAGATGAAGGAGAGACCGACAATGAGAGTCCATTTGATTACGACTCGGAAACTTCCGACGACGGAAATGATGGAAACGATGACATCCCACCTACCTGGAAAGCAGATATTAGAGAAATTGACGTACCGCTATTTTTATGCACTACTAAACATGATCTCGGGTTAGACGCAAAAGAAACAGACTTCTTTAATCTTATATTCGATTCCGAATGCTTCAGGTTATATTGACGACAGAAACAAACAAATATGCCGCTAAACAGCAAAGAGAGACACAAAAGCCCCCGCCCCCTTTCTCTCTCTCTCTCTCTCTCTCTCTCTCTCTATCTCTCTCTCTCTCTCTCTCTCTCTCTCTTTGGAGATAACAGAATGGTAGATATGATTGATTTAATCTATAAATTAAATTAAAACTTATAAAACTAATAGTATCGAGACATATTGAGCAGAATACATAGTCAGAACAATGGAAGGTTCATGAATTATATCAATATTACAGCAATTGAAGTCTTATATTCTTAATTCTTGTACATTCTTCTATTAGCGTTTTGGCGGGACCGTGTACGTGTTTGCAATTTGAAAATCGATCTAGTAAAATACAGTATTCCTTTTTTCACGGTATTTGATAATCATAATACTGTATATTTTCTCCTAATCATATGTGTTCTTATTTTTTTTTTTTATAATAATTACTGACTGTATCAACACAAATGCGTAGTCATAATTCTAAAATTAATATGTCAAACAATAAAAACGAACAAAGGTTTAAAGTTCTGAAAAATTCATTCTACTTGAGGGAACAAAAAGCACAAAGATTATGCCCCCTTCCCCCGTTTCTCTCGCTGCGACTATCCCATAAATTGTAAAAAAGAGTTCTTTACCACCTAAATAATTATTGATGAAATATTTCTGACATGCAACAACAAAAACCCCAACCCAAAACCTTTTGAATTATTTACAAAACCCATTTCTGTCTATCGTTTCTTTAATTTCATTTAATTTTGAGATATTGAGTGGAGGGAAGTTAATCTACATATACCCTTTCCCCCTCTCTTTCACGAATATTACATTAAGGTGGAATAACACATCATTACAAATTGGCTGCCCTCTGATCAAAAACGACATTTCGTTTTATTAAAATGGTTTTCTCGACAAAGTATGCGACTTACTCTTTAGCCGAGTAGATAAAGTGTCGGACTTGTGATCCGTACATCTCGAGTTCGAACCCCGCAGGTGCTTTTGCTGTTATTTACTGAATTGAATTTTTTTAGATATTCATTTTTCTAAATTTTCAAAAAATATTCAATGACCATTTACTCAATAGTAGGTCATTGACCTGCCTTTTTTAACCCCCTTCCCCGCATTTAGTAAATTAAAATACAAAGCGTAAAATCGCTTACCGTTAGTCATTAAAAGAAAGTTTACTTAAATAGTATGCCTTTATTACTCTTTGTATCAAGTCTATTGTTGTTAAGCATCATGAAAAAAAAAATAATTTCTTAATTTCAGAAACATGTAGGTTCCTTCCGTTACTAAAATTTTACCTAGAACAACCAATTCATATGAGGAAAAAATAAAGCTTTGTCGACCTTGAAATTATGTCAAATATGATAAAATTAGGTGAGTTCCTGGTTCATTGCACTTCATTAATACATTCATTTCATACATATATTTTACAATTTCATGCTATGCTATGGTATGCAGTTGTGATGATATGCCATGAGATTTCAATGCATTGCAATGAGATTTATATGCAATGCTATGTGAAATTGAAATGAAGGGCTTAATGATATGGTATTCTATGCTATGCTATGGTATGCTATGAGATTTGAACAAAAACGCCTCCATACACAGAATAGTTCCGCATATTTTGAAGTAAAATGATTCGAAGCCAAAGTTTACTATTGATCTGCAATATGAACATTTATTGTTTCAAATGAAAAAAATTAAAACTGAGTTAAAATCATGTTGTATGCTATGCTATGGTATACTATGACGAATGAGAATCTATGAGATTCCAATGCTATGCTATGCTATGGTGTATGTTGTAAAAGAAATGTTTGAACTGACTGTATGATAGTTTATTAGCATTTTTTAGACTGAAATTGACCATTTCACCCCAAATAAAACTTGGAATATTTGATTTAATGTAAGGAGAAAACTATTATCAGCCGGATGTGAACATGTATATCTCAATGTTTAGTAATCATAATTTAAGTTCTGTGGAATTAACTATTTGCTCTGAGGAATTCGGTAGCAATGTGATTAGATTCCAATGTAATCTGATATGCGTAAGGTAACCATTGCAGGATCTAGAAATAAGTCAATATCTGCCGCTCATTGCGACCCAGATACATGCATTTGGTCGTAAAAGTGAATAAGTTGGACGCAACATGGAAGCATGTGATTGGTTGTTTTTTCTCTTGTGTTAGAAATAGTGATTAGAAAAATACGTAGACTGTACGCTGATTCAGGGATCGTCACTTCAGTTGCTTAGAGATCCAAACTGCGTCAAAAAAGATACATTTGACTTTTAGCGTTAAAGCTTTTTTCCATTTTTATTTAAATTTTTACCATTTTGGAACAAAGTAATAAAGGCAATATTATACAAAAACTATCATAGTCATTAAACATCGATACCCCCCTCCCCCCCCCTCTCTCTCTCTCTCTCTCTCTCTCTCTCTCTCTCTCTCTCTCTCTCTCTCTCTCTCTCTCTCTCTCTCTCTCTCTCTCTCTCTCTCCAGCAAACACTCTTCTGATTGGAGATAACAAAGATGATGCACTTCATGATCATGAATCAGAAATAGGTTGTAGAACAATAAGTTTATGAATAATGCACCTTTAACCATCTAGACTCAAGTATCATAAAACCAACGTGACTATTGAATGCAATTTATATAATGGTATGATATACCATTTTTGTTGTACTCTCAGAAGAGTATGATGGTCATAACTGTATGAACCCAACATTAGATACAGTAACATGTTAGACGGTGTCATTAAATTGAAATTTGGTTTTTAATAGTTTATGTTCTTTAATGTAACGCAAACAGCCAAACTCGGTTTTTCTATCAAGTTTTTATGTATATACATCTGTAAAAATTGAATACCGTGACGTATAACTATGAATCATCATGATTTTTTTTTAATCAATGATTAAAAATACGTAGAATAAATAATGAATGAATATCATTACAAATCAATTATTGTGAATAATCATGCTCTTTTTATCATAATAAAAAATACGTTGAATGAATAATGAATTAATATTATTACAAATCAATGAGAATAATCGTGTTCTTTTTTTTTATCAATGATTAAAAATACGTTTAATGATTACGTATCATTTTGAATAATCATGTTCATTTTTAATCAATGAATAAAGATACGTAAATATAATTTAGAAATATATATATCGCATACATAGATGAAATGTTTCTTTTTTAAATATTTAATATGTTAAAGTCTTATCTAAGTGTAAATTATAATTAGGGATATTTGTATGGTTTATGAATTATATTGTGAAAATTGTGCTTTTTTACACTTATATTTAAATTACAACTCAAGCTAACTATGGCCTAACATTAAAAAACCCTTTTTCTATAAAAAGTCTCCAAGTCCCCTCATTTGGTTGTTATAGTTGAAAATCATAATAGAACAGAAATAGATTTAATAAAGTCATATATATGTTTAATCGATAGAATGTTCTATTTGGTGATTCATGCGAGATATGAAGGTTGTAACTAAGTCAGTTAAGTAGATTTATTCTGCAATAAACGCTACTTTAATAACTCCCGTGAATCATTAAAAAGAAGATTTATTTTTATCATTCTCACATCTGTGTTTTAATAATTTGAATAATTGACTGAAAATACTGAGTAAAAGTAACTAAATCATTGTAAATGTACATCAGTTTGTTAGGTAAACGAAATATCTAGATTGTATTCTATGGGTATTTGAGTCTATGAATATTTGCAGTCCGTTTTATTTCTGTTCAGGTGAGTAATAATACAACCTAATGGCAAAGAAACCCTAGGTGACTCCCTTTAACATGAAGGCATTGCATAACTCTCTCTCTCTCTCTCTCTCTCTCTCTCTCTCTCTCTCTCTCTCTCTCTCTTTGCAGTTGTGCACTTGAAGGTTTTTTTTTCATTATGACTCACTTCCTTTGTATACTTCCTTGTTAAAATGGCGACTAATTGAAACGATCGCGATGAATGAAATTTTTTTTTTTAATAAGTAGGATGACTGTTAGTTCTGTTATAGAAAAATACAGTATCCAAATATATTTAGCCAGCATGGTCAAGGAATATTAAGATCACAGATTAGCATTACTATTTAGGTTACTGACAAGCATAATTTCATTTGTAGTTTAATTGGACTTCCCTGTTCATTAACTAAAACAGAGTATCTTTGTATTGGTTGTAACTTATAAGTAGTTTTGCTTTGACGGATAACTCTGCGATTAAAACACATTCCTTTAGTTTTCTATAGACGGAGAGTAATAATACCACTTTGATGACAACTTAGACTTTGAAACATTTATATTAAATTTTCCGTTTCCTTTGAAAAAATATGCTTTTATAGTTGTGTCATTTAATTATGTTGCTAAATGAGATGTACATTGGCTATGGTTTATCAATTTTATAGACGGACAGGCATCAGTAACACACATACATGTTAAAAGTATCACGTGAACAGACAGTGAATCCACTGACGATGCTTAATCGTGTATCTCGTCATGGTTTCCGCAACGTACGGTGGTCACATGATCATTAGTTTTTTGTTCAGGATAATGCTTGTAAACATGCAAAACAATTAAACAAGAAAGTTTTTTTTTTTGGTTGTGTGCACATATCTTGTTCTTTAACTTATTTTTTATTAATGTACATCAGTTTCTGGTGAACATCTTTTACAAACATTGCATTCTTCCAGTATAAAACTTTGCACATTAAAAAAAACCGGAAAACGTATCAATTTGCAATCCTGACCAGGAAGGGTAAGAGAAGTAAACACGAAATTATACATCACAATATTTTAGTTTTTCGTCTTTTAGTTTTTTGAATAAGCATTATTTGAGGTAATCAAATGTTTCTTGCTTGTGTTTTTTAATGAAAAAACAAATAGTATCCACATGTATGCAGCCAGTATGATCAAGAATTATTTCTGTCGCAGAGTGACATAGCTGCTTAGGTTACCAATGTGACGTACCGGCATCATTTTATTTTTTATCTTGCTTCGGTGATTAGAAAATGAAAACACGTCCTATTATTTTTAGTTGAATTGTATTTTCCTGTTCATAAATTTTTAAACGTATCTTTGTATTAGCTATTATCTACAAAATGCCCTGTGATAGGATTAAACGCATTACTTGAGTCTTCTTTAGACGTTGAGTAATAATACCACTTGAATGGCAACTTAGACTTTTTTTCTGTCTCTTTATATTAAAGGATTACACACACTTGAAGGCTTTTGACTAAACTATATTTATTTTGTATTATTGTCTTAAAATTTTGTTGCTTACTGAGATGTGTTAACATTATAATGTGTTTTTCCATTAAAATATGTGATCTTTAAATGCTTCTACATGCAACAACTACATGTAATCACTGCGTATGAATTTACATATAATTTACATAAGTAGTTCCAAAAACAGTGATTTCTATGTTATCGATAAAGGAGGTTGGCACCTCAAGAAATAGTAATGTCAATCATCCAAAAAACCACCTGGCTATAAAGATGGGAACCTACAATGTTCATTTATTTAATTTGTGACCCATGTCACATCTCATTTTTTGGAAATATAGGCCCCAAACAGAAATTATAATTTTCCTGACATTTTTGCTAAATTTTGACATGGAAATTGATAATTTGAATAAATCAAACAAATGCTTAAAGTTTGAACTATCATTTAGCTATGATTTTAATACAGTATGACGTTGAACACATGTAGTGAATATAAAAGTAAATCGAGGTCAAAGTTTAAATTTTTTTGTTTTACTGGTGGCTTTAGAGGCCAGTACATGATAAACACAATAACAGATATTACAAAATTTTGGAGTTATCATAACACAAATAAAAAAAGATAGGTTAATGTCATCTTTCCAAAACGTTGCATACAAATAGACATACCTTTAATGTCTCATTTAAAAGTAAAACAAATAGGGGTCACATCTAGAAAATTTAAGATATAGCATGAAATAAGCTAATTTTAGACCAAAATTGGAGTTAATTTTTTCTTAACTTCTGTGAAAAGTTAGCTAAATATGTCAAAATATATCGATAGAAATATCGAAATATTGTTTAAATACGTTTTCAGAACACCATGAATATATTGTAATACACAAACTATCTAGATGTTTGGTCTGCGCTGAGAATTATGAAGCTAAAGTAACAATACTCTAAAACAAGTGAGTTATGAAAATTGTTCATTTCTTTCTTGAAAACTTTCCGTCACAAAATAAAGCCCCTTACTAAACTCTGTAAAAATGTAATTTTTTAAAACAATTTTATTTAATATAAAAATATTTGACTTTGTAAAACAAAGATATTCAAATAGAATTTATATGTGATGCAGAATTTTAAGACTAGAGGTTACCCAAAATGGCTACCCAAAACCTAAGGAGCGAACCTCTATAATAAATATATTGTATACATGTTGTCAAAACACAATGATTTACAATTATTCAACAACAATATTGATGTTTATGTTGTAAGCAAAATTTAAAGAGTTATTTTTCGTTGATTATATTTTCATGCTCATCGATCTCAACGCAAAAGGCTTTGCAATAACCAGTTTCAACCGGGTTTATTAAACAGCTGTTCTTGCTGTTACTAATTAACCCCGTCCGTGATTTGCAATTTATATTGGTTTATGTAAGTAAGTAATTGCTTTCAAAAGTGGAATGTAAAAATAGGCATTAAATGATTTATTTTTGACGTCGTCTTGTCAATAACTGCCGTCAGTTGAGCAGACAAACTATCATTAGGTGCTAACGCGCGTAATTCAATTTGTCTGCTCCCCTGGCGGCAGTTATTGACACGAAGACGGCAAAAATATATAATTCATTGCTATAATGAATGGCTTCCAGTACATCAAATTCATAGATGGAGAGGCAACAGTAACACACATACCAATTAACAATATCACGTAAAAAAAATCATAAATCCACTTTTGATGCTCAATCTTGTATTTCCTCACTGGTTTCCGCAACGTAGGGTGATCACATGATCATTAGCTTTTTGTTTAGAGGTTGTTCTTGTTCCATTTGCGACATAAATGTTGCGCCACCAATTAGAGAATAAGCAGTTAAGCTGAATGTAAATATATAAAGCACTTAAACAAGTAAATGTCTCTCTGGTTTTGAACATATATTTTGTTTTCTCCTCAACAGTAATTTGTTTTCTCCTCAACAGTAATACGATATTTATATTTAACTAAAATGTAGGCATTGTTTACATACTCTCTCTCTCTCTCTCTCTCTCTCTCTCTCTCTCTCTCTCTCTGCGGTTGTACAGTTTAAGGGTTTTTTTTAATCAAGACTCACTTCCTTTCTTTACTTCCTTGAAAAATGGCGACCAATTGAAACCATCCCGATAAATGAAAATATTTTATTTTTAATCTTGAAAGGATGACTGTATGTTCTGTTATAGAAAACAAGCAGTACCCAAATATTTTCAGCCAATATGATAAAGGATTATTAAGGTTAAAGATTAGCATTGCAATTTAGGTTACTGATGTAAAAGACAAGCATAATTTCATTTGTAGTTTAATTTAACTTCCCTGTTCATTTACTAAAACAGAGTATATTTGTATTGGTTGTAACTAAATATTAAGACTTAAGAAGTTTTGGTTTCACTTAGACTAGACGGATAACTTTGCGATTAAAACACTTTCCTTGAGTTTTCTATAGACGGAGAGTAATACTATTACTTCAATGGCAACTTACACTTTGAAACTTTTATTATTTTTTCCGTTTCGATAAAATAATAGATGGCCTTTGAAAAAATATTTTTCGTAGTTGTGTCATTTAATTATGCTGCTAAATGAGATGTATATTGGTTTTGGTTTATGAATATTATAAACGGACAGGCATCAGTAACACACATACATGTTAATAGTATCACGTGAACAGACAGTGAATCCACTGAGGATGCTTAATCGTGTATCTCGTCATGGTTTCCGCAACGTTCGGTGGTCACATGATCAATGGGTTTTTTGTTTGGAGGTTCGGTAATTTTGTTCCATTTGCGACATTAAGGTTGCACCATCTGTTAGGCAAAATTGCTGCTTTTAAAAATGCAAAACAAGTAAGTTTTTTTTTCTTTTGGTTGTGTGCACATGTCTTGTTCTTTAACTTAATTTTTGTAAATGTACATCAGTTTCTGGTAAACATCTTTTACAAACATTTTTTTACTTCCAGTATAAAACTTTGCTCCTTAAAATATAAAACGGAAAACGTATTAATTTGTAATCATGACCAGGAAGTGTAAAAGAAGTAAACACGAAATTATACATAACAATATTTTAGTTTCTCGTGTTTTAGTTCTTTGTATAAGCATCCATTATTTTAGGTAAATAACTGTTTCTTGTTTGTGTTCTTTTATGAAAAAACAAATAGTAACAACATGTATTCAGCCAGTATGGTCAAAAATGATTTCTGTCTCAGAGAGACATTGCTGCTAAGTTTACCAATATGATATAACGGCATCATTTTGATAGTGAAAACACGTCCTTTTATTTTTAGATTAATTGTCCTTTCCCGTTCATGAATTTAAAAACGTATCTTTGTATTAGCTGTTCTCTAGGTATTAAGACTTAAGAAGTTTATTGTGTTTTTCATTAAATTTTGTGATCTTTATATGCCTCTAAATGCAACAACTATTTACTGCGTTTGAATTTACATAAGAAGTTTCCAAACGATGATTTCTATGTTTTCGGTTAAAGAATATATCTCTTACATGTTGTCAAAACATCATGATTTACAATTGTTCAACAAAAATATTGATTTTATTGTTATGAGCTAAATTTCAAGAGTTATTTTTTCATGGATCATTTTTTATGCTTATCGATCTCAACGCAAAAGTCCATGTGATAGCCAGTTTAAACCAATTTTATAAAACAGCTGTTTTTCCTGTTACTAATTCACTCCCTCCCTGATCTGTAATTTGTATTGATTTATTTAAGCAAGTAATTGATTTCAAAAGTAAGGGAATGTAAATATTAGCATTAAAGGATTTATTTTTGACGTTGTCGTGTCAATAACTACATTCAGTTGAGCAGACAATAATCATAACGCGCTTAGGCGCGTTATTCAATTTGTCTTTTCCCCTGACGGCAGCTATTGACACGACGACGTCAAAAATATATCATTTAATACTTACTTTTACATTTACATTACGTCAAAAATATATCTTTTTAATGCCATAACTTATTGTTTCTGGTTCATCAATTTCATAGACGGACAGGTAACAGTAACACAAATATGAGGGCTGTTAGAAAAGTTCGCGGACAAGTTCGATTGTGAGCGGACTATTTGAATGATACCAGCGAAACTTTTTAGATTTAAACTTGACGTATTTTCTATGAAATACGTAAAGATTTGTATGTTTCAAATGCACCATAACAAATATACAGCTTAATTATTTTGAAAAGATATGCTTCACGGAGCATGTCAGAATTTTATTTTTTTATATTTTGTACGCATTTCTCCCTATTAAGAAAATGAACCATTTGAGCGCAGAAAAATGAACGATATTTCTTATGAAGGGCGTTTTCTTAAAGTTTCAATTAAATTGGAAAATTCATGACCGTTTTATCGCTTAATTTGTACGAACAACGCTCAAAAAATGAGTCAAAAACGTTGTCCTCAACGGACATCTTGAAGCGCCGTGCCTTCATTTAATTTTGAACGCAGGAAAATCTCCGATGGAAACCAAAAGGTCCTTAGATGCTGCTATTTCTTAAAACAAAGGTTAACACTTAAAATCACAGACTTTTAAAGATAGAAGAACTGATATTTTGAGCTCTAGCAGTACCAAAACCCCCACAAACAGCCCGGACCTTGCACCTATGGATTTTTTCCCTTAAATCTAAAGTAGAGATTTTTGAACCTAAATGTTCAACGGTATTCCGCAAAAGACAATGTACAAAAACTTTACAAATAATGGTATGAACATGCATTTTATAAATAAGTTAAATGGCTTAAAAAAACGTGTGTGGAACTCAAAGGTGTTTACTTTGAAAAAGAGTAACAGGGTTTACTTGCAGTTGTTTGACGTCAACTGACGTCGTGGAAATTTGAAATGGTGCTCCGTAAATCTAATTCAAGTAAATTAAAATCTAATAACCGCTGTATCTTTTATGAAAAAAAAATCCAATCTATATGGTTTTTTGCATACTTAAATACAAAATCTCTGAAACGTAGAAAAAATTAATATAAAGTTCTTGTTTTTTAATTTTTCGTATGCTGTACTTAATGAAATGTATCATTACGTTATCAGTGAAAATGACGTTTTTGACGTTACCGAAATTAACACCAACACCGTGCCCGACGTCGTGAAAATATGAAATGGTGTTCCGTAAAATTATGTAATTCATGCAAAGTAAAAGTCGCTGTATATTTTGAAAAAAATGTTAAAATCATATGATTTTTGCATACTTATTTTCAATTGATAGTCATTTAATAAAACATACGCCATCCTACAAGTACTAATTTTGCCGCAATTCACTTTGTCCGCGAACTTTTCTAACAACCCTTGTGCATATTAACAGTATCACGTGAAAAAGTTATAAATCCACGTACAATGCTCATTCCTCTACCTCTTGACTGGTTTCCGAAACAAAGGGTGGTCACATGATCATTAGGTTTTTATTTAGAGGTTTAGGGTTCTTGTTCCATTTGCGACATTAAGATTGTAACACCTTTTAGAGAATAATGCAGTTTAACTTCAATAAACTTCAGTTAAACTGGAAAATCGGGCATACAAAAAACAACTTTGATAAGACCCCTGGAACAAACCAGGAGGTAAAAGGGTTTTTTTTATTTGACCATTTGATGCCTTTTAGTAATAACTTTAATATGTAGAACAAAAAAAGAAATCCCTAGGGCAGAAGTTTTTAAAAAATGTAAAAAATGTTCAAAATTTATACATTTCAAGCAAAATCCCATAGGGTCCTATGTTAAAAATTAACAAACTTTGAGATGACCCCCTAAACAAACGGTATGGTAAATGTCTTATTTTTTAATCTAAAATTAATAATTATATCAGTAGAAATTAAAGTAAAAAATTTCATTCAAAAATCTAGGGCAGAACAAATTAGACCCGGCCTCGTTAAACTATAAGTGACGACCTTTCACATGAAAGGAAGGCAATGTTTAACTCTCTCTCTCTCTCTCTCTCTCTCTCTCTCTCTCTCTCTCTCTCTCTCTCTCTCTCTCTGAACAACATCACGTGAAAAGTTCATGAATCCACTTATAATGGTTATTTAAGTATCTCTTGACTGGTTTCCGCAACATAGGTTGGTCATATGATCATTAGCTTTTTATTTACAGGTTCGCTGTTGTTCCGTTTAGGGGATTGTGCACTGTAATTGCTTGTTAAGGTTCCAAACAATTAATCAAGTAAGTTTTTTTTGGTTGGGTGTAAATATCTTGTTCTTTTATCAGCAATAATATGAACTATAACTTTAGTTAAAAATGTAGGCATTTTTACATACTCTCTCTCTCTCTCTCTCTCTTTCTCTCTCTAAATATATAATAAGCAAGCATTTTACTTCAATTAAAGTAATTATTAAGTAACACACAAATCAATTCAATGTACGCCTAAAAACGAATAGGATCTATCCTTAAAATTCAATAACTTTTATCTCTTACTTTGTTTTTTAACATAACATGTTCATCACATGGTTATTATCTGTTTTCTTTACAGGTTTGCTAAGATGTTCCGTTGCAACATCAAGGCTACCACATCAATTAGGAAATAATGATAATTCGTAATAGCTTACTGTAAGGAACGAAATCAACTAACGACCAGGGTTCGTTTGGGCATATGAATGTATATTATTCTTTAACTGTGAGTAGTATGATTGTGTATACTATGTAATCAAATATGTAGATATCGCTTATGCACGCACATTCACACATACAAACTCTCTCTCTCTCTCTCTCTCCTTCTCTCTCTCTCTCTTTCTCTCTCTCTCTTTCTGAACTTGAAGGGTTTTTGATAAAAACATTTTCTTTGTATGCTTCCTTGTCAAAATGGCGGCCTAATAAAACCATCCTGTTAAATGAAATACCTTTTAGAGCGTTTGATTTTATAAATGGATGACTTTTTATGTGTATTCTATTTTAGAAAAACAAATAGTATCCATATTTATGCAGCCAGTATGATCAAGGAATACTTAGGTCACCGATTAACATTGCAGCATAGGTTATCGATCTGCACACGGGCTTTATTTTATTTTTTTGCTGAAAATTACTTCCCTGATCAGAAAATGAAAACTCATTGAAATAGTCATTGTTTTGAGGCAGGCTAGACTGCATGCTCTGTTATATGGTGAACTGCATCATTTGAGTGTCATTAATATCTTTGTGCAAGATGAAAAGTAATTATACTGCATACATGTAAATGGTAAATAAGGAACTTTAAGTGACCCCCTTGAACCAAAAAATATTTGGCATTGCTCTCTCTCTCTCTCTCTCTCTCTCTCTCTCTCTCTCTCTCTCTTACTTTGACGTTTTTAGCGTTTTATTTTAGATGGATGGCTGTTTACGTGTGTGTTCTGTTTTAGAAAAAACAAGTAGTATCAACATGTGTGCAGTAAGCATGATAAAGGAATACTTCCAATGTAAATCAACAATTGATATTGCAGCAAACGTTTTCAATCTGCACACGGGCTTTATTTTAGTTTTAGCTCAAAATTACTTCCTTGATCAGAAAATGAAAACTCATCAGAAAAGTCATTGTTTTAGGTAACTGCAGGCTCTGTTATAAGATGAAGTGCATCAGTTGAGTGTCATTAATATTTCTGTGCGCAATGAGGAGTAATAATACCGCGTACATGTAAATGGCAACTAAGGACCCTTACACGACCCCCTTTAAGCAGAAAATGTTTGGTATTGCTCTCTCTCTCTTTCTCTCTCTCTCTCTATATATATATATAAATAAATATATATATATATATATATATATATATATATATATATATATATATATATATATATATATATATATATATATATATATATATATATATATATATATATCTCCACATCCTATGAATTGTATACTTCCTTGTTAAAACGGCGCCATATTGTAACTATCGTGCATGTTGAATGAAAACATTTTTAAGCGTTTTATTTACGTGTGTGTTCGGTTTTAAAAGAACAAGTATTGTCAAATTCTGTTCAGTCAGCATGATCAAGGAATATTAAGGTCACCAATTAACACTGCTTCTAGCACAGGTTCTTGATGACAGTTACGACCACCCTCCCCCTCCATCTCCCCATCCCCACGTATCTAGACCCCCAGGACTTTACTTATTTATATTTTTCATGATATATTCATAATCTAATGTATACCTTCATTGCAAAAAATTTCTTATAACAAACATTTTAACAAAAAAAGCACACCACCTCTACATACATGTAAAATGCAACAAGGTTGCTTACTTCGTCTGCCAGCGGAGAGGTACTGCCATTGAATATTTGTTGAAATGTGCTATCAAACTACATTTACCGGTAAAACGGTGAACTAATGTCGTAGCTCCCTTTACTGAATATCTGCATACCATGCCCATGTAAATACATTTATTGGGTAAATTTGATGAATTTTTACCGACAAGTTGCAAGCTTTTGAACCGATCCATCTTCAACCGTTTTTTCTTTGCTAAGACAATGTAAAAATTTTGAGTTAAGTCTAGATGACTGCTTCATGAACCTGGGGCCATAATTATCACACAAAATTTATATTAATATTTGGATTATTTTTTTATGATACATGTATATCTATATCCGGATGCTGCAGGTGAAGATCGGATGGGGTGGGGGAACCTTTATACCTTCTTTTAACCTTTACAACTTCTAATTTCATTTTAAGAAAAAATACAACCTTACTACATGTATTTGCCAAGAGGAAGTAAACTGCTAATTGAGGGGTATGGAGAAGAGTTCGTTACTTATATTTGATATACTTACATTCTTAAAAACTAAATAACCCTGGACCCCCTCTACTTAAAAAAAGGTATCATCCGTAAAATTGAATACGTAAAAAGAAGAATCAAAGAGTTTAGTTTATAGTAAAAATACCAAATCTAAAACAACGCAAGAAAATAAGTTAAGAACGTATAGAAATTTTGAAACAATTATAAAAACATTATACATTGTACTCATGTAACAGAAATACATGAAAAGTTAATAACTGTATGCTTATCTTTCTTTCAATCTTTTTTTGGGGGGGTCAAAACGATTAACGCCATGGCTTGTTGGTATATATGCTATGCCTCTGCTTTAAACAACAAAAACATATTTTTTTTATATTTTGTAACTAACGATTCAAAATTGAAAAAGAAAGAAATAATGATATACAGTCTATTGTGGACTTTTTTTGTTCGAAGATTTATTTTACGTGGTGAAACTTTTTAACGCAATATAATTTAATTCTGGTTGTAACGCGCTTTCTGATTGGCTACATCGTATTAAGAATGTTGCCTACGTCATGGTAAGACTAACGTCAAAAAGGTATAAATACGCCTGATCTTACGTTTGAATTTTGTACAACTTTACGTCATTTTAAAGGTCAAATGACCGTTTTTATCTACAATGAAGAGTAAAAAAATTAAATTATAAGCAATGAATTCAATATTTATAAGTTCTATACGATATAAAATGGTTTGGAACAGTTTACGCTTTTTTATAAACCACTCCGCGATTTATAAAGCGTAAATTGCCCCAAACTATTTTATATCGTATAAAACAAATAAGTAAAATAGATGAACCCTAAATTCTAACATTACGGGTTCGTTTTAGGGAATGAACTTTTTATAAAACATTAAATTATTAAACTATATATTTTATACTGTGTCTAATAATAACTCAGCAAAATGGCACAATTTCTGTTCAATTAAAACCATTCAATGACATAATTAATATACATTAAACATTTACAGCATTTCCAAATTTTCTGTCTGAACTTGAACTTCTAGCTATGTCAACATTGTGACTAGGTGTTTACCTACATTAGAGAAGAGGGCAACAGGAGAGACAATTCTAACAATAGTAATGAAATGCAACTGTAATGAATAAGATTTTTATGGGAAACAGTGAAAACAACTATTGGTTTTTTTTATAAATTAAAGCATGATAAGTATTTTTTTTTAATTTTATTTATATATATTGACTTCAGTGGATGAAAATCGCTTGGAAAATAGAATTTAAAAAACGACCACATTTTCATTTCATTTGAAATTGGAATGCTTTTGTTAATTTACATGTGAATTTCTTTTTAGTTCTTGAAAGTCCAAAAGTGGAATTTATATATTAGTAAGAAAACGTATGAGAGTATCACTTCTTGGCATCCCACCAACAATCGCGCCCTGGGTCATCATTTTGTATATAGATATTATATGAAACAAAATATGCAACAATTAATTGTTGGAACTTCTTTAAGAATATAGGCTTTTTTCCTTCAAATATTGTTGATACATTTTATAATTAATTACTAATTTGACAATTTTTTTCTCTCAAATGTTCTGGATTTTAAAGTCAAATTAACCAGAATGCAATACGCGCTGTTACTATAAATAGATGCAACCAGTGCAAAAACAAACATCCTATATTTGAATCTAAATAGGTATCCTTTAAAGCTATGATAAAATTCGGTTCATTCTTGAGGCTTGCTACCACATTTTTTACCTACTTGCATTGTTTTCTAGTAGACATGATTGTTCTTAACAGACATAGTAGTTAGGGTGAGATAAGATAACCCGTTGCCCAATAGCGGGTTAAAAACCTATTCAGACACCAGATCCCTGTTGTGCAAGCACAGCATCAACACAGACAGTTTTAAAAAGCCTCATTATATGGGCCGTACCTACAAAATATTGGGCAACACGTCTTGCCGCACAGACAACTGCATCTATCTCATCAGTTGTATGATTTGCTCTAAACAATACATTGGGGAAACACGTGACCTCTGCAGAAGAATCATCAAACATCGCTCGACCATAAAGACCAAGAAAATCAAGGAGCCCGTCGGGGAACATTTTAATATGAGTGGTCACAAATGGGAAAACATGACAATAGTGGTTATTGACCATAATCCTCAGTGGAACTCGCAATTATTGTGTTCATCGATTAATAAAATTTAAAATTAGTATTATTATATAAGCATCTATTTAAAAGTAATGTAAACAATACCATATGCAATGTATCGAAAAATAATTCTTGATTCAGTCTTATGATTTTTTGTCTTTGTTTATTTACTTCATTTTGGTTTTTTTTCATTGCAGAAAAGAAGTTGTTAATGCTGTGAACGGGACAAAAATGTCTCTCTCAAAGTATGGATCAACCGTGGAGACCACAAATCTTGCTCGGTTAGCCCGAATTATCCTAGGCCCCTGCACTGACGTACTTCAAGATGTTCTTCAGAAAAATATGAATCCGTCCGACTTGCCTAGCAAAGTTAAAACTTTTTTGGCAAAATTTAAAAAGTCTCCATTTACCAAAGAACAAGAAAAGATCGTGTATACAGGAAAATATTCGGACTTTGACTTAACTTTACTTTACATTTTGTTTCGTAATATTTGCACATTTCCACAACATTCACATAAATGGGGAAATGTTCCTAATCCAGGAGATAGGAGCGAATCAGCAAACATAGAAAGGATTCGTTTATTAAGAAACAAATATCAAGGCCATCATTCGAGTATATCAATTTCAAGCTCTGACTTTAATCAAGAATGGCAAGCTATTTTTGATATCGTTAAAGAGTTGGAAATGTATTTAGGGACGTGCACTGTTTATCAGGAGGAGGTGAAGAAAATAACAATGTGCTGCATGGACCCAGAACAAGAAGCTAAATATATTGAACAGCTACTGAACTTGAATAAAAAACTTGACGACTTATCAGGTAATTACATTCAAACTTTAAGATGTGTAACTCTTCTGACCTTATTGTTGATGGCAGTTGTTACTATTTTTTTTAATGATAATTCAGAAACATTTTCTTTTTGATGGACAGTAAAAATTGAAAATACCTGTGTCTGCAAAAAAAGAAAAGGTAAGAAACATTTTTTGTATCAGCAAAACAATTCTTTTAAACATGAAAAACAGAGATCAAGTAACACCGAACAGTCATATATAATAGTTTAGCTCACTAGAGCTGAACTTTAGAAGTACTCTTTCATCATTTTTTGCGTGCCTTCTGTATATTTGTCTATCCGTACATGGATGTAAAGTTTTAACATTTTTAACTTTTCAAACTTCATTTAGTCAGTATCAACCAACATTGACACAAATCATCCTTGGGGAAGAAAATTCTAGCTTGAGTCTTTATATGTAGATTTGACCCCCAGGACTACCAGAGAACTTTTGAAACCTTTTTACAAAACAACATGACACCCCAAATCAAACTCTAAGAGTTTAGATTGCTGGTTTATAAGATGTAAGAGCAGTTTGAGAAAGTAAAACGTGACAGACGGACGGAACAGAGTAACAACAATATACCCGAACTCTCTTTAGAAAGTGCGGGTATAACAACTATATGCATATTTTATACATACATTAGATGTCCATAGTGATACACATGTACGTGTGGTAATTAAAAATATGCTCTTTTTCAAGATTCTGTCGTTCCCTCATTTGGCTTGCAAATCCGGGCTTCCACTGCTATTGCTACCTAGCTCTATCTATTTTAATTAAAATACATTAGTTAAGTGTCAAACTTTCAATGCAAGTCTTATACTTCAAATGTTTTAAATTTGGGAAGTTGGGATCAATTAATACAAGAGATGGTACTACGGAACTTTAGTTTTAAATTAATCATGCATATATGGTTCAAGTGAAAATATTATATCTGCTCACCTTTATCATCATCCGTCACATATTTGTGATCGTCTGTTGCAGATGACATGACAAATATGTATTGCCAATAGCAGGGAAACAGTACATTATTTCGATTTCACGTTTTCTGTACATAACAGCTGATAATCAATGTTAGTTGAAAGCTTTAATCACGAAGGGAATTGCGTTTCAAACGGACGTCAGACATATTGTGACGATGTAGCCTTCCACCTTAATACTTCTTGGAAATCGTTCACCCCATTTTATTGTCTATATAAAATATGATCCTTGAAGTACTATCCAGTACTATCCGGTCGGCAGGTCGACCTGTCAACTAGTCTACCTGTCAACCCGTCGACCCCTCAACCTGTCTACCTGTCAACCCGCTGACCTGTCTACTCGTCCATCGGTTAACCTATTGACCGGTTCATCCTTCAATCTTTTAGATGAGCAATTAAACCTTCAATAATAATCACTGCATAAAAACTATCAAAAAACGTATCACTACGCAAAAATGATGATGTAAAAATGATTATAATTATTTTTTGTATTGCTACACAAATCAACACGATCAATTTTAAATTTAAATTACTACGCAAAAATAAAGAACTACTTTTGTCTTATTCTTTACTTGAGCCATACAATGTATATCTATTTTTAAAATTGTTTTAAAAAATTCTAAATTATAATTTTTATAAAAACAAAGGTTCATAATTCTGAGCTCATACACTGATTCAATATGATACATTTATTTTCATAGAATCACGTTATGTACCTTCTGACCATGTTAAATAAATTCGTCGATTATGATTGTTCAAATCTATTGACAACTTTTAAATTCATTAAACATTAATGAAACAGATTTGACTTCCAAAATATGCAGAACCATTATCTAAAATATCATACCTAAAAACCATTAATATAATTTTCAGAATTATTTGATAGAGAAGTTACCAGATGGAAAGAAGATGATAAAGTTTTTTTGGAAACTCACAACTTTCCAGCAATGTTTAACAAGGTGGTCGATAAACCTTACGTGACATTTGTTGGTGTCCCAGGCTCGGGAAAATCGGTCACGGCTCGTCATATAGCCCTGAAACTACAGGAGGAAGGATATGATATCCTACCGATAAAAGATATATGCGAAATTGAAACTCACTGTAATCCAGAAATCCTACAAGTGTTTGTTATTGATGATGTGGTAGGAGTTCTTGGGTTAGATGAGTCTGAGTTCAATAAACTATGTAAGTACGAAAGTATAATTAAAAAGCCTGAGATGAAAGAAACGAAAGTTCTTATGACATGTAGAGAAGTGGTTTATAGAAATGAATATCTAACAAACACATTTTTATCAGAGAGCGCGAATGTAGTCAAACTTCACAGCGACGAGAATTTATTAACTGAGGAAGACAAATGCAATATGCTTACCATGTACGATTTAGATAAAAAACTTTTGTCTTCAATCGATTTGTCCTTAACATCAAAAATGTTTCCATTTCTATGTAAATTGTATAAAAAGGAATTTAGAAATTATGGAGCATCTTTTTTCATGACCCCATATCCCTGCATTTTGGATGAAATGGACAAAATGAAGCAACGAAACAAAATACAGTATGCTTCTCTTGTTTTGTTGATGTTCAATGATAGCAAACTATCCGAATCTTTTTTAGACGATGATAGAAGTAGCAATAGATCTAGTAGTTTTCAGGGGAAAAAAATCAGTGTACTGAAACGATGTAAGGTACACCGCGAAACAGACAGTTTTAGATTTATTGATGCATTGTCGGATATGGAAGGGACCTATACAAACAAGTTTGATAGTGAGTACACTTTTATTCACGATTCCATGTTTGAAATCGTTGCATGTCATTTTGGTCGTCAGTTTCCAGAGCTTATGATACAATACATGAGTAGTGATTATTTTGCTAATTATATCAAAGTAGACGGGAACGAATCTGAAAATAGAATAAGTGAAAATGAAGAATCTACAGAACGTAAGGCAAGTGGTTTGTGTATAATAATTTCAGAATCACATTATCAGATGCTTGCAGAACGTTTGTTTAGAGACGTAGAAAATGGTGAGATGCTTGTCTTTCAAAATAAAACACTGAAACATCCGTCTGTGCTTCAGACTTTCATTGACGTAATGGCGAGGAAGTCGTATAGAGAACTTTATTCCATATTTCTTTCTGAGTTGAAGGAAGATAAAGGTATGTATCCATCCTTCTTTCAGCCACAAATGACAAATTCACAACAATTATTTGAAAGTTTTCAGATTTGGAAGCTTTTGTTGCACGAAGGAAAACGCGTTAGAGCAATTTACTGGGTGATATATCATGGGCATAATCAGATATTGCAGTACATAATAGATCAAATTCTAACAGAAAATGGAAACGTCAATGATCTTTTTAAAAATTCCTACAAAAAAGATGTTGAACAATTTCGCCTGCTTTGTCTTGGTTGTTATTCGGCTGATAATACCACTGTAAAAATACTATTACAGCACATAGATATTGAAAATATCATAAAAACAGTTCCTTATTCAGAATTTCGGACTGGGGAAATGGATCCCCTTACTATTGTGTGCAAATATGGATACGATAAAATTGCCAGTGAATTGCTTCAAGCTTCGGCAAATACTAATCTGTTCTGGGAATTACGTAGACCATTTGTAATTGCATGTGGCAATGGACATTTGAATGTTGTTAAACAATTGATAAATGCTGGGGTCAATGTCAATGGCATACATAATAGTGAAACACCTCTTACAGCTGCATGTAAAGCAGGGCATGTAAAAGTTGCTGATGAGTTGATTAAAGCGGGGGCTGATATAACATTAGCTGATAAAAAGGAAACACCGCTAATGACTGCATTTGATCATGGACATTCACAGATAGTTGAATTGCTGGTAAAAGCTGGATCTGAAGCCATTAACAAAGGTGGACATGAAACATCACTAACTATTGCATGTTTGAAAGGACAATTGGAAGAAGTTAAAAAGATAATTCAAGCGGGAACCGATGTCAATTTAAGAGATGGAGTTATGACACCATTAGTTGTGGCATGTTATATGGGACATTTGAGTGTTGTTAAAGAAATGATAAAAGCTGGTGCCGATGTAAACTTACTCGACGGAGATAAAACGCCCTTAACGGCCGCACTGCTTGGAGGACATTCAAGAGTAGTTGACGAGCTAATAAACGCAGGGGCATGTGTTAATTTAAAAGATAAACATACGATACCAATCATGGTCCCATGTTCAAGTGGAAATGTGAAACTAACTAAAGTGTTAGTTGAAGCTGGGGCTGATGTTAATATTGAACATAAAGGTGAAACACCTCTCACAGTTGCATGTTCCAGTGGCTACATTAGTGTAGCTGAGGAGTTATTAAACGCAGCAGGGGTTGAAGTCAATTTACAGGGTAAAGGCAAAACACCATTATTCATTGCATGTCGTTGGAAAAATTCATATTTAGTTCGAATGATCTTAAAAGCTGGAGCTGATGTCAATTTAGGAGATGGAAATGATACACCATTAACAGCAGCATGTGATAATGGTGATTTGACTATACTTGAAGAGTTGATAAAGGCAGGGGCTGATGTCAATTTAAAGAGTGGATGCAAAACACCATTAATCATTGCATGTTATGAGGGACATTTGAATGTTGTAAAACAATTGATAAATGCTGGGGTCGATGTCAATCTCAGAGATAAAGATGAAACGCCTCTTACATCGGCATGTAAAGCAGGACATGTAAAAGTTGCTGATGAGTTGATTAAAGCGGGGGCTGATATAACATTAGCTGATAAAAAGGAAACACCGCTAATGACTGCATTTGATCATGGACATTCACAGATAGTTGAATTGCTGGTAAAAGCTGGATCTGAAGCCATTAACAAAGGTGGACATGAAACATCACTAACTATTGCATGTTTGAAAGGACAATTGGAAGAAGTTAAAAAGATAATTCAAGCGGGAACCGATGTCAATTTAAGAGATGGAGTTATGACACCATTAGTTGTGGCATGTTATATGGGACATTTGAGTGTTGTTAAAGAAATGATAAAAGCTGGTGCCGATGTAAACTTACTCGACGGAGATAAAACGCCCTTAACGGCCGCACTGCTTGGAGGACATTCAAGAGTAGTTGACGAGCTAATAAACGCAGGGGCATGTGTTAATTTAAAAGATAAACATACGATACCAATCATGGTCCCATGTTCAAGTGGAAATGTGAAACTAACTAAAGTGTTAGTTGAAGCTGGGGCTGATGTTAATATTGAACATAAAGGTGAAACACCTCTCACAGTTGCATGTTCCAGTGGCTACATTAGTGTAGCTGAAGAGTTATTAAACGCAGGGGCTGATGTCAATTTAAAGAGTGGATGCGAAACACCATTAATCATTGCATGTGGTTACGAAAATCTATCTTTAGTTCAAATGATCATAAATGCTGGAGCTGATGTCAATTTAGGAGATGGAAATGATACACCATTAACAGCAGCATGTGATGATGGTAATCTGTATGTAATTCAAGAATTGATAAAGGCAGGAGCTGATGTCAATTTAAAGAGTGGATGCAAAACACCATTAATCATTGCATGTTATGAGGGACATTTAGATGTTGTAAAACAATTGATAAATGCTGGGGTCGATGTCAATATCGAAGACGGAGATGATACACCAGTAACAGCTGCATGTAATGATAATAATGTAATTGAAACTCGTGTAGATGCTGGAGCTGTAGTCAATTTTCAGACTTTTAATAAGACAGCTCTTGTAGTTGCATGTTATGAAGGACATTTTAGTATAGTTGAAACATTGATTAAAGCAGGCGCCGATGTAAATCTAACGGGAAAAAATGGACAGTATACCCCACTAATAGCAGCATGTGAAAAAAATGATTTGAAAACGGTCAATGTTCTGATAAGGGCTGGAGCTGATGTCAATCTAATAGGAAAGTGTGGTGAATATACCCCACTAATAGGTGCATGTGTTGCTGGGCATTTGGATGTGGTAAATGTTTTTATAAATGCTGGGGCCGGTGTTAATCTACAAAGCAATGATAGAGATTATACACCTTTAATAGCTGCATGCATGAACAACCATCTGAATTTAGTTGATGTTTTGACAAAAGCTGGTGCTGATGTCAATATGACAGGACGAAAAAATACGCCACTAGCAGCTGCATGTCAAGGTGGATATTTAAAAGTAGTAGATGTGTTGTTAAAGTGTGGGGCTGATGTGAATCTAGCAGGTGAAACTGGTGAGTTTACACCATTGATTGCTGCTTCTCAGGGTGGACATTTGGAAGTGTTTGATCTTTTAGTTGAAGCAGGGGCTGATCTCAATTGTTTGACTGAAAATGGATCTGATGTTTATTAAAATAATTTGCATTTTGAATCGGTGAAAAATGTATGTAGCTATATTTATTTATCAAAGGTATAAAAGGGTTTTAAAAATTGACAAAATATCTTATCTTATGCTGATCAACTTCGTGTCAGGATTTGATAAAGTTATAGGCGACAGCATACATTTCCATTTTCGTTCATAAAACTATCTCAGGCCAGCATCACAGCAGCTATATGAGAGAAATTTGATACAATGTTAGCGTGCGGGTAAGCTGCTGCGGTCCAAGTGATGGAATATTTCCAAAATGAGCAAAAAGTTAGCTGTTAATTTTAATTTATTTACAAAATCGAAATCGTATATGGCAAGCGAAATGCAAGTGTTTTACATTATTAATTTACCTGTATGTATAAATAGAATTCATATGAATGTACATAATGATTTTCTTTACAAAAAACCCCAACATTTTAATGCAAGATTTTCAAATATATGCAATGATACAAATCCTTCAACGCATGATTGATCTTTTATTTCAATGAATTAGCAAAAGTACGCAAAACAGGAAATTCATAGATTACATTTATTGTTTATATATATATTTACATGTATATATCTATTGTGTGTGAATTATTTAAAGCGGTTTGTAAGGAAAACAATGTGGGATATATTACTAACACAATGAATAGATTAATTTAAAGTGAAAAGTAATAGAATGTTTTAGATGCAATTAAAAGTTTCATTTTCATTAGTACAGTGTTACTATTAATGTTTTTATTTCGGTACATTTTTTGCGAACATTCATATAAGTTTTTTAATTGTGGCGATAATAACTTTTGTATTAAGCAGTACAATGTCTTTATTTTCGTATACATTTGACCTGGTATTCCCTTCAAGTTTTTTTAAATTTTTGTTTCCTCTCTTATGAGCCGATTGAGGTGTTTACTTTTTGATCACCGTTAATATTCAGTAAACACAGATTGCTTGTAGAATTCATCGACGTTTATGTAAATTTTTTTCTCATTTTTGATTAAATTAAATATGCATCAAATGATCAAGTTATTTACATTATGTATTATTTCCATTTATTTTATACAATTTTATAGATATTGAAATCGTTACTTGTCTTGTTTATGTATGTAAGATCACCGCGTTTCAATGTTATACCATGATGCATTGATGTGCAACACATAAACAATGTATCTGAACATTTTAATACAAGTATTTCAAAAGACAAAAAATGGTAGATGAATTTAAAAACTTGTACATTTATATGGTTTGTAAGATTTTCATTACTTCTGAAGCGATAGTTGATACAAACTTTAATGCAAGTACTTATATTTTTTAATTAAACTTTACAATAAACGCCCAATTATCCAGTTACGTTCCGACAGTTACCACTAAGAAGTTTATAACGCTATAAATTCCAGTGAAACTTATCTTTTGAGTATTTTTAAATTCAGAAATAACTAATATCCACATCATTTAAAAAAGATAAATTATTATAATGTAATGTAATTTTTAACATGTGATAAATTAGAAGCTCAACAAAATATATATTTTTAAAGTTTCTATATATCTTGTCTGTTACAGGTGATAATAGTTAAAGCCTCCTGATACATGTATTTCAATTCACCCCCTTCTTTTCTATGTGTTTCATAAATGCAGTGCCAGCATAGTATAATTCAGAAAACCTGCTTTTTCTAGCAATTTTCAGACAGCATTATGCTCTAATTTGACTCTACCAACAATTATCTGAGGATATCATATCAACCCGGTATTTGTATTGTTCTATTATCTTCACTCTTAATTATAGGCATCAGCTACAGTATGCATGTGTACACGTCTAAAATACGAATCTAAATAATGTGGAATCATCATTTGTCGTGGGGCACCGATGTTCATGGCTTTTGTGGGTAACCCTTGTCCACGAACTTCAATCCCCTCGAAAGTATATACAAGCATTTGTTGACAACTATTTAAATTATCACGAGTACAATACCATCGAAATTACGTCTTCACAAACCAGAAAAAAATTGAGTATTCACAAACATCGACCCCATCGATTAAAAAAAAAATCCACAGTATATAATTTGATGTGAAATAGTAGTTTACATTATTTCAGTTTTTTTTATTCAGAAAGGTGGAGTTACATTTTACCTGAAGATTGTAAAACATTTTTAGCACCAGCTGATTATTAACATGTACATGGATGATTATTTTGTCCATTTTTTTTAATATGATGCAAACAAAAATATGTTGTTTATTTTTAATATGAAAACATTTCAAATGTAATGTGATTTATGTATCATTAAGATGATCTTTCAATACCATAGATAGCATAGTGACATAGCTTGTCGTTTATTTTTTCTTCTTAATAAACTGATTTTTATGTTTTCTCTATGATTACATCATGTATTAAATGAACAAAGTTTGCTTGTAGAGTTCATTTACGTACATGCAGTTTTATTTTTTATTTTTTATTAAATCAAATATGTTTCAATTATCTTCAACTTAATTATGCTTGTTGATTTTTATACAATTGCAAAGAAATTGAAATTGTTCCATTTCTTGTTTATACATTCAAATGTAATTACCTTGTTTCATAGTTGTATTGTGATGCCTTTTCATTTATAAACCATTGTAATAAAAAAACATTGAAACCATTACATGTACCTCGTTTAATATTTTACTCTACAAAACAAAATAAAAAGGTTATCTGAGAATATTGCAAATGGAGAAAAAATTGATATTGGAAAAAATGAGGCGTTGAAATGTGAACTGTCAAAGTTTGAATTAGAAAAATATAGAGGTGCAATGTTAAGGTCAAATGCTCAATGGGCAAATGAGTGAAATAAATGTACAAAATATTTTTTGAATTTGGTAAAGTTAGACAAAAATCCAATTCAATTAAAGAATTAGTTGATGATGGTGTAATTAAAAATGATACAGAAGCGTTACTAGATATTCAATATAAGTTTTTCTCAAAATTATACTCATCTGTCAGTATTAAAGAAGAAAGTAAGGAGCATTTTTTATCATTTGTTGATAAAAGATTAGATGAGAATGATTTTGAGTTATGTGAAAACTGTATTAACAATGAAGAAATTATAATAGCAGTTAAAGAAATGTCCAATGACAATAGTCCAGGCTCAGATAGATTAACAGTTGAATTTTACAAAATGTTTTTGCCACATCTAAGTGATATTTTGTTTAAATTGTATAAAGAAATAGAAACAAAAGAATCGTTATCACACAGCATGAAAATGGGTGTTATTGCGTGGACCCTGAGGTCCACGCAGAAAATATATAAGCGAGGTTAAACCGGAGGCGATGGGGAAAATTCAGCCTGCGCATGAGCTAGCCTGGTTCCTGTGCGTAATGGGTAGCTCAGGGAACCAGGCTAGCACACGTTTATCTGAATCGGAATCGGGATTCTGTGTCATATGCACATTTAAGTTCAAATCAATACTGTAATTGTAAAGTTGTCGGTAAACAGTACAGAAACAAAGTATTCATTTTAAAGAAATGATTGGCATGTGATATGAACTATCCGTATTATGAAATAAGGTAATGTTATGCCGAAATTACAACATGCATCAAATAGCATAATTTGCAATGTTTTGTTGTTTTCCGAATACACATGTAACTTAACTTTACATTTATAGTAGGCGAGGCTAGAGAACTTTCCGATTAAATTTTTTTAAGCATTTAAGTATGATTGAATAATTAAGTCACTAGAAAAGTTTAAATCTCAAGAAAAATGCATCAAAATATGAAAATTTTAATTTACACAAAGCTGTCACTGCATAGTTAACAAAGTAGTGCGAATCGTAATGTGTGCGCAAATAGTAGTATTCACCGAATGCCTTATACTATGCATGCAAACTTCATTCATAGATAGATCATAATTATTTCAGAAGTATGAATCCTTAAAATTCTGAGATAAAAAGTCAGGGCTATACATTCATGTACATGTATACGTAATACAACGTACAAATTTAGTGGTTAAAAGCAGATCTAGAGTCGGTGGAATCTCTGATAATCTTAAGGCTTTCACGTTTTCGTTGGAAACACATGCAAATGGTCCACGTATTGTAGTCCTTTTTTAAAGGACAGCAACTTGTTACTTTATTGTACAAGAAAAAGGGAGACAAAAGATGTTTGAAAAATTATAGACCTATTAGCTTCTATATATATATATATTAATTACTTAATGTTGATTATAAGATAATTGCTCTAGAGTTATGGCAAATCGATTAAAATTTGTTTTACCAAATATTATATCAAATGCTCAAACATGATGTATACTAGGAAAAGATATAGCAGATACTATTGTTAGTGTTAGAGTAGCTGCAATAATGTAGCCCTCTCCCGATTTTTTTTTTTTTTTTTTTTTTTTGGGAGAGGGCTACAACTCCATAGGATCTCCGTAATGGTGCAAGTGCGGGAGTGATTCACTCCCGCAACGATTTCGTCTCAAATCGTTTATAAATGACAATAACATTTGCATTTCTTACCTGAACTCAAACGTTGTAGATGTCTATGGCATAAATTAATCCAAAAATATCAAGTATAGTCCATATATCGGTTATTTTTCGTGTATGTCAACAACGAAAGTTGAATTTGTCCGCCATGTTTACTGACCTTGACCGGTTTTATTTTGGGACAGCCAATGAGAATTCAGGAGCGGATCTTGAACTGAATATAGGAATTCCCCTATTATAAACATAATTAACGCGGTAAATATGAATTTTCCATTTTATACCATTTCCTTAAATGATGTTTTAGTGATATAACGAGGTAAGATCAATTATTTACACCGACATTCACGTTATCAAGCCCATCAAAACTCCAAGCGTACATCCCAAAAAATCACGCGAGAACTGTCATGGCTGCTGAAAAAGACGACTGGTAAACATGCTGATGTGTTTTATCTGGTTTTGATTTATATACGATTAATTTGTTCAACCTGAATTAAAAAATCATTTTATCTCAAGGAAGACAAATATAAAATCGATCTTTTCAGACCGAAGTCAGCCGCATTAAAAACTTAATTTTGCACCATTACGGAGATCCTGTGGAATTGTAGCCCTCTCCAGTAAACATCAGATATAAAAAATCGGAGAGGGCTACATTATTGCAGCTAGTGTTAGAGACATAATTGATTTAGTAGAAATGGATAACTTGGAAGGCTACATTGTAAAAATAGACCAAGAAATAGCCTTTGATAGAGTAAATCATGATTATTTATTTGATGTTTTAGATACATTTGGTTTTGGACCTTATTTTAAAAGGTGGATAAAGATTTTATCATGACATTTTTAGTAGTGTCAGATGTAATGGTTTTTTAACAAATTATTTTCCAGTTAAAAATTCGGTCAGACAGGGTTGTCCAATATCTGCCTTATTATATGTTTTATCAGCAGAACCTTTGTATCATGCAATGAGAAGTAACACAAATATAAAAGGAATACCTATACCAATGTCTGACAAGGTGGCTTTAATATTTCAACACGCTGATGATACAACTATGACAATATCAGATACAGGTTCTATAACAGAAGTTTTACAAGTTTTTGAGTTATATGGAAACGCATAAGGTGCAAAAATTAATAATCAAAAATCTGAAATTATGTGTATAGGTTCAGGTTGTTTAAAAGATAAAGTTGAAAACGCTTTTGAAATTTCTGAAACAAGTATTATGAAAATACTTGGTATATATTTTGGTAGAAACAAGAAAGAGTGTGAAGTTTTAAATTGGAATGACAAAGTGAAAAAAATTAAACAAATACTTATTTTGTGAAGACAAAGAGATTTAACAATTCAAGGAAGGGCAGTTGTTATAAATACTATGTTGATGTCAAAGTTGTGGTATTCGTTATCTGTTTTATCAATGCCTAAATGGGTAAGAGATTCAATACAAAAAGAATGTATTAATTTTTTGTGGAATTATGGTGCACATCTGGTGTCTTACAAAACTATTGTTGGTTATAAACATATAATGGAGGTTTAATGTTGAATGATATTTATCTCAAAATGTTATCATTAAGACTTAAATTTCTAGCTAAATATTTTTGTACATCGAAAGATTTTTTGTGGAAACACATTTTAAAATATCATCTGTCAAAGATATGTTCTTTAGGCGCAAATTCAGAAATATTTTTACTGAGATTGTTGGTCACGACCTACCTACATTACCTCAGTTTTACAAAGAAATGTTTAGCGCATGGTATGCAATAGAAGATTGTGTGATATTTAACGGAAAAGAAAGTGACGTGTATAATTTTTGTCTTTTTTGTAATCCAAAAGTAACAAACAAAGGTAAAATGTTAAAGTGGAATGTTTTTATTAAGGCAGGAGTTACACATGTAAAACATATAGCATATGAAGTTATAACAGGTTTTTTTTTACCAAGTTCATATATTGTTGATATTATTCAAGAGTATGACCCTGATGTAAATGTATTGGCTATCAAGGAAAATTACAGAACTCTTTTAGAAAGCATTCCGAGGGCATGGACAGAATATGTAAAAGAAAAGGAGTTTCACAACATGGCTTTTCTTGCAGACTTTTGTGTAAAATATGATAATCAATCTATAGTTTTGAGTGCATGTACTGTTAAAATATTTTACAAATTACTGGTACACAAATTTTAATATTAATGATTCTGATGTATTTTTCAAAAGATGGGGTACATTATTGGAGTCTTATAAACCACCTGGAATTATTGAATTAGATTTTAAGATGTATCACAATGCAATATTTACATATGAAATTTTTTTTAAAATCGGTAAAACAGAATCAAATTGTTGTCCAATTTGCTCATTACAAAATGAAGATATTATACATTTATTTATTGGCTGTAATGAACTACATGAATTTATAAACAAATTTGATGTGTATCATTTAGAAACATTATTCAAAGATGTAGATGTACAATGTAAATACTTTCAATATTTTAAGATTTGATGAGATGTTTTTCTCATCATTGTCAACGGGTATAAACAATGTAAATACATATTTGGTTAATTTCTTTTTATCAAAATGTAGATTAAGTATATACAAACGAAGACAACTGTTTATCAAAAGTCAACAGAAGATGGATGTTACTAAATTTTGTAAATACATGTTAAGACAATTTATTTCATATAATCATTACCAATTGTGTATCAAGGAAAACAGAAGAAATATTTTCTCCAAATTATTTTTGAACAGAAATCCTCTAGTTAAAGAAACGGAGGGTGTGTTGATATTCATTTATTAATACTTGTCCTTTTGTATAAATCCATTCGTTTATTAGACATTGCTGTTTTTAAAAATTGATATGTACCGTATGTATTATGTTGAATATCAATAAAAGATTTAAAAAAAAAAAAAAAAAAAAAAAAAAAAAAAAAATCTACCGGGCTTGTGATCCGTATATCCCGAGTTCGAATACCGCAGGGACTTTTGTTGTCACTTACTAAATTGAATTTTTAGATATTCATTTAGATATTCATTTTTTTATCCCCACACTGCAAAATTTTCGCTTACTTGACATATGTACAGTTTATTTATCAATATATCTTTTATAATGAAATAATTAAATTTTAATTGGAGTTATTTTTTCCAGGTGTGTCATTTTTAAAGGAATAAGAAATCATTCTTTGAGTATTAAGAGGTGATAATTTCAGTCGGGGCGTGGTCAAATACAATAAAGCAGTTCTGGCTTAACAATTGATTTGACCACGTTCCGACCGAAATTATCACCTCATAATATTCAAAGAATAATTCCTTATTACTTTTATTTATATTATTTCTAATTGTATACTTTAAAAAAATATCTTAAAACCTCTATTTTTATGTAGCACATGCTATGTATTACTACGCGGCACAGCCAATACCGTTTTCGGGGAATTCGCTATAAGACATGCCCATTTTGTGTCACTCATCTTTTATGAAGTCATTGGGCTATAGGCTTCAAAATTGATTTGTAATGTTCACAAACAAAGACAATTTAAATTGTAAATATTCTATCTTAAACACCCGCAACGGCCCTGTATAAAGTGAAAATGTGTGGTTTGTTTACAGGTAAACATGGCGACTCTTGACGTGAAATTGAAATTTGTTACACCTGCAGTGGACCACATAATCGTTTGCGGTCGAGGTGGAATGCAGTTAAACGACATGCAATATGAGAGGATCGAAGCGATACACATTGTATCTATATATATAAATAAATATATAATAAGCACAAACATTGCAACAACTTTCAATTTGAAATATACCTGCCCATAGCTAGTGAAGAAATATATACTAGCGGAAAAAAGAAACTGTGCATTATAAAATTTAGTATAATGTTTCTATATCCATTGTTTGTATTTATAAAATTTAAACAATCGATAATGGTAATGTTTTCGACAATATCGGATGGTAACCGTCCGGGTGCACGGACTTTTTCATGGTAAGTGAGCACCTGTTGTTTTTTGAAGAATTTGTACGAGATGAAAAAAAAATCAAAATGAGATTCGTGTAAGCCGTATTCGCCTTAAACTATCTTTTTATAGATTTTCACCTCGAATGTGTATAAAAAAGCATCAATATTGAAAAGTTTGGAGTTTGAATATCAGCAGTATTTATAGACAAACAAGTGTTAAACTTTAAGATCGTAAAACTATAAAACTAAAGTGATACTATCATATATCTTTTTTTGTAAAGTAAATACATAAAAATAGAGCCTTTGGCTGCATCATTCGCCTTAATAAAAAAAACACAAACAAACACAGTTACTCACTTTCATCATCTTGACAAAACTGATTAGCTTCTTAAAGGACAAACATTTGACCAAGTATTATATGTTAAGTCCCAATCCCATACATATCAAATGTTCTGATTCACCTATTACTTCTGCAAGGAAGATTAAAAAACATCTCTAAATTTTCCTTTTACAATAATTATTACAGAAGTATTTATGATTTTTATATTGAGAATGAAATAAGTTTAATCATCCAGACGCCTGAATTTTTATTTAATATAACGAGTTCTCGTTCGTGGTTGACAGGAAGGTGTACCTCATCTTTGGTTTTTGAAACATCTACTGGTCAGTATTCCGTATTACTTATAACAATAATATACGAACAGAACAGATGTTTTAACAACTTTTATTATTCTTGCAAACAAAGACAAAATACAAGAAGACATTAAAAAGACATTAAATGCTAACTAATCTAGGCTACCTCTACAACGTAACTACAACCTCGATCAACAAACTGATACATGAATTGAAAATTAATTTTCATCGATTTTCAACACGTGAATGAATTAAATGCATTTTAAAAAAAAATATGAGGGAATCAACGCTTAGTGACCCGTTCGAGATTCTGAGAACTATTGTAGACGCATATCAAACCATGGCATTATCCAGCATCAAGATCTCTACAGTTTTACAATTTTTTTTTCTGCTTTTTTAAAATATTAAATACAGAGGTAGGTTACATATTAAATATATATATATATAAAAATGAGTTTCACCTCAAATTTATTTCTTTTCAAATGCAACATCATAATTATTTACAACAACATGATTTTGAATGTGCATGATGAAATTTTTTGAATGGAAGCCAGGCAAAGTGATTGCTTATGAAAGGGCCATGCAGAAAAAAAAAGAAGGCGTGGCTTGGCATATCAAAAGAAGGCGTGGTCAATAGACTTATATGATGAAAGTTTTAACTTCTTCATATTAAATGTGATTATCGGCCAACTAACAAATAACTGATTCGTGAGTGGACAGTTTACATATACATGTATGATTTATACTTATGAAAGACTTAGTGATAATGAATGCAATTTTTATGATTGTTAAGCTTAAACGCTCATTTTTAAACCAATTCTGACATATTTTATTCCTAACTGATCAATGTTCATTGGTTTAACTTAATGTAAAAGTTAATACAGACTGAGCTAACACATTTTATTACCCATGATACTGGGTCAATATGTCTGTCGTTTGGTATACATGGCCGATTGCATCTAAGATACCGGAATCTGCCGAAGTTTGCCGAATGAAAATATTCTACACCTACGAAAATGAAAGTAACAAGGGAACTGCATGACAAATTATTTAGCAACAACAAGCGAACACATGGCACAATTTCAATACGTATGGCACAACATATGGGCAAATGTTCTCTTGAAATTCAAAACAACAAAACTTTTTAAGCATGCTTTGAAAGTAATCCCGGAAAAACCTATTAATTTGAGAAAACAAAATCATATTTTTGAAGTTCACACAAAAAAACAGCAATAGAAAACTTATTAATAGCTTATATCGAAAATTGGTCAAAATATATGAAATTAAAAGAGTAAAATCTTGCCTTATACTGACTGTAATACCCAGTAATAATGTTACAATTGGTAAATATCAATAAGAAATATTACATTACATTTTAATTAGTATGCGAGTTGATTATATGAGAAAAACATAAAATACAACTAAATGCATTTTAAACACATTTTGTCATTATGCACAGAAACTGTTAAACTGTGTTAAACTGAACAAACAATGTATTTTATACATTTTACATTTAGCACAAGGTACTCAGTAAATTTTATAAACAATTTGAAAAAACCTAAAGTAAATACTAGTACATCTTTTTGTATTACATACATAGTACATTTTTATGTTATGCCAACATTTTTATGTGTATTTAATACTAAATAGAGATATAAGATTGTAAAAAAAATAATTAAATCTACTATGTAGATAAATGAGCAATTATATTTTGGAACAAAAAAAAGTTGCATTGCTAATGAAAATTAGATCTACTCAGAGGAAGCTATGATGTAGCATAATGTTTCATCAATTTTCATTGAATATCAATTCCAAAATTTTATGGCAAAAAAAGAGTAAAGATGGCTTTTTAGCTATCTTCACTCTTTTTTTGCCATTACTTTTACACAACATTAAAAGTGAAATGTCTCTTTACACAAAAAAATTAATAACATGTGATTTGATAATTAAGTTAATAAAAAGAAATTCCTCCAGAAATTGATATTTTGAAATTCAATGAAACTAAATTAAAAACAGCATAGTAATAACCTTATTATTTTTTTTGTAATCAACCTAACCCTGATTACAAATTACATTACATTGGGAGGTACATTACTGTATTACATACAAATGTAATGCTTATATTTACTTTATTTTAGCCTCCATTTAAAAATTATCAGAATTTTAAAGTGAGCACTAAGCACACATATTCATAATGGTAATAATTAGGAAAAAAATAACAAGTCTGTATCCCTAGCCTACCCATAATGCTCTACAAATGTAGGCCAGGCACACATTAACCTATGGTTTTCTCCATATAAGTATTTTCAACATGGCGGACCTGATTTTAAATCAAGACTTACAACCTTATGTTTCTTGTTTCATAAAGTTCAACTCTCAAATATTGACCTCATTTACATAAAACACTTGCTCCATTGCACCAATCAAATCATCACGAAACCATTTAGGATGGGCTTGGGTTTTTTCATACTACAATAATATATTTCTCTCTCACAATTCTAATTTGGAATATTACTCATATAATTGGATATTTTTATAACCAAAGGTATGTAACATTACCAATGCCGTATGATGTCACCAATGGCGTATGATGTCACCAATGGCGTATGATGTCACCAATGGCAATTAAAGAATATTACCAATAACACAGTGTAATAACATTACCAATGACATTGGATATTGCCTGCTATGACACAGGGTATTACAAAGAATATTTCCAATGAAACATGTGTTACATCTACGTATTACATGTAACAGTTACATTACAGTATTACCTATAATTTTGGGATATAACAAAAAAAAAGAAAAGATATTCCCGATTAAGCGGTTTGCGTAGTGCATATGATATAATTGCTAATGTATAAAATAAAATTTAACAATAAAAATGTATGTAGGTTTCTTTGTTAGGAATAGGTTGACTTCTGTAACAATGTCTTAGATGATTTTTGTGACTACAGCACCTCTATATCTGAACATCAATAACACTATCATTGACAGCTTATTGACAAACGAAATGCATTGCATTAGTTACATAGTGATTTGGACACTTGTTTAAGTATCCGCTCACAATTCCTGTATACAGAGTTATTATTGCCCCATGTTATTTTCGCCCTGTGTTATTTTCGCCCTGTATTATTTTCGCCCTTGTAAACTTGCCCCTACAGTTTCTCCTCGTCTTGAATTTGCCCAGATACAATTGTGTTTAAAGAGAGATAATTTGAGACATTGGAATTCACCAAGTCTTAAATTCACCGGCTGACAATGAGGGCAAAAATAAGACAATGAGGGCAAATATTTCCCTGCATACAGTAGCATCAGTTTTCTTTTAAAACGATCTTGCTTTGCATTAATCACTTCTTCTTTTTTTTAAAGACAATCTCAGTGCAATCCAAAATATGGTTTTTCACTCCTAGAAATAACCAAACAGAAATCATTCAAATGATAAAAACAAAGGGTTTGTTGAAAAGAAAGAAAGTGTAGGACTGAATTAACCTGGGGATGAGCCTCTGAGGTGAGAAAGGGGAGGAGGGGTGGGGGGGGGGGGGTTGTTACAAGTAATGATAGGGACAAAGTTTGAGAAGGAGATTTATAAACAAGAATACAAACAATTCATATGTAATAATGTTAATTTCATGCCCCAAAAATCCTTAAAATGTCTATTTATTAATAAGCTTCAATTACCGTAAATTAGTACCACTGCATGCAAGAGGCATCACGCTTTTAAACTGTCCAACCCAATTCATACTCATATATTACATCTCCAACTGTAAATTCCTTATATCACGCGATTACTTAATTCCGCAATCCAGCTTTTTTGTATTAAATCGCGAGAATATAAAATCTTAATGCAGAACTTTTTTCCTTATTTCTTATTGTTCTCAATTCTAAAAAAATAATGGCGAGATAAAATCCGCGAAGGGTGCTTCTCGCGATTTTACACAGATATTAATTCCTCGCATTTAATTAGGAATCTACAGTATACAGGCAACAAATAACAGAGCAATAGGAAAATGTTTAATTAAAGTAAGGTTAAGGGAATTATACTTATGGAGCAGGCCCCTGATTATCATTTTCTTTTTTGGCATGAAAAATTATATGACATCATTTTTTTTTTTTTTGCTGTAAGTTGATATTCAAATGACATTATGTTTTTTTTAACACAAGAGGTGCACGATATTTCTTATAGCCATGAAAAAAACACCCCAGCAATACAAAAGAGCCAATATACAATATGATGATAAAAGCCTGTACATAAGTTTGAACACAGAGGAAAAAAAGAACCATTTATATGTACAACATACGGTACACACAAGCATTTATAGAGCATGTTACATAAGCAAGCTTGCTTCTATGCATACCATTTTTGCCCTATAATTTTATTTCCTCAATTTTGGTTGAAGGTATGTTGGAGAAATAAAAAGGAACTTAAAGGTGTTGCTTCACTCAACAAAAATTCAGGGCAAAACATGGTTAGAAATAGATTTCAATATACAAATCAGTAATTGACATTTACAATAACAACAACAACAACAAAAATGATGAAAATATTCGAAAAGCCACCTTAACTTCATAGTTTACAGGCACTTGGGCCTTTGGGGGGAGGTGAATAGGATAAGGGGCACATATATGCTTGAATTATTGGTACCCCCCTAAACTCTGTCCTATTTACTTGACTACGGTAACTCCTACATCATAAAAATTGACCATGAATAAGAGCCCACTAGAGCAAGTCCAGTGTCCATGTGATCTAATTTAAACTACTTTACACATACATCATCATACGCACAAGGTTATTCTGACTGTGAAATCTTAAAGCTAATTTGACCAAAAGTATTGAACGATGGATGAAAAGAACATTCTTTAATATTACTGTATGTATGATGATGTTATCACCAATGATTTCATCACCTGTCAGGATCTAAGGGAGCTAATAAAGATATAATTTAAAAAAATCATTAAAACCAGAAACAATCCAAATTAATTATGTACATAATGTTCATTTCTCTTGGCTGCTTTTTACTGTGGAGTTGTTAGATTTTGTGGTAGCTGATATTTTGTGGATAATTCACAACGGTCTTTAATCATAAGATATATAAGAAGAGAGCCCATAAAATGCTATTTCATTATAAAAAAGAACCTGCTAGCTATCCACAAATTTGAACGATATCACTGTACCATGTTAAATGGTTGCCTATGGACAGTCATTTTTTGAGCGAATTGACCAGTTATGTGTAAATAAAGGTAAGGATCCTTTTTTTTTTTTTTTAGAAATGTTATTCTCTCGACAAAATAGATATTTTCTAATGCTTTTAGCTAATCCTCTGTCAAGGCAGAAACAGTGAAAACTTTTCATACTGAATATTATCCCTGATATGTATTTGAAAAAAGAAAAAATAACGAACAAAAATAATGCGTAACAGGAAGTGGAGGTTACCTAGGGAAAAAACCCACTATCATGGAGATTTTTTTAAAAACATTTTTGTTTTGACTGCATTTTCTCTCTCTCTCTCTCTCTCTTTCTCTCTCTCGTTATAAATCATGAATGACTTTCAATCATCAAAGAGGTATTTTAAAATTTTCTTCCAGCTTAAAAATAAATAATAGAAGGTAATATAGTGTGCACCGCCCTGAATTATCAAAAGAAAAACTTCTCGAAGTTTAATAGGCTGAGGAGACGTTACAGTGTAGACAAAATGAGGTAAAACTACTAAACGATTGGTCTGAAAGAACCACAGCCCTCCAAAAGAATCAATCATAGGTTGACCACTAGAAATAACTGATGATACATTAACATCCAACTCATAACTCTTCCCCAATCTATGTAGGAATTAATAGACGTCTTCTTGGCAGACTACCAAGAAATTTCATTTAACGGCCCCTCAGAACTCTAAAAACTAGAGACAAAAATACCCATTTTTCCACTCCATAGGTAAAGAAAAAACTAAGACCAAGACAAAAGTACTGTCAAACTCTATGAGGTGGTCAAGGCCAAAAATTAAATTAAATATATTCCAGGACCAGAGATTCCAAATTTACTGAGAGTCTGAACTCAAAAGTTGCTTTGATATTCCAGTTATCACATTAATGCTTGATCAGATATCAAAGTTCAACTGCATGTACCGGTACCAACTGGTAATCATTTTGGCTTAAAACAAATATCGTCAAACTAAAAAAAAAATCCAATTTTTTTCAACATGACTGGAATGATTCCCTCCAGATAGAAACAACAGATTTTCATAAAAGTACATATTTTTTTCTTCAAAAGTTATCTACCTTTACAATGGGGATTGATGTACCTTAAGCTTTCAAGATGACTGAAGAAGGAGTGGTTGGGGGGAGGGGGTGTGGCACCATTCCCAAACAGCCTATCTGGATCTGTGGCTCTTCCATCAATAAGGCTTGCGTTGAATATAAAGTGTTGAGGTACCCTTTACATATAACCTGACTTCTGTGTGAGGTAATCTTGTCTGTTTTAATAGGTAGATGTGTTGCTTCCTAAATACAACTCTTTTTTTTTTCTTGTTTGAAATAAAATAAATGCTGTTGAAGCTAAATAAATTAGGTACAGTAATGCTTAAAAAAATATTTTTAATATAAGGCAAGTCCATGGAAATAAAATGGACATTCATTCAAATTCCATCTTCTCTTCCAGGAATACGGTCTTTTTTCCATATAAATGCCTACAAATCCAATGTTATTCCTGAATCGCAATACTTATAAGATAAAAATCATGGAAAATCTATCATCTAAACTGTTGATCAGAACCAATCTTTCTTTTCTACAACCACAAGTGTCTGCCATTATTCATACATTCCAAATTACTACACATAATTGTCTGAAAAAGGACTTAAAAAGAGCTCATTTTAGATTTTCCATGGACATGCTTCAATAGTTTGATTAATATTAGAAAAGTAAAGTTTTATCTATTCAAAGCCAACTGCTTTGATTTTTAGGGCCTTAATTAGCTTAAAATTGATACACATGCAAGTAAGAAAAAAACCCATACATTTTTGCTTTGTAGATAACAATAGTTTCAAAGCTTAATCAAAAATATTACGCTTGTTTTTTCCACTTCAGTGGATGTGAGCAATGAACCTCAATGAAATACAAAATTTCTACCAATAAAATTCCTGCTTGTTTCAAAGTGTGTGGAGGTAGAGGTGGCCATGTAAAGCCAAATTTGATTGGATGAAAACATCTACTGAGGTTGTCATGTGACTCCAGCAATCATCATCAGCAGCAGACTGCAATTTCCAATAACAGCCCAATTTTTTCAGCAGACGTCACTGTTCGCCGGACCGTGACACAAAATCAGCAGACCGTGACAAACCGTCTGGTGAACCATGCTTTTGGTTTGCTCTGTCACACTCTGTTGACAGCTGCTGTGTGAAATTGAGGTCTTCCTGTTTTGAGAGAGATTCTGGTGAAGCGCTTTGACTTGCAATGTCCACTTGACGCGACGTGTCGTTGCTCCGAGACTCTGTAGCAAGCGTGTCGTGTAAGTCTGTGTCGAGTTGCTCCTTCGACTTCAGCTCTGCAGAGGTAGCCGCTAGCATCTTCTTCAACAACTGGTCACTGTGACTCATAGAAGTGTCATTATACAGGGACCCCACCCTGTTCATTTCTGGACTGGTCCTACGAATCTGTGAGGGTCTGTCTGTTTCTCCTCCCCCTCGTCCACCCCCTGAGGCCTCACTCAACAAATTATTTCCCCGTGTGGAGCCCCATGTACTGTCCATGTTCCTCTCACTTGAGGATTCAGGTGACACACCCCTTATGTCACATGACAGGCTAGCTCCACTGTCATTGGATAAGGACTGATTCCCGTCACTGTGGGCATGGTTTAAGCCTTGCTGATGCCAGAGTAAACAAGCATTCTCTCCTTGCTGAAGAAAACAATGGGTTGAAGTCAGTTAATAGTTTAGCTAGTAGTACTGTATTCACACAAAAATGGTATCTAAAGTAGTGAAACACATTGCAAGAGGATCATACATTATTTTAATTCGAGGATTTCATAGATGAAGCTCTTTTTCTTTTTAACTTGCAATTGTCTTTAACATTTATGTACAACTGTGATCTTAGTTCTTAAGATTTTGGTCCACTGTTTCCACATGTGCAGGGTTGTCTCTAGAAATTGAAGTAGAAGGAAGAAATGAAAAAGTAGAAGGGGGTCTGGGGGTCTTGCTTAGAGCTACATTGTGTTGAAATGCAATAATAGCTGGGTAATTAAGGCATTATAGGCGGGTAAATTCCCCGCCTCCCGGGTCTTAGAGACAACCCTGATGTAAAACCTTGTTCTTTGTACATGTAATTATAAGCTCCACTCAATTTTCTTTCTGTCTTTAAAAGAAATATTCACAGTTCTATCATAGGTTTCGTCAAAATTTTAACCAACCAACACTGTTTCTAATATGACTGATGTTAATCCTTTACCTCCTGATCCATCCTATCTGTGTGTCTGTCTGTGGCGGCCAGGGTCAGCAGTTTACCATTACATGCCATGAAGGTGCTGCTCGGCACATTGCGGTCCTACAATACAACGTCATGTGAACTTATTAAGGTGGCGCACTACACCTTAAAATATATAGAGTTTCTCAAATCAGCAGAAAATTTCTTAAATTTTATAGATGGCATGATGCATAAGAAGTATAAAAGTTAAACAGGTAAAAAATTTGCAATTTTGGATTTTAAAAAATTGTAATTTCCAGAAATTTAATTCATTAAATAGAAACAAAAGCCTCGATCTTGGCAATTCGGTCTCTAGTATGATATTTACAAGCCTGATATTCAACAAACCGACTGAAATTCCAATCTTGTGATGTTGTGGCTTAAAAAGTATGTCTTAATCAATGTAGTGAGCTACCTTAAGCATTATTTACCATAAAATTTGACATGACATTCTTGGAAATAACACCTGCATAGTATACTGTAGATTTCTTATTTTATGCAAGTACATAATTCCACCACCTTGCCATTTTGTATCAAATTGTTAGCTAGAACATAAAAATTGTGAGTGCTGAACTTTAAATTTGTAAAGATTCCATTTGGTATACAGCTATACAGAAATGAAATAGAGGTTTTAGAATCCACAAGGGAAGCTTATCTTGATTTTATGTGGATATTAATCCCTGCATTTAATTGGGAATCTACAGTATCCCAACCAAACCCACAGATGAATGTACTTAAAACCTTCCATTAAGCTGTTAAGTTTTTCATTGCATCAGCAAAAGTTTTTTAAAAGTCCTGAATATTTTGATACATATTCACCTGTCACTTCTCTTCAGAAACCCCTGGGGTTATGGTCCCCCCCCCCCCCACTCCTAGGGATAGGAGTTTGGGTTATCTTGCCCTGTCGATTTATCAGCATTAGTCTCCTGGTCTCCGGTAGCTCTGGTGTTGGTAACCCTGTATCCCCCTCCTCTTAGATTGCCCCCTCCCACCCCCAGGGTTTGGAATATAGTTTACCTTGCCCTGTCGGTCTACAAGCATCAGTCTTCTGGTCTCTGGGGTCTGGAAGCCCTGGTGCTGGTACCTGTAGCCCAGCTCTGGGTTGGCCACCATCCTTGTGGAGTGGCGGTACAAGTTGGCATAGTGTCTGTATATAGAAAAAACAAAATTGACAAAATACATCCCTTTCACATCTGTGGTAAAAGGCAATGCATATTTAGTCAATACATGTCATAAAACAGTAAAATATTTCATTTTCTACTTTTTTCAATTAGTTGTTTGTTTCAAATTATTTGGGGGTGAGGTGGGAAGAAGAATATGGCTGCTGTTGAAAAGTTACAAAGAACAAAAACATTGACCAAACAGGCAATGCATCTGCAGTAAAGTCTTAGTACGTACAGAATCTATTCTTCACAAATATTGCTCCCCAAAACCTTTGTTTGGGTCTCAGTTGTATCTTAAAGAGGCTCATTAACATTCTACTAAGGAAGTACTGGTTGGATAAATACCAAAATCTTTATAAACCTAGATTTTTTTGAAAGTGTCGAGATATGGAGGTTTCTAAACCATTTCTAAATATATAAAATACTGCTGTACTAATTTTCTGATTTTAATCTTGCAAACTTAATAAAAGTAAAGCCCTTGTTGTCTGATGCAGCATTAAAATTTTTTTTATTTTTACTCTGAAAAAATAAAAGTTTTTTTTTTTAACAGATATATAGATATATATTTCTGATTTATAATTTCAGTTTGAGGCTGTCCTTGACCCCCACTGACCTTTGTCTGAGGACAATGACCAGGATGCAGACGATGATACTGGTCAGTCCGATGGCACAGCCAATCACGATCCCCAGTCTCTGGTCCCGCAGGAAACTGTCCGAGCCCTCGGAGAACGAAGCTGTAGGAAACAAGATCTCACAATACAGAGTTATCTCTCTTTGCCTCTAGTCCAACTTGCAGTGCCAAGATTTATTATCAAATGCAATGAAAGCCACTTGTAAAAAAAAGAATGGCTTGATTTGTTTCTCCATTGGAATTTTTGTAATGTACATAATTTAATAATATTTCGTTAGTAGGTAACTGCCATTAATATTTGCTTTTAAAAGTAATTATCATTTTAAATTCATGAGGAATTAATGCGAAATCCATGCCTGTATTCCAACATCCCCCCCCCCCCCACCCCCCCAACAAACAACCTATGAAATGGCCGTTTGATTTTTCTTAACATATAATTGTAAGAAACCTCTCCCCCACCCTTTAATTTTTTTGTTCCATGCTCTAAAAGTTTGACAAACTCACACTATATATTTAAATCAGAATCTATATTTTAATACCATTAGGAATATAATAAGCTCATCTAAATCTTATACCCCCCAACTCTAAGCCCACGAAATGATGCCACAGGAATGGTGCACTAGTAAATTAATCAGCTTACAGATGGGTGGTGACGAGTTGCGTCCATCACACGGCCTGATACAGGGATTTAGCACCACCTTCACCACGTCTGATGGCGGCCCCTTGCCAGCATTAGTACACGCTCTGAGCTTGAAGTAATAAACGGTGCTTGTCAGGTCCCGCACCACCGCCTGAGTCAGAGTCCCTGTATAGTGAACAAAAAAGATTATAGATATTTCATATTGTGTGTTTTATTGAACAATACACTAGGTTGTAGGGACCTTATAGTTAAATGAAGGGGAAAATCTTACGTAAAATTCATACTCTGACATTCGATTCATACAAAGTATTATATTGAACAAGCACCATACAACAATTTTAAAACGATTCATAGTACTATATAACTGAATTATTATGTTGGGAGCTTTATTTTGTTAAAATTCAAATTGTAAAAATGTAATATAATTACATTACAATGAATAAGTATAATACATATACAGAATACTGACCATTACTGTGCATGGATGTCCACAAGGGTTCTGGGTCCTCAAGTTCAGGGTGATACTGGATGATGTAGAAGATGATGACCCCATTCCTCTGGGTTGGGGGCTTCCACATCAGTTTGACCTCTCCCTCACTCAGGGGGGAAAAGGTGACACCCTCGGGGGGACTGGGGACTGAAATCAATGTAATCATGAGCTTGTATGCCATCAAAATCTCAACTCATGTTTTTCGTTATGTAGGTTGTTTGATCAGGCTAGACTCTTGTTAATGCTTATACTGGCGTAATATGACCAGTTCTCGCCAAGTACCAATTCTCACCAGTGCATTGTTACGTCATTTTATCACATAAAATTATATACCAAAAATGACGTAACAATGCACTGGCAAGAAATGGTACGTACTCGGCGAGAACTGGATGCATGCTAGTACACTGTAAACTAAATTTTATTTTTAATTTCAACAGTATCTTATATTTTAGAACATTAAAATGGATGGAAGAGCATGCAAGTCCTCTCATAATATTTCTTAATAATCGGGAAAGTCCTGTTGTTGTAATTATTTTTTGCTGCTTTTGAAGCAGTCCTCATTCATCTATGTTCAAAAATATATTATCCAGATTTGCATGGTTGTAAAAAATAGATACAGTGAAAACACGTTCCCAATTGTAAAATCAATATAAAGTTGTCTTGACTAAATCGAAGTGGGTTTATTGTACACCAAATATTTGTCTTTGCCTGCAGCAAATTTGTGAAAATAAGTGAAATCTGTAGTCTTTTATTTGTGCAAGTCAGTTTGTTTGCAATTTGAAAAGTTCACTAATATGCATGGATCAGAATTACTAATTTGATTTCTGCCTGCTGCTGCTGCAAATCAAATTATCTCTTGCAAAATAAAATGAATTTACTTTGGTATTTATAAAGCTAAAATGGCTGTTTTGCTTGAAATTGTTAAGAATGCAACTGTTTACAAAGTATTTAAGCAACAAATGGTGTTAACATTTTTTTTTCCAAAACAGAATGGAATGGAATTGGCATACAATACCAAATTGGCCTAACCTTCCCCAGACGCAATTTTACAAATCAGCAAATGATTTCAAAATGACAGGATGTGAATAGCTTTAAAGGACTCTTGAAATTATCATGATAGCAAAACACATGTAATGACATGTATCAGATTGGGTCAAAACTCATAATAAAACTCCCAATAAACAGTACTGCAAAAGTAAAAATTTCAGAATTGCGAGTTAAAAATTTGGCAACCTTCCAAATCTTGCAAGGTGATTTTCTTTCTTTGGAACTTACCATCCTCCAGGGTAGTAATGTCCTGAGAGGTTCCGAATGGGCCTGTGGTCAGTGTCGAGTGTGAGCGTACAGAGACTGTGTAGGTGGTGTAGGGGGTCAGGTCCTGGAGGGTGTGGTTCTGGGAGTCACTGTTTAATAAGTACACAACACACGCATTAATCTCAAGAGTTACAAATATACAGCCATATACTGTAAACCAACTTTTATTCACGTGCAAGAAATTTTTGCGAGGTTAGCGAGAGCCTTGTCGTTGCGAATATTTCTCCTGCGAACCAATCCTTCGTCTATAGTTTTTAAAACAATACAGGTCTGGATAAGGCTTGGTCGCAAACATTAGTCGTCGCGAACCAGTTAATCGGCAGTTGATCGCGAAATAAAGTCGCTGCGAATAAAAATTGGTTTACAGTATCAACATCATACAAATACACGAAATCAAGTCTCACTATTTCAAGCAATTAAACACTTTGCTAGCTAGTTAGCACATGTTAAATTTAGATTTAGATAAGATTATGGTAGTACAAATAAAGTTCGGAACCTATTTTTGGTATGTATATTAATAGTAGAATTTTGCTGAGGAGGTTCAGCTCAATAGGCTTTTATGATACTTTTAATAGAAAAAAAAAGTTTGCCCTTTAAAATACACACACAGAGCATATGTTTATTTTCATGTCATTTTTATCAATGTCGATACGATCGAGTAAAATTCAGTTTTAAAGGGGCATGGTCACGATTTTGGTCAAAAATTATTTTTCCGATTTTAATATTTACAATGCTTCAGAAAGGCATTTTTAATAGGCAAACGAAATTCGAGTCTCATTTGTTGATTTATAAGCAAGTTACAGAGCTTGAAATTATTCGCTATGTAAACAAAGCGTTTGTTTACATTTTGAACGTTGAAGTAAAAATTTCAGTTTTAAACCTAAATCGAATGTGTTAAACGTTAGGAACTGTATATCTATGCTTAAAATAAATAAAAAGATAGACAAATAAGCTGGAAAAAGATTTTTTACTGGTATATAGAACCTTTGTAAACAAAAACAGGGCACGAGCCTTGTTTACATGACAAAGAATTGTGAGCCCTGTATCTTGCTTATAACTCTACGAATGACTCTCAAATTTAATTTGATCATTAGAAATGCATTTCTAAAGCCTTGTAAATTATAAAAACATAAAAATAAAATTTGACAAAATCGTGACCATGCCCCTTTAAGACTACAGTACTGTTGTGGACCACATCTTACAAAAATTTTAGTCATTTTTTTAAACCTTATTGAACATTATTAATTAATTTTGTTGGATCAGGTTATACATTGAAATCCAATGAAAGACAAAATTAATGTGACACAAAATTAAAGCTATCATCATGACATAACTACAGTATATGAATTTTACTACATTAAGAATTATCTCCCTTTGGCTAAGCAGTGACCCTCACCTCCGCTCATACATGATCTTGCGGTCATCATCCTTAACATGGTAACGGACCGTGTAGTAGGTGATCCCCTCCCCCCAGTGGGGGATGCTCCAGTTGAGTGACAGGGAGTGGGGGGTGCGGGCGAACACCTTGATGTCCATGGGCGGGGGCGGTTCCGGAGGTCTCTGTGGGCCGAGGGCCTGGAACAGCCGACACGCCTTACCGGACACGGTCTCGTTCTCTCCCAGTGCCTCCAAGATGGCTTCATAGTAAATCCTTGTCTCTGTTTCAAATCAAATATTCAAATTTGTTACTTGATCATTCTGATAAAAAATGTGATTTACACAAAAATCTTCCTGGGTAAAAATTAAAATGAGGATATGTTATAATTATTTACACAAAATATTAATATTTCTGTAAGAACAAACAAAATATGGAATGATTTGACAATTTTTCAGTTGGGGTAGGAGACAATTTATAAGCATTGCCCCTTTTTTAACAGATTCATGAAAATGTATTTTTATGATTTGTTTGTTTGATATGATAAATATGAAAAATTAAACAAAAACTTCATTTGTTTCAAAACTTGTTGATAATGAGTATGGAAAACCAACAAAATCTACATATATTACATTCTAAATCTCAAATCCACAAATTATTATAATATAAGAAATGAACTCAATGATTTATACCCAAGTTATACAAGTATAACTTGGGTTGGGGCAGTTTACACTTTAAATAATCTGTGTCTTGTGACATGAAAACCAGGTTATACAAATTAACTAAATTTTTCTATTCAATTAAATGCCATATTACAACCAGAACAAAAGCATTCAATATTAAGCGGGATTTATCTCATTTCTTTCGACAGGACTTGGTACTTGAAAAAATAAAACCCTCACCCAAACTGCTGACTATCGTTGAATTAGAATCTGATCCGAGCTGAATATATCGACTGTGGACGGGGCCGATCTTCCTGTTGACGTACAGCTTGAACCCCGTGACCTCTGTAGAGGTGTTGCTGACCTCCCATGTGACCTTGACCGCAGAGTTGTTCAGAGGGGTCACCTCAAGACGAGGAGCAGGGGTCACTGTGATGGAGAGAATGGAAAGAAAATTTATAAAAATTGCACTGTTAAGAGGGATTGATGGTCGTGGCCATTTTTATACTAAATTAACCTCCTTTAGATGAAGAGCTGAGATCTATATAAAGATGTAGGAAAATATTCAAAATACACAGATAAATAAATCACCTCTGTAACAGAGAAAATGAGAAGAAATAAAATGTTGCACTGTTAAGAGAGTTTGATGGATGCATGTGTCCATTATTAGTCTGTATTAATCTCCTTAAAATGAGAACTCTGTATGAAAGTGAAAAATATTCAAATTCTAAGCCTAAAATAATTGGATTTTTTCCATATCTTAATAAATATAGTTTATGGCTTAAAATTTTACGTACTCATGCTGACCCACTATAATATATAATGCTTATGTACTTAAATTTGTAATTTTTTATTCATCAGGAATATGATTCTTATTTTATTGACAACAGCTAGTATACAACATGTGTTATACACAGGCACATCATAAGCTAAATATGGAAAAATCCATCCACATTTTTTAGAGAAGTTGACATGCAATAATCTGAATCATGATAGGCACTAAATTTGCTCTATATTCAAAATAAATGACATTTGATACAAAAATTACTTCAGAAATAAAATTGAATGGGTCAGCTTGTGCATGGACTCTTCTCTCTCTCTCTCTCTCTCTCTCTCTCTCTCTCTCTCTCTCTCTCTCTCTCTCTCTCTCATACATTATATCAAAACATGGAGACTGTATAGTAACCCCCCCCCCCCATCCCCCAATATAAAAAATCATAAAACTAAGTTAGCTAGTGGATGTTATTTTCAGATAGTCATTTTGTTTCATAATTATGACTATTCTAATTAATTTTGAATGCTTGTTGACCTAATAGTTCAAATAGTCAAATTCAATTTAAAGGTCATTCATATGAAACTCAAGGTCAAATTGACTTTAGGATTATTGTTCTGTTTTAGTTTTTTTTTTTGGGGCATCACTTTTTGCTTGATATTTTGATTCACATGCACATTCATCTCATAACGATGTGTTCATTTATTTGAAAGACCCCCCCCCCCTAAACAATAGATTTCTGTTTTACCATAGTCCCTCTGCTTCATCAAATAGAAGGAAGTTACAGCTAAATGCAAAAACTTTTCAGAGTGGTTTGCAATGCATTAATAACCTATTCATGAAAGTACCCAAATGAGCAACAAAGTGTTCTGATTGTTCCAAATGGATCAAAAGATCAAAGATGTCAGAATTTTTGTCTTTCAGCAAAATCCTCATAAAGAATTCATTGTTCTCCTGTTTCATTTCAACTGGTACAAAGCGGGTACTTAGAATGCATCAATGCAGAAAATGCAGAAATCATGAAATTGACTTCCATAAAATTGTACGTATCAATTCCAATGGCTCTTTGTTGTTCATGCATGTGTTGAGAAATTCATGAAAAAATGATGAAGGGAAAAGAAAAATTATCAAATAAAAACGCTTTAGTACACATGACGGAGTCGGCTGTGTTACAGGGCTTAAAGTAACACAGGAATTTTTTGTCGGAGAATTGGTATTGCTTCATTATAGGAAACTTGCATGGACTGGTCTTTAAATAGTTTATCTTAAAAACTACATTTATGGTGGTTATTTTTTCAAAATAATGACTCAAAAGTAATAAATAACCATTTAAAAAAAAATAAAACTTCAAATTTACAAAACACTTGATATATCTTGTCTTAAAATGTCTTAAGGAGGAAGCTAAAACCAGGAAATAAACAATATAAAATGTCAATTTTATGCAATTCAAACAAAGAGTGTTTTTATAAGTGGAAATTTCCGAAGAAGCTAAGCTCTAAATATCAAAACTTGAAGTTACGAATTTCAAGTGACTGATAAAAGGGGTTCAGAAAAGTTATGCTTTTTTTTTATTAAACAATGCTCATAATTTTATGAAGGGTGAAGTCTGTCTTGCAACAGAAAAAGTTGACCATTTATTTGTTATCTATCATTGATTTTTCCTAGAATTGTCATACCATTCAGACATGTTTACAATCCATCGAAAAAAAAAAGCTCACTAAAGTGTATTGTTATACTTTCATGTTAAATACTGAAATCTGATTGGTTAAGACGCAGTTCATAATCCTTTCTATTACCCTCAGCGTTAGCAACGCACTTAGCAACGGGTAACATTAAAAATTGTTACATGCGCTAAAATTATGCGCGTACGGTTCGCTGTAGAATTCACGTTATTTCTATATAAAAGCAGTTAAAATGTCTTAAAAATTAAGACATTCAGTATAATAAAATAAATAGTGCCTGTTTGGGAGGGTAACAGTTGAAATTGACACCCCGAGAAAACCATTGTCAACCGACGCGAAGCGGAGGTTGACAATGGTTTTCTCGGGGTGTCAATTTCAACTGTTACCCTCCCAAACAGGCACTATTTATATAATGCCACGTCCATTTAAAATATGTCAACTTTTTATAAATATATAAAAGCTAGTTTTTATCATAAGGTGGCCCAGGGTGATCAACAAATTACCTATCACCCTAGACCTGCCTTAAACTTTGACAATTATATGATATGTTTGGCAATAATTAATACAGGTGACACTCGATGGCTCGAACTTCGATCTCTCGAAGTTCTTGATCTCTCGAAGTGAACTTACGGTCCCAATTTTTTTCTCTATATAACTAAGCAAATTTACTCTTAATCTCTCGAACTCCGATCTCTCGAAGTTCTTGATCTCTCGAAGTAAAACCTGGGTCCCGTTATACATATTTCATTGTTTTTCACTCTTGATAACTCGAAGTGATTGCTGTGTACACACGCGGCCGATCAAGCGTATAATTATAGCTCCGTGTGGACCTTTCCTAGACGGTTGAGTGAACTCCTGGGGGCTAGCGTGGTAGTGTTAATTGGTTGATTACGTAAGTGACACTACCCATTGCTTCCTTCAAAGGGTAGATAAGTAATTTGTAAGTGATCTATTAATTTCAACAACTTGTGAATGTTACGGTAAATGCTCTTTATTTAAAATATTCAAACGTAATGATCAAGAAATCATAATATGCTTAAAAGTTTTTAAACGTGAAAAAATACACTTAATAACCACACAAGTGAGTTCTGTATTGTTTAAATTGAAGTAATGTAGCAGAAAATACGACTGAAATCATGTCAGAATATCCTTCCATGTTATAAATATAAATTTCCGGCTACTATAGTTTTAGAACCAAAATGACCGGAACAAAAATTTCCGGATTTTTTTAAACTTTCGATCTCTCGAACTCTTGATCTCTCGAAGTTTAATCATGGTCCCCCGAAGTTCGAGTTATCGAGATTCACCTGTATATATATAATTATATTTTAAAGGTATAAGGTATTAAGGTATATATAATTATTATATATTAAGGTATAATTAATAAAGAAAAAAAATCTAAAATTTTAGCTTTCAGATTTGATCATTATCTGAGAGAGAGAGAGAGAGAGAGAGAGAGAGAGAGAGAGAGAGAGAGAGAGAGAGCTCTTCTTCTTAAGAAGATTAAAATAGTCTGGAAATCTTAATGCCTAAAACCGTCGAGCCTTCTTAAAATCAGCATTAATAATACATGATACTTTAATATATCTATATCTGGTAGACTTATATTTATTATACAATATAAATATATATATATAATTATGTAACTAATACATGTAATATGACATATATGTAACTTATGTACCTCTTTACATATTTATTATATAAATTCATTCACATTAATTGAAGATTGGTATCCAAAAGCTAATGTGAAAATGAATACTGGTCCTGTACCAGTTATCGGCTAAGACCAGTTATCGGCTAAACTGAGAGTTCGGGTTTATAGCACGCGACAATCCAAGATTTTTTAATTCAGTTGTCTTTTTCGAATAAGGAAAAGTAAGTTTGCTTGAAAACTTTCTTGAATATGTTTTATACATGAGCTTAAACGATCATTGTTTACCGCTGATTTTACATCTTTGCACTTTCAGCAGTGGGGGAAGTGACGTTATAAGATAAAAATAGAATATTACCTCTTTGTGATACGTTATTATATCCCTTCTTTGATTTGAGATATAAAATCAATACATTTAACATGTATAAACAAAAGGAATTTACGAATTTCCGAGAGATTCGTAGCACAATTGAACGCTTGATTGCACAATTATGTTTTGAATAGTATACAATTTGTTGTATTACAACATTTTATGAGTTTTGTTTATAATGTATCATGACCCCGAATGCTTTATTCTGACCTCACAAGGGGCATAATTCAAACTACATTTAGCAGAGTATAAAAACAACATGAACACGGATTTTTACTATGTTATTATCACGAAGCCGATAACTGGTACAGTAAATCGTAAAAACTCGGCAAATTCGGGGCGTGCATAAAAGCACAAAACAAGATGTTTTGGGTTCTAAATAATGATATAAACTAACAGATTGATAAATAAGGAGTTCACTTTTTAAAGCATGTCAAGTTTTATCCAAAAATATCAAGAAAAAAGGAATTACGAAAAGAAAACGTTAAATTTTAGCAGATAACTGGTACAGTGCCAGTACACAATTTTTGAAAATTTCAAGAATTCTTTTTACATTTTTTTATGGGTAAATATAACACAGCCTTATTTTGTTTACAAGTCTGTGGTACTTAATATATTATTCAGAGTAAATACACAGTCAGCCTATTTTATGGTCAATACACAAATCAACCCAAAAATTTTTTTTTTCTGGGAAAATGGTATATTTTTGACTGCATGCATGGAGATCAACAGATTAAATTTCATAACCACTTGCTACCCAAGAAGGGGTTAATTGATACTGACAGGGCTTTATAATGTGAAAGTATGTAAGTCTCGGAAATCTCTTGAGATTGTAAAAATTGGTGACTGTTTTACAAAATTTCATAAAAGTTGATAGTGTTTGGAAGCCATACAAAGAGTCTGTATCTGAACAATGTCCACACTTTTTTTTCTCTCTTGTTTTGGAAGTGTTGTTTTAATAAACTATTGAACCCTTATAGCTAGCACTCCCCTTTTCTTATCTTGTTTTGGGAGTATTGTTTAGATGATTTTTTTTTTGGTGCTTGAATTGTCCCTTTCTGTGGGTAATCCTTGTTTTTGCCTGCATAGCTGTAAAGCTCTTAGAGCCATTTTAACATTTGGACTTTGGGCAGTATGTGACAAACTTTGATTTGTTGAAGGCGGGGTCTATCATGGTAATCTGACCAGTCATTGGCTAATAGATATAAGCACATTGAACACAATGACACTTGTCCAACTTTATCCAGGGATGTTAAATATTTCAGTTGAAACAGCATCAATTTCAATCAACAGAGCAGTTCTTGGGGAAAAAACCTTTTCAATTTTGACAGTCACTAAATATTAATGAGTTTCTCTTAGCAAATTAGAAAAAAAGAGGTCAATATTAAAGGCTTGTTTTGATGAGCAAACTATATATCAACATCCCACTGAAAGTTCAAGGCTCTAGCAATTGGATCTTTCTTCTGCAGAATATGTATTTCCTTTCTGTTTAAAAGCAGGAAAACGTTCAATGACATGTATTTTTTTTTTCAAAATTCAGTTTTAAACTTTTTCTTATAAAGAATTTACTGTGACATTGACTTTAACCACAAGTTCTGAAGATAGTTATGTTTGTTTAATATTCCATGACATGCATTTTTTTCAAAATTCAATTTTAAATCTGTCATAAGACTTAGTTCAAAATGTACATGCTAAACATGAAAAGAAGGCACATGTATGCCTACAAGTAATATGTACTGTAGAAGCTAATACATTTTCGATGGGTCAAAATTTCGTCGGCATTTAATTTTGTCATATCCTTATCTCTTGGTATTCACTAATACTTGGGTTAAAAATTCGTCATGGATTTAATTTCGTTGATTTATACTGCCAACGAAAATAACGAAATTAAGTCCTCAACGAATATTTCTGCTTCTTCAGTATTTTCCAGCATTGAAAGCTATCAGGGATAATTACTCTAGTTAGCTTAATGTCAATATTTATAGTCTCTCTAGTCTAAACTAATTCTGATTCATACATTGAGTTTATTTATCTAATTCATTTGAAAATTTGATGAAAACATACATGATTATTTTTCTAACAATTTATCAACACGCACATTAAACAAATCATTCAAAAGCTGAAGGGTTTTGCTTCAGATTATCAAAAATATGAAATCTCAGTTGACATAGTGATTTTCATTAAAAAGAGAAGAAAAAAAAAAGATTATATTTTATAATGTTCAGATTATGCATCAGTATTTCTTCATAATTATGCATCAGAAAAATTTATTTCAAGGGTACCATGAATAAACAAAGTCAATTTTTAAATCGGTCACTTATTAACACAAATAAAAGACAAATCTTTCCCATGTCTGAATTTTGTCTCGGCCCCATCTGCCAAGTGACGGATAATTCATAAAAACAGGAAATTAAAACAATGGAGAGAAAATATTCAAGGATTTCCTTATTTATCAAGAAGGTCTGAATTTTGTCTCTTCCGCATCTGTCTAGTGATGGGATTTTTTTTAGAAAGCAAGAAAATAAACAATACATAGAAAATTTTCAAAGATTTTGTCATTTAATTAAAGTGAAAGCTAGCTTCATGGAGTGCATTTTTTATTTTTAAGGACATTGTCATTTATTTCTGCCTCGAAAATTCTCTTCCTTAATAAAAAACAAATTTTTGTTACATTTAAGTTGGACTTTAACATATAAGTCACAACGATCGAGTTCCACTTTTTTCACCATAACAATCTATGATTTATGGACCCTAAATTCATATCAGAAAGTGGGTCCTGGAAGCTCCCAGTGTATGCATGGAGTTTATTATATAAGGAATAAGGAATCATTCTTTGAGTATTTTGAGGTGATAACTTCGGTCGGGGCGTGATCAAATCCAATAGATTTGATCACGCCCCGACCGAAATTATCACCTCATAATATTCAAAGAATGATTCCTTATTACTTATATTTATATAATTTTAGGTCATCATACAATTAAATATTTAAATATAAATAAACAAACATCGCTGGCGCCTCAATTTGGCATCATTTGTATTAAAAGTTATATAGTACAAAATCGATGCGCAGTGTTATCACAGGCAAAGAAACTGGATAATGTAAATATAATAACATAATTTTATCCTGACCAAATATTTTAAGTGAAGACATGCAGCTGCAAATTACAATGTTCCATTTCAATCTTAACCTTTCTTCTATAAGTGGGGCATCATATGTTAAATCTGTCAGTTATTGTGTAATAATTTTCTATAATTAATTTGAAACCCAACCATGAAAAACAAGAAACGCAGAATTTGAAGGACACGATACAATAAAAACATGTGTGAACTCTGTATAAAATTGCTACGTCAGGAGCCAAGACATTTAATATGGGGGAAAAAGCATTATATGATTAATTGAATATTAATTCTAAATGTACAGTTACATAAGTTAAAAAAAAAAAAACAATTAATCATTTATTACGTTGACAGATTAAAAAAAAAAAATGTTTTTAATTAAATTTTATTTTCTCGTCAGAATGCTTTTAAAAAGATCCAATGACATTTACCGTATTTTTCGGGGCATATGTCGATGTGGGGCACATGCCGAAATGTTCATTTTCAGACAAAATTCAGGAAAAATTCCTAGACTAGTCGAATTGGGGGATAAGCCGATTTTCAATCGATGATTACTATATAATAGTGAAAATATGACCGCTGATTAAAAAAGTCGTCGTACTTTCAAAATACGATGTAGAAAGTCAAAAGAGTAATTAAAGTTATTAAATTTGCTTAACATACATATTTTAAACATTTTTTTAAAATATATCTATGTTTAGTGGCTGTTTGGTCTCTTCTGTATTCGTCGGTATATCATTACGTATCGTAATTTTACATAGTGTAAATTTAATGATTGCAACAACAACCTCCATGGTTCTGTCTGATAGAACTAAGTATAATATTTTACTAAAACTTTTATATTGTATTAGAACCTTATTGCTAAATTTTATTTAATCATGTTATACTTTGAAAGCTACTTGTAAATACGGGGTATGGCATCCATTAGCTCAACACATGGTTTCATATTCAAATAGAGTTATCCCCCGTAATCGCTATGAATGAGAAAACGAAATAACACACAAAATATTTAATTTGTGTTCTTTTTCATTAATTAATTAAATAGTGACTTGCCGTTATGCAGAGAAGTTGTTAAAATGTTAAAAACACAGCTAATGCAATGAAGTGTAACGGTGTACACTACGTGCCCCAATGCTGTGTTTGAGTCACGGGTTTCACACCTTTGTATATACACATGACACCAGAATACCGTTACTTCATCCACCAGAAAATTAATTGTAAAAACACAAAGCATTTGATTTATTTTACACCCAAGACCATGCAGTGATTCCCATGAACGCAGACATTAAAAAATTCACTAAAATTCCGTCATATTTAATACATTCTACCCGGTTTCGTTTTCTTTTTTACTACACAATAATAGTTCCCAGGGTTCATACACGAAGTTGAACGTGGGAAAAAAATTCTTTTGATTGGGGTTGTAAAGACATATTACCTCATACAGTACTGTACATTTTATTACTCACAATGTCATTACAAAAATTTTCAACGGGACAACTATCGAACAAAAGTTTAAACGGACGAAAAAAAACCAACCCTCATAATAAACTGCTCCAACAGTACAATGGATAAAAACAGTGGATTTTATATTTGACTGTTTAAGTTTTTCAACTTTGAGCCTACGAAAAGCCTATCCCGGGGGATAAGCCGGGGCTCGCGCATCAGAAAAAAAATCTCGGCCTATGCCCCGAAAAATACGGTAGTTTGTATTTGAACTTGTATGATGCAAGTTCTTGTCACTTGGGCGCTGCTGACAAATGTATGCTACTTATAATACATACATAGAGACATCTTATAATACATGTATAAAGTAGTAAACTTTCATTCTGAATCTTAGACTCTAAATATCAGGAATCTTAACCTGTGTGGGGGGATAGAGAGAGAGTCAGTCTTAAAAAGGATTTGTTAAGAAAAGAAAATTAAACAAAAAATAGCATCTCTTAAAGTATAGCATATTGTTTGCAAAGCTATAAATTTTGTTTGTATATATTAAGTTAAACATTTAATTAAAACTCCAGAGAAAACACTAAAATTCAGCAAACCCGATATCATTTACATGGTGACCATCTCAAAATACCCACTTATTAATGGAAATCAGAATAAAAGAATTTCAGAGAAAGTTGCTTTCAAATTGACATTGACATATGACGTAATATTTTCAGGTTGGCATTCAAAGTTAAGTCAAACTCATTACCTAACCCTTACCAACAGGCTTATTGGGGTTTGATATGAGCAAGAATAAGCCATGATTTGTGGCCAAAAATTGAATATCAATGAGATCTGCTATGACCTTCATCTGTGACCTTGAAACTTGGTTAAAGATTGCTGCACAACCTTTACCCCAAAGCTCTGTTTATGTAAAGTATGAGCCAGATAGGGCTAAGAGTAGAGTAAATATGCTCTGTAAGTGGGTTTTTTGCACTGTCTGATATGACCTTGACCCTTGACTTATAAATGTCATTCAAGGTCACTACACACCCTATGACCAAAGGTACAATGTGAGTGAAGTATGAGACAAAGATTTGGCAGATAATTCTGCTATTACCATTAAACTTAGACTAAGAAACTAGGTTCAAGCTCACTGCCCACACTTTACCCAAAGGCACTTTTTATGTGAAGTATAAGCCAGATAAGGCCAAGGGTAGAGAATTGTATGCCCCGGACAACTGGCCCCGGGGCCATAAAAGTTAGATGAGCTCACTTTTGATCTCGGTCTCACTTTTCCACTGTATGTTCCTTTTGTAAAAGTGAGACTGAGATCAAAAGTGAGCTCATCTAACTTTTATGGCCCCAGGGCCTGATCTTGGAAGGACAGATGGATGGAAGGACTGAGCGAGTGATCACTACAGGGTGCCCGCTGGAGCAGGTGCCCTAATTTTGGGTCTACGACCAGAAACAGAGATAATTCAAGATAACATACAACTTGTCATGACTTTTCAGCACTGAGAGGGCTACTCCACAGAATCCAGTTCATTTAGGGCATCTAATGCTTACTGATAATGCATGATTGTTTCATGGTTTATCTTTTTAATGCATCTGGTTGTGTTAATGTTTAGTCTTTTCCTCCTTTTTTTTTCAATTACGATACCAATCAGTCGTTATCAGGCGATAATAAGGTCAAGGCTGTGCTCTTTTCCGTGGCTTTGTCATTTGGATCAAATTAGGACTTTCAAGAATTAACTGGCAGTAAAAAAGATCAGCTTAATTGCAACATACATCAGATTCAAATTGTCTTATTGCATGCTTTTGGTTAGTACAATATAGTCATTTGATCCAATTATGCAGTGTTATTGTGGATTTTTATGTCCCTGAAAAATCGAAAATCAGAGGCATAAAGTTTGTGACTCATGTTTGGCAAAACTTCCACCTTTTTTTTGCTTAATGATATCTTTACAAGAACTGTGTATGTTAGTAATTGACAAAATCAAATTTTGCGAGTGTAGGTTTTCTTTTTGAGCCTGTACTTTGATAAAAATACATGACATTGTATTGGTTTGTCCTTGAATATTAATAGTCATGAAATATTGGGATCGAATGATGTAACTTTGTAAATAACAAGCGTCTTCTGAACTGATATTCTTTGTTCACAGTCTAATTATATCACAACCTTCCACGGCATAAATTGTTGTCTAATGTTTTTTAACTTAAAAAAACGAATTTTGGTCTGAAAAGCATTACCAATATATCTAAATACTGACATATCTGGTAATATATCTTAACCATTAAATGATCAATTTGAATGTTTAAAACTGACTGCGATCTTCAATCACTTTTTTCTTGCTTGCTTATCCTTGACATTAAAAGACAGGATGCATGCATGACTATACAGGGCAAAGGGGGCCGAATCCTCAACAAATTACCCATCAAACCTACCTAAATATGATCTAATTTTAATATGATTTTTTCTACATTAAACTATCTAAGGATTTCATGAAATCATACCCCTCACCTAAATATCACCATCCATGATTAATTTACATTACATCCCATAAATGAACCTTGAAATAATGACTCTTTTAAAGTTGGTCCCCATAAAAATTTGACAGATATTCCACAGTATGTGTGGGAATAAAGAACAAATAAAATAAAATATACATGTATCTTTAAACAGACACATCATAAATAGGGATACGTTGTCTTTAATATGAATTCCCCTTGTTTCTTATTTACTGAATAACACTGGTTAAAATGAACTAGAATTTAAAACATTTGACAGCTTAACATAGAATCTGCGAAGCTTTGGCAGTTACAAATTTGTGCAAATTTAAAATACAATTGCACCAATGGCCCTTTCTTTATCAATACCTGTACAGGGACTGTCCTTGGATAGTGTTCTCTGTGAGACCCAGGGCCAGCTGTCGTCGTGGAGGACCGGGAATCCTTTGTCCGTCCCTGCTAGAACCCTCACTCTGTATACTTGGTCCGGCAGGAGACCTAGATTGTGGAGACAAAATAAAAGATATATACATGTATGATAAACATTCATTGTTAAATCAATTATTGTCAATATTCCTTTATAAGATCTAACAACAATAAAAAACACAGTTAGAGTTAACTTTTTCGGATGCGGGTCCTGCAAAGGGAGCAAGAGCTTATCAGTACTTTCAGTACTTTGATTTTACACACAAAAAAACCCTTATAGTATTGACATTTTCATGTAAAACATTGCAAGAAACCTGTGGCCTGTAGACCTGTGGCCCACAAACTTGCATAGAACAACTATTGACCCGGTAAAACTCATTGAACTTTTTTTGTTCTCAAGAATTATTCATGCTCTATTCTGATTGGTTACTACACACTTGTATGAAGAAAATCTCTATATCAATCAGCATAGAATCAGTCTGACCATCTGTATTTAGCAACATCATGTTTTCATGTTCTATGTTGTCAAAAAATAAATTAATTGATCCAACTTTTTTTCCCATACCTTTGAAATTATAAGAGTTTAGCTATCATTGATACTAGTCATGGACTGAAAAAAATAATTATAAAAAGTTTCAGGAGTTGACAGCGAGTTTTGGCCTTGCAGTTAATTGTATGAGAGTAAGTATAGAAGAGACATAATAAAACACCTCAATCAATTGTAGAAGTTATGTACAGTACAGTATATACATAAAATGATAATGCACTTAATTGATTTTATTATATTCAGCAATTGGTATTATATTTCTTTGACAATGGGAATCATTAAGGCATTCAGTAACATTTGGTAAAACTATTATAACTAATTAATAACTGAGATCAACATCTGAGGGAATTTTTCAAAATCTATTTGCCATAATATTGGTCATGATAGCGGTTATGAATATAAATCAAACACCATCAATGTAATAAGGTACCATCAAAATTAAAATTTCATCAGGTTTGGTTTCCTTTCGACCTTTATTTATTGATAATAAAAAAAAAGAAATTTATTGATAAAAAAAAAAAAATTTTCTTTTAACCTTCATTTATTGACACAAAAAAAAGGAGAAAAATTGAATTCTGTGCAGCCATGATTCTGATCGAGGATTTATTATATTCCTTTGAGAATTAGAGCATCTATCAATTATTCAATTCAGATTGTTATTCTAGAATAACATGTCAAAATTCTTATTGTATGGCATGATTTGATTGGTTGGAGAAAAATAAAACTTTACTAATACAATTAACAAATCGAAAATGTATCGGTCAGACGCTTGACATTTTAACACTGTAGTTTGACTTTGCTATGTCATTTGAGGATTCCTCCAGGTTTTATATAACTGCGCAATTCAATAACCACACATTTTTTTCTAGTATTATTAGGATTGACACACCATTAAAATTTTGCACTTTTAAATTAACTCTGTCAGAAAAAAATCTCACGCTACATGCGCAATTTGTCTAATATCTGAATTCAATAAATGTGAGTTCAAAGATAGAATTAAGCTATATATAAGGATGTTTCTTAAAAAAAAACTTCTTTTTTTTTAAATCGGTCAGATAGAAAAAAATCAATTACCACAAATGGGTCAATTTTCCTTAGCCTAGTTTTCAAAATTTGGGGCTTAATTATATAACAACTCTGTTCATTATAAGCCAGGAGCAAATTGGTGCATTCATGAAAAATTGCTCATTCCTTTTCAATATTTTCATGCAAACATGCACGTGGCCACATAAAGAAGCCTTGAAGTATCTTGACAACCTGTGGCATTTTCAGGAAGCATGGGAAACAGGCAGACGTGTAACTGTGTTAAAATGGCAAATTACTTTATTTCATTTGGATAACAAACTGTTTTAGTGACCCACTTAACCTAATTCGTCGGAATCCGATAATGCTGGGCTCTTAGGCTCTCTCGGTGTTTAACAAAACGAAATTGGATTAATTCTATTGCGATTGTTTTGAAAAGAGCAGACTCGCATAATATCAGATTATAAGGAACTGAAAGAGCGATGCATACATCAGCACAAGCTAGTTTTTTTTAATTGCATGGTGCAAACTCCTGAGAAACACAGTTTTGAGTTTGAAATGAATTAAGAGCTGGACCGAGAAAATTGTGTCACGGCTTTTATAAACATAAAATGTTTCCAATTACGCTCAACATCTTAATTAATGTGATTAAACTGTTTCACTCAATAAATCTTCAAACAGTTAGTGTATTCATGTCGTGTCTTGTACAGATTAAGAAAAGTACTTTATAAAATTTAAAGTGTAATCTGAGCTTTAATAGAATTAACTAGATTTATATAATAAATTTCACATTAGATTTCTACGATATTTTGAATGTCAGGTGACTTAAAAATTCTTTTATATATCAATCAAAGTAAACAATTCTTCCTACAGTTTAATGTAACAAAGGAAATTGATTTTTAGCCAAGAGTTAATAATCGTTACCGATTAATTTCACGACCTGCTAATTGCAATATGACTTGATATTGAGTACAGCCTATTTGAAAATTATGAGCAGTTCTCCCGTACAGAGCAAATAATTCCCTTCCCTCATCTATCACATTATCAAGGTATCAATTACTTCCTCATTGAAAACTGTGTTTTAATTTCCTGAAGCAATAATTTTTTTTTCAATCTATGGACCATTTTTTTTTTATTTATTAAAAAAATTTTCACAGGTAGCAGCTTTTTTGATTAATTTTCATTTATTAATAACAATTAAAATTGTACATGTACTCATTAAAACATACTGGTATATAACCTCTTTTTTTCAGGAAAAGGTGTTTTAAGTACATGCATTAATGTTTGAATTAGATATATATATATAAGATATCACTTCCATTAATAAGGTTAATATCTCTCCAACATCTCCAATATCTAGGATCTGATATATCGGTAGAAGAAGAAATTACAACCACTATTTCTTCAAGTATAGTTGAACTATAATATCTCAATTCCTTATAGATATCTCAATTCCTTATAGATATCCCTACTCCTTATAGATATCTCAATTCCTTATAGATATCCCAATTCCTTATAGATATCTCAATTTCTTATAGATATCTCAATTTCTTATAATTATCCCAATTCCTTATAGATAGCTTCATTCTTTTAAAGATATCTCAATTTCTTTGATATCCCTTCATATACATGTACTTTTAAATGGATATCCCAATTTCTTGGATATCTCTTCATGTACATTTGAACTTTAAATATCTCAATATCTTAGATATCTTAATTTCTTTGATATCCCTTCATGTACTTTAAAAGGGATATCCCAATTTCTTGGATATCTCATCATGTACTTTTGAACTTTAATATCTCAATATCTTAGATATCTTAAAACTTTATTATGTCAGCCTCATTGTGTTCTAGATATCATTTTTAAGGACTTTTGACCTTTGACCTTTTGGAGATCAACCTCTGTAATGGCCAAGTCCCAAGTAACTCTCGAGATATTCATCAAAGATAATTCACAAAGTGGTCTACAGACTTTTTTTGCATCAAGATGGCTGTAAAGACCCTGATCCAATCTTTTTTTTTATTTTACAAATGCAATTATACCCTCTTCTTCTTCTGCGAAGTAGGATGCTGTGTGCATGAAGTCATTTGATCTGATATGCATTCACAGCTGCAGATGTAACAAAATCATTCTCTTAATGGTGGCGGCAATTACACCAGCAATTAAAACACATCAAACAAGATATCTAATCACATTGCGTGATTCAAGTTAGTAGTAGAAGTAGTTTTTACAAACGTTTGCCACGATTCTGTTTGTGGGGTTTTTTTCTGCAACTTTATTTTTTTTTAGTTTGGTTTCATAAAGATTTTATGCGTGTTGAAATTTTTTTCCTTTATTTTTTCTTCCTTGAATGTCGGCCGCGTTTATTAAAAACTGAACACCCATTTAATGGTTATATTAGTCTGCAGACGACAACCTGTCATGTAGCCCATAACAATCACCTTTTGTCCTCCGAGTTTTCATACAATGTCATCAGGTCTCCCCGTCAACAATTTTACACGACGGCTGTCATTTCAGGGTGCAAATTACACAACCTCGTAATAATAAACAGTCAAACTAATGATAAAAGAACACGCAAAGTGTCAAACAAATAATGCATGTCTTACTGCTTGACCTAGGACCTTTCACAACAGCCACCCCTTTCATTATGTGTAGTTTATAGGCCTTTTTCACACAAAAATTCTAGGTGAATTAAATTACTTCTAGTGTATTAACTCCATGGGCCCTCTATATTGTAATTAAGCAAATGTTTTCACAAGAGCAATTTATTAGAGGCCGTAGCAAAGAAACCCCTCAGAAAAAGGAAAATAATTTTTGAAAAAATGTTTCCCAAGATACATCTTCATTACCAGCCAATCAAATTGTAGTGTGAAAGAGATATAACTCGATAACCTAGGGGGAGTAGGGTAAAGAAGAATGAAGTTGTGTAATAGCAGTCTTGTATTGTATGGCATATGAGAGAGGAAATAATGGCCATGTAATCAATACTGGGCCTACTTCATCATGATCAAGTTCTACAGTCACTCAATGCAAATATGTGGAAGATTCAATTGATGCTTTTTAAAGATCCGTGCCAGGTTCCAGCAAAAATAGCTGATTGAACTGTTAACAGGGTTGACTTAGTGATGACTGTCAACAACTAAAAGTCCTGAATTGAATATCAAATTGATAATTTGTAATCTCATGTTTATACACAAAAACCAGGTTATTTTGGGGCCTTAATCATGATTAAATTTATCCCTTTCTCCAGTTTAAATCAACACAATATTACAAATGCATTAACCAATTAACCCAACTTCAACTTGATAAAAAAAAAACCCACACAAGGTCATTTGTTGAGCAGGGTCAAGGTCAAGGTCAAGGTCAAGGTCCATGTTTTTAAGCATGGCTATCTTAAAAAATTTCCTTCATGGTCAATCGTTTTATAATGCTCCTCAATAGATTATGATCACACAGCATGTTATTTGAGGCGCTTATCACCAATGTAGCCTCTTTAACCAATTTCTTTATACCCCCCATCTTAATTCACATCATGAAACCTGCAGAGGCAAAAGTCACAACGACAACAGTGCATGTATGGAGTAGAGTACATTCTACATTTGAAACTCAATCCGGTCAATCATTCAAGCCTCATGTAGCTTAATTTAATAAGGAATTTGTTTTTCCTCTGATAACTTTATGACCTCTCCCCTTATCGTGACTGTTAAAGGCAGATGAGAGTATTGATATCTCTACCCCAGTTTACTGTGACCTTTTAAAAATCCTATTACCTTAAGAGTCGCACAGCTGCTTGCAACAATTGTCTGCCCTTCCCCGTTAAGTTCTTACATTAACATTAACTTAAAGTGCAAATAAAAAAAAATTCATAAAAGATGAATATTCTAAACTCAAGTCAGTAGAATTATGACAAAACCCTTCAGAAAAGAATTGAAAGTTTCTCAAATATTACTGATAATATTAAAAAATATCTATAAATCGAAAATCTGTAGGTGGCCTCACGGACATATAACAGGTAAACTTGTATTGACTGATTTGCGTGTTTATGATACGACTGTTACTGCGCCTTATTATTTATATGTTCCATTTTCAACAAATGATTTATGAACTTCTAGAAATAAATTACATTAGCATGCTCCATTATTAATACCAAAATTTTGTAATAAAACAAAACAACATGTGATCTAATGCCTTGAATTCTAAAATCTATCACGTTAAAGCTGAAACAGCATGTATATTTACAAGGTTATCTGAAATTTTTTGCATGCACGACATTAAACCCTGAAGACTAAAATACTAGTATAATGTACAGATGTTCAATAATATAAGCTGTGCAAAACGACAAAATTTTTCCTTTTTTAGGGAATCTCATCTACTCTCTTGTACACACGATATGAAATCCAGTAAAACAAAAGGACCTGGGTTGTTGAATGCCAGAAATGACCTTGTGAGGACTTCATATCCACTCATTTGTCATGATTGATTTCATTATTATTTAAGGACTAGAAGTGGGATTAAGAATGTATTTTCACAATCCTTAAATGCCACATTTTCTCCTGAAAGCTCAATATTTGAAAATTATAGAACCTTCTGTTAAAAAAAAAGGGAAGATTTTTTTCTGCAGCTTTCTGAGAGTGATAATGTTATGTCACTTTCAATAAAAGCATTCAGCCCTAATATCATGACATTTTCTGCAACCTACTCGAAAATTTAATGCGTTGTCATTCTTTTTCCCTTTGCAACTTCTATTTTCTTACACTTGATTTTTCTCAATGAGTATACGATAGCTCTGATGATGTAAAGTTGTATTGATGGAATAAAAATCATGACCAATAAACTTTTGAAGTGCTAAAATTACTGTAACAGGATACGTTGTGTGATGCCTAAATTTGGTATTAATTAATTTGCCTCTCTTTCAGCAATTACTACAAGATCACAAGAATTCATAGTGGCTTAATTTACATGAGTTTTGAGGCTTCCCTTACTTATGAAATAACATCTTCAATGAATTATAAAATTCAAAAATAAAATCAATCAAACATACAATTTGAAATAAGTTCATAAAATAATGTCATTATTACAAAATGTTAATAATTGACAATGCTCTAAAATTGGTCCACATGAAATTCAGTAATTCTACACTAAGCAACACCTGTTCTCAAAAGCTTTCGTCTCACTTTTTTTTTTCTTTCCTGATACATTCCCCTTCTTTTACCCCCTCCCCCCCCCCCCCCCCAACAAGAGGCCCATGGGCCACATCGCTCACCTGAGGAACAATAGGTATGGTAAAATCAGCTTAATGGAGTCATAATACAAACTATCTGGACAATGTACAATAATACATGTAGATCCTGTATAAATAAAATCCATTTTCCCCTGGATATTCTTATGTTTATAATCATTGGTCCCTTTTCTAACAGGATGATTTTATAGTCATATCATATGTTGAGTATTGCAGTTCTCAAAAAGATCCTTAACAATAGTTTATATATGGGATATAAACGTACATCAACCTCTGAACCTTCTCGTGAGGCCAAAGAATTGTTCTGGGGCCAAAGTCTTAACAATTATAAAGAATCATCTGGCTGATTAGTTTCTGAGAAGATTTTTAAAGATTTACCCTATATATTCCTTTGTTAAACTTTGACCCCCATTGTGGCCCCACCCTACCCCTGGGGATCATGATTTTCACAACTTTGAATCTACACTACCTGAGGATGCTTTCACACAAGTTTCAGCTTTCCTGACTGATTAGTTTCTGAGAGGAAGATTTTTAAAGATTAACTCTGTTTATTCCTATGTAAAACATCGACCTCCCATTGTGGCCCAAACCTACCCCCAGGGTTATGATTTTCACAAATTTGAATTTACACTACCTGAGGATGCTTCTACACAAGTTTCAGCTTTCCTGGCTAATTAGTTTCTGAGAAGAAGATTTTTAAAGATTTACTCTATATAATCATATGTTAAAATTCGACCCCCATTGTGACCCCACCCTACCCCCAGGGGTTATTATTTTCACAACTTTGAATCTACACTACCTGAGGATGCTTCCACACAAGTTTCAGCTTTCATGGCCGATTAGTTTCTGAGAAGAAGATTTTTAAAGATTTACTCTATATATTCCTATGTTAAACTTCAATCTCCCATTGTGGCCCCACCCTACCCCCGGGGGTCATGATTTTTTACAAATTTGAATCTACATTACCTGATGATGCTTTCACACAAGTTTTAGCTTTCCTGGCTGATTAGTTTCTGAGAAGAAGATTTTTAAAGATTTACTCTATATATTCATTTGTTAAACTTCGACCCCCCATTGTGGCCCCACCCTCAGGTGAGCTAAAAAGGTTAAGTTTACAATACGTTGGTTTCTGGAAGAACAGACTTTGAAAATTTTCTTAATAAATATTGACAAATTTTTTACTTTTTTAATCTTTAGTTTTTAAGATATGTGTACAAACATAGAATTGTGAGCAAATCTTTGTATCTTGCTTATAATTCGAAGCTTAACACTCAAATATGGTTAGTAAATAGAAACTGTAAACAATTAAACACAAGAAACATGCACTACATGTATAACAAATAAAGAACACAATTTATTTTTTCGAAATTATTCATATATATATTACATGTATATACCTACATATTTCCGTCAGCGATATCAAACTCTATTTAAACTGAATAAACTCGAGAAAATGCCGAGCATCTCAACAAAACCTATTGCATTAATCTGCCATTACGCAAAAGATAATGCCGAATTACCGATAGAATAAATTGTATTTCAGTAGGCACCTACCCCTACATCAGATTTTGCTTAATTTGCGCAGGTAAACAGTTAACTGTTTGATTTAACGAATTCTCTGTTTGATTTAATACGTAAAAATCACGAAATACAGACGATAGTTTCCAGGTAACAAAGCATAAATAATGAAAACGAAACGAAAATTAGAACAAGCTAGCACCAACGTCATGTGTGAAAACTGTCAACGCATTGAAATATCTAGCCTCAATTTATTTCACAAAATCGGCACCAATATATTTTGCATGTTTCAAAATTTCCCTTCATACGCGAACTGTTGCACAACAAGCAAATTCATCATAGTCAGATCGAACCTTTTTCGTATAATGTCATGGCTGCTTTAAACAAAGAACCTCGTTTTAGAAGTATGGAATACGAGTCTTGGTAAAATGGGTATGCAAACCCGGGCCGTGGCAAAATAAAAGCCGGGGCAGATCGGCAATCGTCAATTCCAAATACGCATTATTTTGCAGCAATATTTACAGCGAATACAAATATACTAGTCCATCAAATATCCTGAAATTTTAATGAGATTGGCAGATTAATAACTGCTAATATTTTGTTTTACCCAGGCCAAGTCTTGTCTACCCATTTTATTGTATGCCGAACCCGAACCTATTAAACTGATTGAAACACGCCTTTCCTTTATTATTATTTTCGTAATAACTCAGATTTGAAACAGAATTACCACTTAATTTTTGCAATTTATATTTTCCTTCCCATAAGGATAATTTATGCTGAACTACGTTGAATTTGCCTCGGTAGTTCTTGAGAAGAAGATTTTTAAAAATGCACCCCCCTTTTTCTACAATTTCAAGGTTTTCTCCGCTTTGAATACAGATCGGACTTTTATTTCTGCAATTTATATTCGCCCTCCCATAAGGATGCTTTGTGCCAAATTTGGTTGAAATTGGATAAGTGGTTTTAGAGAAGAAGTTTAAAATGTAAAAAGTTTACAGACGGACAGACGGACAGACGGACGGACGGACAGACGGACAGACGGACAGACGGACGACGGACAAAAGGTGATCAGAAAAGCTCACTTGAGCTTTCAGCTCAGGTGAGCTAAAAAACCAAAAGTCGGGTTTACCATGAATGGTGTATGTCGTCGTGTCGTTATGGATGACGTTCGTCTGCTCTCGGCCACCGTCCACTTTCTGGAAGTAGATCTTGTACTGAGTGATCACTCCTCGTTTCTCCCTCGCCAGTAGAGGGGACCAGTCCACGGTGATGGTTCCCACACTGAGGCTACTGGTTCGAATCCTGGGCGCTACCAGTGGCACTGTAGATGTAAGATCAGATTTCAAAAAATGACGATGATAGATGTCGACTGATAAAATAACTGTTACATTATGACATGCTTTAGCAGGTTATAAAGTTACTGTATACAGAGTTATTTTTACCCCATGTAATTTTTGCCCTTCTACACCTACGAACAGTTTTGCCCCTTCCTAAGTTGTGTTTAAAGAGAGATAGTTTGAGACATTGGAATTCGCCAAGTCATTAATTCAAATGCTGACAACAAGGGCAATAGGGGCAAAAATAAAACAGGGGTATTCCCTGTACATACAGTATTGCATACAATTAAACGCCTAAACAACTGGAAAAATGGGTTAACTGAACTGATATTCATTTTATTTATTCATTATTAATCGAATTCAGTTGACTTGACAGCCATTTAGAATCTCTTATCATATTATTTTCCACACTGCAAAATGGTTGGTAGGAAGTATGTTACAACTTAATTTATCAATTCCTAGGAAATTTTACTTGCATGATGTGAATATATATTTCACCCTTTTATTCAAGCCAATAATCGAATTGTTCATTGATTGCAAACATGCGCAAACAATTTGTCTACTAGATCAACTTTATAAACTTATAATTATAGCCATAATCATGATGTTTTCAATGTCTCTGATTCTGCCTTCTATAGTATCACTTTAAGTATAGTAATTAAGTAAATTGTCCATAAATTAATTACTGTGAATGTGACCCAGATTCACTCTTGCTGACACATTTTACCGAGAGTGACCAAGTTCCTCTAATACACAATGTATTTTTGAATCGTTCACTTATGCAACTTGAGAAATCATTTTAGTGCTCTGTTTAATGAGTCGCCGGATACTTTAATGGATCTTCCATGTAGGGGAGTTTGAACGCATCATTAAATTCAATATCCTTAATGACAATGTTTCTAGCGAGAAGGGCCGGGTTTTTTCCCCCGTGAATCCATCAGGGTTCAGTTTTTTTGACACATCTAGGAAACTTGAGACATAAAGTCACATTTGTTTAATGGAGAGTAAAAAAAAAAAAAAATTGAAAACACTTTCGTAATGAGGGACTTCATCGGAAATCTATAGTTCAAATTTTCAATTTTGTTTCAGTCATGTGATTCACATTAAAAGATAATATTTTAATACTTATTTTTATCAATTTCAATAATTGTCTCAATACATTAAAGGTGCAATATAAAAATATTATATGTCAGTAAAAAAAAAAAAATGGAAAAAAAATTTAGGAATTGCCCCTTCACTATTCAGAGTCACTTATAATTATGTGCCTACATCCCTGAAAAAATTGAGTGAAAGATATCATGACTACGATCGAACCACTTTCATCTACCCGGTAGAGCAAATAATATTCAATATCATCATGTACATGTAAGTCGTATTTCAAAACAATCAGAACAAATTGTTTCGCACTACCTTTACATGGTGGCAAATATTTTCCTGTATATCATATACATGATATATGAGACACCCCCCTCTCTATCCAACCCCTAAAAATATTGGCTTGGGAGAAGGGTAGACATGTAGATACAGAAAGGCTACACAATGGTAGTTGGTAATGTTACCTGACTGCATCATCTCCTCCCCTACATCCCCCCCAAAAAATGTTTGGGAGAAGAATTTGGATCTATAGAAAGACACCACAATAATAGTAGGTAATGTTACCCCACTGTACCTTCCCTCCCTCCCCCCACAAAAAAAGGGAGAAAAGTAGGGGTGTAAAGCAAGACACCACATTAGCTGTGGTGTTACTTGACTGTAGGGTGGTGGGCGGTAGTGTTACCTGACTGAAGGGGTGGTGGCGGTGGTGTTACCTGACTGAAGGGTGGTGGGGGTGGTGTTACCTGACTGTAGGGTGGTGGGGGTGGTGTTACTTGACTGTAGGCTGGTTGGCGGTAGTGTTACCTGACTGTAAGGGTGGTGAATGGTGGTGGATGGTGGTGTTACCTGACTGTAGGGTGGTGGGGGTGTTACCTGACTGTAGGGGTGGTGGATGGTGGTGTTACCTGACTGTAGGGTGGTGGGCGGTAGTGTTACCTGACTGTAGGGGTGGTGAATGGTGGTGGATGGTGGTGTTACCTGACTGTAGGGTGGTGGGGATATTGTTACCTGACTGTAGGGTGGTGGGTGGTGTTACCTGACTGTAGGGGTGGTGAATGGTGGTGTTACCTGACTGTAGGGTGGTGGGGATATTGTTACCTGACTGTAGAGTGTCGGGTGGTGGTGTTAGCTGACTGTAGAGTGGTGGATAGTGGTGTTACCTGACTGTAGGGTGGTGGGGGGGTGTTACCTGACTGTAGGGTGTCGGGCGGTGGTGTTACCTGACTGTAGGGTGTTAGTCGGTGGTGTTATTTGACTGTAGGGTGGTGGGTGGTGTTACCTGACTGTAGGGTGTTAGGCGGTGGTGTTATTTAACTGTAGGGTGGTGGGCGGTAGTGTTACCTGACTGAAGGGGTGGTGGCGGTGGTGTTACCTGACTGTAGAGTGGTGGACGGTGGTGTTACCTGACTGTAGGGTGGTAGGCAGTGGTGTTACCTGACTGTAGGGTGGTGAATGGTGGTGGATGGTGGTGTTACCTGACTGTAGGGTGGTGGGGATATTGTTACCTGACTGTAGAGTGTCGGGTGGTGGTGTTACCTGACTGTAGGGTGGTGGATAGTGGTGTTACCTGACTGTAGGGTGGTGGGGGGGGGGGGGGGGGGGGTGTTACCTGACTGTAGGGTGTCGGGCGGTGGTGTTACCTGACTGTAGGGTGTTAGGCGGTGGTGTTATTTGACTGTAGGGTGGTGGGTGGTGTTACCTGACTGTAGGGTGTTAGGCGGTGGTGTTATTTGACTGTAGGGTGGTGGGTGGTGTTACCTGACTGTAGGGTGGTGGGTGGTGTTACCTGACTGTAGGGTGGTGTTACCTGACTGTAGGGTGGTGGTGGTAGTGCTACCTGACTTAAGGGGGGTGGGCGGTGGTGTTACCTGACTGTAGGGTGGTGGCGGTCACTATCTCAGACTCCTCACTGGAGCCATTCCTGTTATACGCTCGGATGAAGAAGTGGTAGGTGGTAAACGGTAACAGCTGCTGCACCAAGCAATGGTTGTCCTTCTGAATGACCAACTGTTTTAGGTGCTCTTCTGCATAAAAATGATTGTTAAAATGTATTTTAAGAAAAAATAATGAAATTCAGGGACTGTCTCAAAATGCACTTTTTTATAAATATATAACTTCCAAGTTGACATGCCTCAAAACTTTGTATGAATGGATACACGATTTCTGTATAAAGTCATTTAAATACAGTCAAACTTCCATATCTTAAAATATCAGTAACTTGAACTCGCTGGACAAGTCAAAGTGAGTTGGAAGTCCCAACTTGTTTCTCTTTATGTATTGAGACATTGTGTTCTGGTAAGAATTTGAAAGCCGCTGAAAATTTGGTTACCTCAAAATCCCAACCTTTTGTATATTAAGTGATACATCAAATCTTGCCTTTTGTATCACGACTTCATGACTTACAGTTTGTAAATTATGTGACAATTTACACGATTACGTAACCTCAATATACCAACCTTTTGTGTCGGGCGAGACCCATTTATAATGGACTGTGTAGACAAACACATGGCAGCATGGCACATCCCACGTCACGTTAATGGCGGTGGCCGACACAGGGGTGGCCTTTACTCGATTTGGAGGCAAGGGTGCATACTCTGTGAAAAAAAATAGCAAAAATTGTTAAAACAAAAGCATTCAAAAATATTTGAAATATGCCATTTCTTTTTTTTAAAAATACACTTGTTTGATATAAGATGAGAACAAGTCTTAATATCATCAGTCATTTCATGGGGGGGAACCTCAAAATATTGTTGGCTGTACAGGACTGGGACCTCTAAATACTTCTAATTATTGAAAGTGGGACCTAAAAACTTAGCTAATGATAGGTTGGCAGGGTAAGGGCGAGGACCTTTATAAATATTGTTACATTATGAAATGGAGAGGAGAGGTAATGATCGTTAATATATGTACAATGAATTAGTCTTACAGAACAATACTAATGGGACAACTGAAAAATTTAAAGTTTGATAAATATTTATATTTTGGTTTGTTTTTTCACAATCCATTAAGCTGCATAATTATTTTCAATCTCTTTACGATTTCAACTCAAATACAATTAACGCAGTGCTTGAAGGCGCCCTACTCGGCAATGTTTCCTGCCAGATCCACATTAAAGCTCCGTCAATACGAGAAATCCAAAGTAAATGATCGGTTCATAGTCATCGCTCTCAATGTTTACTCAAGAATTAAACCACGATCAAATGGCTTTTCATCTATCAATCATTATTTAATCAGCATTTCCAGCAAATCTTTCTTATTTTTGAATGCATTGTTTAATGAACTGTTGAATAGGGACACCTAAAAGTCCTTTTGCTTTATGGATTGCTCCAGCTCTGAGTTTCCATTGTTTTCATCCAACTGAAGGTTCTCTAAATATGGAATGGGGTACATTACCTATCAATTCATGGATTCTTTTGAATTAGATTTATCCATCATAAAAAAAACCCCATCCCACCCCAAATAAAAAGCCAATCCTAGCTTCCAATCCTTCTTCCAGGTAAACATTTCCTGGATCCACCACACTAACTAATTTAATTTTTATACTCACTTCCTAGTGTAATCTGGATCCATCTGGATCCACCACACTAACTAATTTAATTCTTATACTCACTTCCTAGTGTAATCTGGATTCGTGCTGTAGCAGTTTCAGATCCATACGGATTCTCTGCAATGCACTGGTAAAATCCGGAATCCGATATACTAGTATCCAACACAAGCTGCTTGTTGTTTTCCTTGAACTGAAAATTAAATAAAATCATTAATTTTTGAAAGTCTAAGAACTTAGGACAAGGGAGAAAACTCTCTGTAATAGACAAAGGGGAGACAACTTTTTGTTGTAGACAAAAGGGAGAACCCTTGACTATGAAAGAGAGAGATTTATTTCTGTGAAGTCAAAGGGAGAATGCATAAGCTTCATCAGAATTTTTATCCAGAAATATTTTTCTATTTGATGACAGGGAGACTAAATGGGGACTGGTTAATGAAATTGATGGGGAGAACTCTTTGATGATAATAACAGCTGAGGACACAACTAAAATTGAGACATTAGAAGACTTTCTTCTTTTCTAGCTGGAGAGAAAAATCATAAAGAATTCTGATGACTAGGGCCAAAACTTCTTTATGAAATGAAGGAACAATGGTTTTAAAAATATCAGAGCCCAGTACCTTGAAATAGCTTAGACTTGTCAAAATTCGATAATTTATAAGATACTTATCAATCATATATAGGTACAACAAAGAGATCGAGTCTTAAATGAGTTTTGAATTTTACTTGTATGTTAAGACAAGACTAATATACTACATAAAAGTTCTGAGTCAGCTTAATTTTTTCATGATTCCAGATGAAGCCAGAGCTATAACTTAAATTTATGGTGAACAATGAAAAAGATGGAATTCTTAATAATCCAAAGGTGAAAAATTGGGAACATAAACAATAACTGTCTTAGACACTGCAATACAGTTAGGCTCACATTTCAAAAGCTCATTTACAATAATATATCTTTTCTATTATGAAGTTGATGTGTTACAAATTGACCAGACCAAAAACATATAAGACAAGCTAGCTGGTTGAAAATTACCATGAAAGGTAATACTGGATTAGAAATCAATGCAACACATTGTACTAATGTCAGCACTAAAAGGCTGTACAATTTATTTACCTTTTTAATAGTTGCACCATCTGCACTTATAGGAATTTTTTCTTGCATCACTGATTGGTTTTAATATTCAAAAGATATGACTGTCTAGCAATTAAAAAGGACAAAAAAAGTTTCTGGACAAAAAAATAAATCCTGAAGTCCATCGCAATTCACTCAAACAAAAGCCTTACTAATATTTGCTTTAGAACCTTGGATCTAGGGTTAAGGGGAATATTCAAGGAGGCTACGGATTGTAAACAATATCAGTCCATGACGCTTTTTTTCAAACTATTATAGAAATTAATAGCCATCATACTCTTTTTGTGCGTGCAGTTCAAAGTAGCTTATATAGAAACACACAGTAATATGGCCGCAACCCAAAAACCCAATTTAATTTTACAACCTTCTGAATTTATATATACTGTGGAATCATTAGAATTCGTGGTGGCTTAATTTTCGGGGTATTCGTGGGTAGCCCTCGCCCACAAATTTACATCCTCAATGAAGACTAGTTATAAAAGATTTAGTTTACCTTCTGAATTTAAAAAATTGACACATCCACGAAAATACATTCTCATGAATAAGCAAAAAACCCACAATCAACGATCACGGCCCCCCTGAAATTAAATGATTCCACAGTACTCGGTACAATGTCATGTACTTCACTTATGATATCTTAGCATGTGTATGTTGTAGGTGAAAAATCACATACAACTCAACAAAATTCTTCACTGTTCGGAAGCAAAAAAAAAACTCGCAATCAAATGGCAGCAACCATTGAGCTTCCTAAAAATCACATACAATTCGATAAAACTCTTCACTTTTCTGATGTAAAAAACACTACAAATGGTGTATTAAATGGCAGCCACCTTAGAGCCTCCTTAATCTGATACTCCTCAGTACTACTCACCAGAATGTGGCCGGGGTCCTCCTTCACCTTCTTCCCATTGTGGTACCATGTGTAGGTGGGGGTGGGGTTTCCCTGGGCCTCACAGTCCAACCGTGTTCTCAGGACCACAGGGTAATCCCCACTTTTGGGTCTTGTCACCAAGGTTGGAGGGTCTGGAAAAGAGGAAATATTGTCTGGGGGTCATAATCAAAGTACTGAGAAGGAGAAATGATGTATGTTAAGATGTCTGAGGTTATAATCAAAGTACTGAGAAGATGTTATGATGTCTGAGGTTATAATCAAAGCACTGAGAAGGAGAAATGATGTATGTTATGATGTCTGATTTCATAATCAAATTACTGAAAAGATGTTATGATGTCTGATGTCATAATCAAAGTACTGAGAAGATGTTCTGAAGTCTTGGGCCATATACAAAAACATGAGAAGATGTTTTGATATCTGGGGTCATAATCAAAGTACTGATGGGATGGGATTAGAAGGTATATGCTTTTTTTTTAAATCTTACAACTTCTTTTTTCTTTTCACAGTCAGACTTTGGCAGAGACAGAAACTATAAAAATTTCGTCGCAGATATAAAATCATGTCCTTCACTAGCTGTTACAAATCCTGTTCATCATGTTAAGGTTCACAGAGTTTCACAGCGTATTAAAGAATTTTCAGGTGCCTTTAAGGGCTAGTAACATATCGATTTTAACAGCATTATGCAATATTCAATTCATTATTAAATAAATGATATCTACTGTGATTATATTTGGACAAAAGGTGGTATCTAAAACTTATTTGTCAGGGACAATTCTTATCTTATTAATCTCATTATGAATCAGATATGTCGAAAACAATTTTTAATTATAGAACTCTACATTGATTTCCATGATTTTCCTTTTTTATATACATTTGCAAGAATTCAATGCCTGAAAGTTTGTAAACTTTGAGTGAAATTGGTTAGAACTATGGTAACATTGCTTTTTTTCTCCACTTTTTCATGTGCTACAATATTGATCGACTTATGAAGTTCTAAAAGTTGGCAGACACATTAAACCAATAAATAACAAAATATGAGACCACTTTGTCAAAGTTTGCAAAATGTATTACCTCTCAATAGACAAATAATAATCAAATAAACATCCAAAAGATCACGAAAACCAGATCATAAACAAGTTTACTCAGGGAGAAAAAACGGCCATTTTGCAATAGCTGAGACTTGTGAAGGGACAAAAATCATTGTTGGTTGTAGAATTGCAATTCATATATCACATTTTATACAAAGTCAGGGCATCTGTTTTGAACATCATTGGTTATAGCTGATTGTGTCATTACAAAATCCTTGTTCGCTAAAGTTAACCCATTATTTGATTTTTCCCAGTAGGCGAATTGGTAGAAGGCGAAAACGAATGAAAGTGACATTTTCCGCAGAGGAGAGTGGGTGTAATACTTATATAATCCAACCAGACTGACATTCGTGCACTGTAAATCAGACATGAAGTGCTAAAAATAAACTGAAAACAGATCTGCTATTACCTTCTTTGACTTTTTTTCAGTATTTTCAATTTAATGAGACCATAAGATAAAGTACTTGCTGTAAAAAAAAACTCCTTTCAAATGCTAAATATATAGAATTCATTTAAAATGCTTCTGTAATCATTCCAATTCAAAATTACAAAATAGTCAAAGAAAGGATAGAGATGCATGCAATTATAGTCATATTATTTAAAATCATTTCATTTTTCTTCTATGATTTTATTCCCCTGGCATTCATTTTGTTATGAACAAATTGTAATACCTTGCCATAGATAAATGTGGAGGGGGTTCGAATTTTATTTTCATTTTCGTATTTTGGGGAAGTACTGTAAATTCCTTATATTATGCGAGTACTTAATTCCGCGATCCCACCGTTTTGTATAAAATGTAAAATATAAAATTTTAGAATATAAAATTGTTTTATCCTTATTTAATTCTTATAGTTATCAACATTAAAAAAAATAATGGCGAGGTTTTAAAATCGGCGAAGGGTGCTTCTTGCGATTTCACGTGGATATTAATTCCTCACGTTTAATTATGAATCTACAGTAATAATGCAAGACACTTTAACATAAAAATCGGCAAGAAATACAGTGACAGGTATGGAGTAAACTGGTCTGGGAAAACATTGCTTTCACGGTTATGTTCCTAAAAGATATTTTTGGTGTATCACCTTGGTCAATTAAGTCTAAGTGAACTTTCTATTTACTGCTCTTTTTTTTTGTAGATTTGTAGTTTTTTGCTGAATGAATTTATTCCAAACACTACAATTCTATAAAGATCCAATCTTAATACTTTTTTCTTGCAATTCGACTATACAGTCTAATATATGTTGCAGTTAAAAAGATATATTCAATACAGAGGGTTCCACTTAATCTGATAGCGGTTAATCGAATAATTCGGTTAATCTGATATAATATCAAAACACCGAACCATTTCTTATATATCCCTTTATATTTTTTCCTGATAATCTGATAGAAAAAAATGTCATTTTCGGTTAATCTGATAGGATTGTGACCGTGTAATAATGATTTCCCACCCTCTTACACCCGTATATTCCTTTGTTTAATTGGTTGACACCCCTCTTGTGTACACAGTAACTCTTTACAGGGCATTAGTTACACTTCAACGCACACGGGTGGCTACCTTCTTCCTAAGATGAAAGCTACCGACATCGATAGTTGTTCCGGATGACCGCACACAGGACTGACCTTACCTGTGTACACATTTTATTGTTTGTTTATTTGCCAATTGCATGTGTTAATTTCATGCTGGGCTTGCACCATTAAGAATTATCTAAACATGTAATTTCTGAATCAAAAGTGACTGGCTTTGGAACATGTGACATCGAGGAAATTCTGATCAATTTCAATTTTACTTCGGGGTAGAAAACTTAATAAATAAAATTCAAATAATTTTTTATCATGCATAATTAATTATTTAAGAGCATTTTATATAACAGAAATAGAATTAAAATAAATTGTCCAGGTGAAAAGAGGGACTGCTCAGACAATTAGCCATTTCCTCTTATTACTTCCTGTCAAAATGGCGGCCACTTTGAAACCATCGTAATAAGGAGAAACATTTTCTTTTGAGCATTTACAAACAAAATAAAGACTAAAATGCTATTTCATTGCTAATGCAAGGTAAATTATTTCATTTCAAACTATTGACATACAGATTATATCTTTTCATTGATAAAATATGTCTTAAACAAGTTATATTTTATTCTATACCAAAATCATAGACCACAAAAACGCTAAATCGGTTAATCTAATAATCGGTTAATCTGATAATTTTTCTCTGACAAATTGACTATCAGATTAAGCGGAACCCTCTGTATTAATTCCAAAAATAGACAGTCAATTATATTTGAACAACTTAAAGATCATTAATTAAGAGTCACTAACCATCAGCAGGAAGCGATCAAATGTGTCTAAATTAAGTTTTATATTTATTTTTTTATATTCATTAGTAAATACAGGTGTAGCTAGATCTAATTAAAAAGAATTTTTATAACTTCAGTCGTCAGTATAAAAATTGTTAATATGAAATCAACATGAATTTCTGTGGACTATAAACTACAACAATATAAATGTCTTCCTTTTTTTGACAGTTTCTAATAATTTTTTATTTTCTAAACATGCAAGAATTAATAATAATTCAAGTTTTATCGACCTATTTTACATGCACAGAAAACAAAATTGATAGAATCTTTAAGTTAATTAACAGAATTTTTTTTTTTAAATTGTCGTTATGAATTGAGTGTCAGCTGCACTTTACATAACATTGGTTGTTGTCGATGACAAATAAATTGATTTATGATAATTATTTAACATGTGTTAATAGGAGTGACATTAGAGGACGGATGTTGCCAATGGGGTATTGTTCTGTAGCCATGTTGAATAATCAGATTCTGAATCTGTGCATCATCACAGCAGCGATATAAATCATAATTTCTTTGTCAATTTATTGATAAATTAACAAAACCAAGATTTAAGGCCGGGTATGGGGCACTATAGAGATAAATTGATAAATTTACAAAACCAAGATTAAAGACACTGCATGGGATACTTGAGATATTCATCCAAATTCTAAAATGTCCTTGAGGGCCCATTTGACTACAGCCAATTCAGGCTTTCAATGGTAATTAAATAACACTCTACAGGCCAATAGTAATCTTTTCATTGTAAAGTCACTGTAACATATTTGAATTTGGCTGAATGTATTACATAATTATCTATTTGTTTGTACAATCTTGGTGGATAATAGTAAATATATTCTATCAAAAGCAAAAATGAAGTCATCACTGACTGAGTGATGTTAAACATCTATGTATTCATTACATAACAAGGTAATGTAATACGCTACTGTATACAGTACAATTTAATGTAATAATCTTTCGTAATTGTAACTTAATATACTAACATTACATTGTGATGTTATATGTTGTATTTTATTGTAAAATAATATGCTACAGTACTCATTATAATGTGATATGCTTTAATACAATGTTGTGTATTATATTTGAAATGTAATTTATTATTAATACATTTAAATGTAATCTACTGCAGTACACTGTAATGCAATATGCTATAATACACTGTAATGCAATATGCTACAATACATTGTAATGCAATATGATACCTTACAATGTAATGTAATATGCTACAGTGCACTGTAATATAGATTGCTATAAAGCATTGTAATCTTAAATGCTACTTTGCATGTAATTCAATATGCTTCTAACAGTACAATTTGCAATGTAAAATGTTATCATACATTCGTATGTTATATGCCATCATACATTGTAATGTTATATATGCTACTGTATACAGCTAGCTAGGACTCACAGTGAACATTGAGAATGGTCTTTTCTGTGCTGTTCCTCAGGCCTGAAGAGGTCAAGGCCACACATCTGTACACGCCCTGGTCACTCTCTGTGACCTTTGTGAACCTGAGGTTTCCCGGTCCCATCCGCCTCACTCTGAATCCTTCTTCAACTGGTACCTCTTTGGTCTGGTCCCCAGTGACAACTTTAATTCAAAAAAATATTCTATTAAAAAACTCACTAAATTAAACCTTTAAAAGTATTATTTTTTTAAATCAACTTTCAAGACATATTCAGGGTGTTCCAACTTGGTTTTCAAGACTTTTTTCATTATAGCTTGGAATATTGTTTACGATTAAAATTTGTTTTATCAAATACAAGCACATATTTTGAATCTTTCAACCTGTGATCTAAGGAAAAGTCCCACTCACTGATTTTCTGCCATGAGATTTGGAGGTTGGGAATACCGTCTGCTAGGCACTCCAATATGGCTGACCCACCAACCGTCGCGTTGACCTCGGTACTGACTGTCACCACCCAGGGGGCACGGGTCTGGCTACCTGTAACGAAAACCAGCAACACTGAAAACCTGGACCATCAGTAAACATACATGTATATGATTATAATTGGATCAAAATTCAGCAATGTTCTGTAAGGACAATCAGCAACACCGAATATTTAGCCACTCCTATATAGAAATAAATGGAAAACTTAAGTTTTCGCAATTGCAAAGCATAAGCCAGATTTGGCCAAGATGAGTCTGAATATATGGTACAGTAACTGATTTCTGATGGACAAACAAGCAGACAGACAGACAGACCGACTGACAAATAGACAGACTTATAGGGTATCTGTAGAGCAAGATCCTAATAATGTCCTAATTAAGTCATGCAGGCGCACGTAATTCTATAGACTTTGGAAACTGAATGGCAGGATTTCTTTGATTTACATTACTCAAATGTTCTACAATGCAAACAATCTTTCTGGGCGGTGCACTTTTCAACAATTTTTTCAGTCAGTAAATATCGGAAAAAATAGCGATGTAACAATGGTCATCACTATTATTACGCTCTCAATGGCAGGTGCGGCCTCGAAAAAGTGCACACAATGATTTTTGTAATTCAAACTCAATGCTATTGTGCTGAAGGCATGATGCCTTATGAATCAAATGTCTAAAAAAGTTCGCATAATGAATATACCCCCAGAGCCCTTTTTTTTCTCTTCAAATTCTCCATTCCTCCGAATGTTGACAAATCAATTCTCGGGGCTTAATTGACAACCACTGTTGTCCCTATTCTTTATTTTGCTATTGATCGGTGCATATTATTTCGTGCATGAATTTATTGTGTCAATATTTCAGAGCACCACTATAATTCAAACAACCGACAGTCATCAAACGATCATTTACGGAAAGATTTTGGACACTTTGTTCAATATCTTCCCCATTTGGAATTCACCACAGCAAAATATCTGAATGAACAAGATTATGTTATATCCGATAGATCTGTTTTTAAAAACTCAATTCAGAAAACAAAAGGCAGATTTGATATCACATATACTGCATCCTATTCGTTTTGATCTTTGAAAAGCATAAATATCTGATTTTTAATCTTCAAAATTCTAATCAATTGTATTTAATTTACAATTGAATCCATAATAATCGATGTGATCAATTTTCAAAATTTTGTTGGAAAACGAATTCCTGTCCTGCACCTTAAGAGATATTACTTATATATCAAGCAAAATTTTCCTCATTGTAGAAAGTTTTGCTATCAAACTGTGCTCTGTAGTTTGCATCAACATTTGGGGAAAGACCCTCTAACCTAGCCAAGAAATACTTTAAATTATGCTGTTTAGTATTTAACATCCATCCATCCCCCATGAATGAAAGTCTTTGGTCCAGAAATCAAAATTTTAATTGGTCCTCTCAGATATTAGGATAAAAGGTTGAATCAAGTTTTATTTAAAACAACAAACTTCTTGCTGTTATACAGTGGCTGCCTTTCAAATTCCCCTGAACAGACTACGACGGAAACCCCACACTGTTAAATCATTTGAGGCCCTATACTCGTTACTAACCTAAATCCATGTCCCTTTTGTTTTCTTTGCATATCTTGCGAGATTAAGTCCGAGAATGATGGGTAAAAAAAAATAAATAATGAATATAACGTAAAGTCATATGAAGAAATAGAAGTCCTTTATCTGTATTTTATTACTAATTTAATTTTATTGTTACAAGTTTTATTAAGCGCCTAATGTGGTACAAACTCTCAAGGTAACAACACATAGGCCTCCGAGGATATTCAATCATTATTATATAAGATTGTGTAAAAACTTAGTTTAGAACCTTGGAATAATATCATTAGGAGAAATATCATTTACATGTTTAACTCTATGTTTGTTATATATAATTGCTCTGTTTGAAAAAAAAAAGAATTAATATAATGTTTCTTGTCTTTAACTAATGTCAGCATGCAATATTTAATTGAAGGCAATTAAGCATGCAAATTCATTCTGTGTTTAAATGGTGTCAAATAAATGTTAATCAAAAGAAGCAATTTCAGAAATGATACTTAATGCTTTCAAATATTAGTGAGTGTATACCCAACAATTATCTCTTCTTCTTTTTTTATCCAAAAATTAAATGAATTGGGCCTCAATCTTAAGAGATATGATCTGAAAATGAAACCTTCATACATCATAGAATAATATTCAAAGTTATTAAAATATCAAATATACATATCAACCCTATTTATTGCCCTTCAATATGAGAAATTTCTTTTTAAGTATGGAATATATCTCCAACTGGCCAGTTATGACATAGCTGTTTTCTTTTTCATATAAAAATTAATTATCTTGTTAATGTAATCGGAAGGAATGAGAATTATTTAATATTATGAAATATATTTTGCAATACATTTGTATTATGTATTCATGAATTGGGGGCTTATCAAATATATCGGGACCAAGGACCTTAAGAGAAACACAATATCTATTATATTAAGGTCTTTCGATTGTCGCATGACGTCATGGTGAGCATTACGGAATATTTCACCGTTACCGGTTATAATAATTCATCATTTTTTACCTGGCATAGTAAACAATTCTTTGCAAATTTTGATAGGATCGAGATATAATGAGTTACAAATGTACCAATTTTCAGCGAGTTTGAACCATTATTTTAAAAGTTATAGAATGATGTTTTATGTTGCTAAACTGTACTTATTCATGGTTGAAAAATTGTATAAAAATGCACTCTAAAAGTTGTGATAGCTTCCATACTGGCAAGTATAAATGGCCTTAAAATGTTAAAATACATAAAATAAATGATTGCGATTAATTTCTCTAAAAAATTGCTTTTAATTATCAAATCAGTAAAAAAAAAATGTGATGTTTAATTGGAGAGCTGTCATTGCTATAATTGCCCTGACAGTGTAACTGTGTTAGCTCCTACAGCATGAACAAAATATTTGCAACATACCAATATTTAAGTTCAATTTGAATGTTTACATATTAATTGATCTTCAAATTTTAAAAAATATCACATGGATTTAACTATAAAAACATCAAGGGTGGAGAAACCTTAAATGCGTACTAGGTATAAATTCAGGTGGATGTGCTCTTCTGAATTTTGGTACACACCCCCTCTCATCATTAAATCAATGAAAATATTCACTGCTCCGATTATGAAATATGATTTTCAGAGGAAAAAAAAAATTTCTAGATGTACATGTACACAATTTCAGCAGGCTGAGTATATCATTCCGACACAAAAATTGTCAAGAATCCAATTTTCAAAATATTTGTCAAATGAAAATATTTTATGGATGATTAGTTAATTATAGTAATTTGCCCAATTGGGAGTTGTATCTCTTGTCACTTCATCTTTGTACCTTAAAGATATTTCAAATTTCTGTGAGTGTCATTTATATATAGCTTTATTATAAGTCCTTATGAATTGTTGCATAATCATTAACTTGTACAGAAAACCTATTTCAAGATGGCAATTTTTAACCCTCTCATAAATGATTGCATTAGATGCAGAATGATATATGCTCTCACGACCATTCTCTCAACTTACCATCATTAAATTCAAGTAAATGATGCGCAATAAACTAGACACCATTGACAGTTTATTATAAGCTTTTGTACTGGTACTAAAACAGGAAATACTGTGGTATCATTATAATTCGTAGTGGCTCAATTTTTGTGGTATTCGTGGGTAGCCCTCACCCACAAATTTACATCCTCGACGAAAACTAATGATTATATAGTTTTCCTACTGAAACTAAAGACCGACGCATCGACGAAATTACATCCCCACGAATAAGCAAAATACTGACAATGCAAGAAAGTTGGCCCCCATGAAATTAAATGCTCCCACAGTATAAGGGATTATAACTGAACAAATCCAACCCAATCACATCATCCTCCAAAAAAATCCTTAAATTCACTGAATTAAAAGAAATAGAAAGCTGCATATGTTTTTTGGTTTTTTTTTTTGGAGGGGGGGGGGGGGTCTGTGTATTTTTGTAAACTTGAGTATATAGTTCTTAAAGCCAGAAAAAAATTCCAAACTTTGTGATATGGCCAACAAGACCTGTGATTGGGAGAAAAGATATAGTGAATATGATGATATATTAAGCATGCATTCACAATACCATGATTTCCTATACTGGAGCTAATTAATCATCAACAGGTCTTTTACCCACCCACCCACCCACCCCCCCCCCTTCCCCAACCCAATCCCCAGGCAAACAAAAACCTCCTGGACCTTCTCATCATCCAATGGGAGAACATATATGATTGTATTGCTGAATCTGCAACTGATCTCTCAAAACATAAATGTTTACAGTCCTAAGTTGGATTGTTAATTCATTTTCATTTAATTACAATTTAAATAACTCATTATCCTGCGTTAAACTATCAATGGTTAATGAGAGAGATAAGAAACCACTCTCAGACTGGATTTGTCCATTTTATTTAAATTCCCCGGATGATCCCCTCACCATGTAGGAAAATCATCACCGATTAAATATTAATATTATATAATAATATAAACGTTTCCTGACTTGCGGTGACTGAGATATAACTGGAGAACCCTGCATTCACACGTCGGCAGATAAAAATGAAATTGTATATATGGTCCATAATTGCACACAAGCCTTAATAAGCCTACTCATTCAACGAGGAAGTTTGACGAATGCTGTAATAAAAGAGGTTGACATCGCAACGCATAAAATAAAGAGAAAGCCATAACCATCAGCATCTATCAGTCAAATCCTGTTGGAAGGTAATTGAAATTGCAAAGGGGTGCATCACAATATTGACGCAGGAGGGTCTAATTTCATTTTAATCTAAAAACTTGAAATTATTAATGGCTTTTTATTTTCGCCGAATGTGTTCATAAAGTTATGATTTTGGAAAAACTAGACAACATTGAGATGGTGACTATCTCAAAGGGCCCCGCTTACATAGTGAACAATGTGATAAAAAGAATTTCAGAGAATTTTGCTTTGACCTTGACCTATAACTTAGAAATTTTCCACCTGGCATAGTTTGTGGTTTCTAAATTAAGCGTAGTAAACTGTTTAAAATTAATTTATAAGATCAAGTTAATAATTGATAAATTTGGTAGATAATATCAATTTCAATCCTTAAGGATCGTTGAAACCCCATGACTTCTACTTTCTTATGACAGTACGTCACAACTTGGCGATTTTAACGCATTGTTAACAATTTATATTGCCTAAATTTGTTGTCTATCTCTGTGGCGCAATGGGTTTAGCTTCGGTCTACCAACCCCCTGGTCCCAAGTTTGAATCCTTCAGGGACTTTTATTTTCACGAAGAGTGGTAAACTTTAAAAAGTTAATTTTTTTCCCCAAAAATCAAAATTTTTCTGTAATTTTCAAGTCATGCTAAAAAATCCATATCTTTAAATAATTAAAAAGAATAGACTTGCATTCAGATCTTTTCCCAGGTGTGTGGAAAATTTAAGGCTTAAATCAATATACAGAATTTCATTCAAATTTTCAATGCGAACGCAGAGGCATATTTTCGCTTATGATTGTAAGTCAATATCATATATATAGAAACAATAAAATAGTACATATAGAACCATTTTAAAAAGACCTTGGACTTTCGGTAGGATGTAACTATCTTTTTCTTGCATCAAAATAAGTTAATGGTTTTGAGTGAAATCTGCATAGATTGCATAGTCTTAGTTCAAAAGCCAGACAAATCTTGTTGATTTTAAAGAGCCATGGCTGAGTGGCCATCAGTGAAATAGACAGGCTTACATCACATTGCTGTTTGACAAAACTACCCAAAGTCCAAGCTCTTGTTAAAATGGTTCTATTACTGTACAAATGAGATTAAATCTAAAACATAAATTGTATTCTGATATACATTGCACATAAAAAGGTACAGCTAAAGAATACTTCACCATTTGTAATAGAAGAAAAGGAACGACCAGAACTAGACTTGAACCCAGGACCCTTCAGTTTAAACCGAAACCGACTGAGTCGAAGGGTTAAATAACCCACTAGCTAGTTCTAGTGCTATGTCTCTGAATATAGTGCTTTCACATTGTATAAATTTCGTGATGAATGCGTATACGCTCAGTACTACACCCAGTACTGCCTTCGCACCTACAGTACCGATCAGACCCAACCTAACACCAGAGTAAATGGTAACCCCAACTAAACCCAGGGTTTACTTTCTGGGTTTACTAGAGTGGACCCAGAGCCCCAAGTAAACCCCAAGTGAACCCAAATTTTCAAAAAGTAAACCCCAAAAGTAAATCCAGGGTTTAATTGGGCCGGGTTTACTCCGGTGTTAGGTTGGGTCTGATCTATACTGTAGGTGCGAGACAGTACTGGGTGTAGTACATTGTACTGAGCATATATATATATATATATATTTATCACAAAATTTATACAATGTACAAGCATTATATTCCGAGACATCATAGTACAAGTATGATATGTTGAGAAGAAGAACTCATTTTGCAAAAAGAAGTCAAGAACACACATTCTTTGAATGGCAGTACATTAAACGCAAGGCCCAGCTAGCTTACACGTTATGTAATGCACCAAGAATTAAGTCTCTCAGATAAAGCATACTTGACACCGATGCCATAATCATACCATCACATCTCTCAAGAGTCATACGAGGTACAACGACATTGATACTGTCGAGAGAGTCGACTGAAATCAGTATTTACTTGTGAACTGACAGGGGACCTTGACATTTGACCTCTTAGAATTAGAAGTACTTGTGCACTGACGGTGGGACCTTGACCTTTGACCTTTTAGAACTGCGGATTACAGTAGATTCTTTATTTTATGTGTAGTATACAATAATTTTTTTTACAATTCTGCCAATTTTGTGTCAACTCGCAGGAACATAGAGTACCTGACTTTTACTTTGATTTTATATAAGTTCCAACTGTTAGAAAAAATTAAAGAAAGATTTTTTAAATCTGCGAGAGATTCTTCTCATGACTTCATGAAATATCAATTCCTTGCATTTCATATGGAATTTATGGTACTGTAAAAACCTTGATAATTTGTGGGGGTAATTTTCCATGTATTTTACAGCCACAGCTCACCCATCAATTACTATCCTCGTTGAATAATGAAACAGAGTTATTATTTATGGTACAAACATACAACAGCATCCACAAAATTTAAAATTCCAGCAATTAACCTTTCAAAAAATTATTATAATCCATGAAAATTAGATGAGTTTCAATGATTCCACAGAATACCGTCCAACATTTCGCTGTTTTAATGTAGCAGTAAGTACCAGAGCGGCTAGAATAGTTATACCTTGCAAAAGTAAAACTTTAACATTCTTTAAAAGTAAACTTTTAAATTAAAGACTTTGTATGGGTCATCAATAAAAGTACCAGCTGGGACATGTATCATAATGTCATCCACGGTATGATTTCCCATGCAGTATGGACTTTTACCAGACGTTTACTTAATACTTAAGTGGGCTCTACGGTTGTGACCATTTTTAGACAGACGAGTATTGATCTCCTTATGAAAAAGAGCTCTTGACTGTTATATAAAATATGGGGAAATACCTAACTTTAAAAGTCAAAATAAAGGGATTTTTTTCTTTACTAAATAATAGTATAACAGTATACATGGCATTATAAGCTAAACAAATGATGCATCAAAATTTTAGGTAGATGGTTAAAGCAATATGATCGAGCTGCATTTTTCATGTTGAATTTTTTTTTTTACTAAAATGACATATGGTTTTTAAATTTCAGTAAGCCATATTTTTGTGGAAAAGGCCGTTTAGGAGCCTTATTTGGAGCAAAATTGATTTATTGTCAGACACCCTGTACAAAAATTGATTTGCTATATATTCCTTAGAAGAGAAATATTTCCTTTGACAAAAATTAATGATTTTTCCAAACCTTATATTTATCATAAAAGTTTAAGTTATCTGCAGACTTATCATACTAGCAGGTTTTTGCAGCAAAATAAAATTCTAAAAAAATACAGCTCATATTGCTATAAATTGTTGACTATCCAGGGCCCCCTTTAAAATTGTGAGATCTGCCTATTTATAGTACAAGCACACTGTACTATGTCTGAGGAACCTTGAAGTTTATAAACAGTCTGTCGCAAATACTCATGATATCCTCCATGCTTGTAACACCAAGGACAAGTTATTTTTATCTGCAATTCAGTAATGTGCATGCAATATTAACGGAAGCTTCAACATGTGAAGATGGTACGTTCTGTTAATAAATCTAATGTTTCTATGTACTGTCTTACAGCTTAAAATGGCATTAAGGTAATAACACAATTAATAATCTTTTGTTACATAAATGACATAATGCTTACATAACAAGGTTACTTAAATGATATATCTATTAAGTTTACATATTTATTTATATATATATGACATAACTATTACAATGACATCAGAGCTTTTGACCGTGGAATGAAATTAATGCTTCTAACATTTTGGAAATCAGCTGATGTCCATAAGCTAAGGACATTGATCTTATTAAGGTAGTACGGGACACCTCCATATATTGATGTACTTCCCATTGAAATAAATAATAAAATCAAGAATAATCATGCAATTTGTTTCTTTTCCATTTCTACACCAAGAAATTAAGTGCAGTGGTTTAGAGCATTTACTGTGAATCTGTAAGTCATGAGTTCAAATCCTACTGAGGCTCTTAAAATCATTATCTTTCCAAAACTTTTTAAGGCATACTTTGAGGCTAAATATTGAAGAATTTGAAAAGTCTTATCAGGTAAAAGAATCTTAATTAAAACATACTTTTATCCACATTGATATGGACAGGTGTCTCACACCACATTAATTATAGTTCACTGAAAAATGACACATTATTATCTACAGTAATTATGATGAGCTCTGCTACTCAATGGCATTGCAGTTCACTGCACCACCGAGGACAAAGCAATAAGTTACACCACTGAGGACATGACAATAAGTTGAACCAATGACAGCTGAACCACTGAGGACACAACAATAAGTTGAACTACTGAAGACACAACAAGTTGAACCTCTGATGACACAACAATAAGTTCAACCACTGAGGACACAACAATAAGTTGAACCTCTGATAACACAACAGAAAGTTCAACCACTGAGGGCATAACATTTATTTGAACCACTGAGGACATGACAATAAGTTGAACAACTGAGGACATAACAAAAAGTTAAACTCCTGAGCACTGAGGACATGCCATTTAGTTAAACAACTGAAGACAAGTTCATGATAATTAGTTGAAACAAAAGTAACATGTCAATTCATTTAACCAGTGAGGTCATAACATTAAGTTAAACCAGTGAGGACATGACAATAAGTTGAACAACTGAGGCCATGACAATTAGTTGAACCACTGAGGTCATGACAATATGTTGAACCACTGAGGACATGACAATAAGTTTAACAACTGAGGCCATGGCAATTAGTTGAACCACTGAGGACATGACAATTAGTTGAACCACTGTGGTCATGACAATAAGCTGAACCACTGAGGTCGTGATAATAAGTTGAACCAATGAGGTCATGACAATTAGTTGAACCACTGATGACATGATTATTAGTTGAACCATAGAGTTACATAATAATTAGTTGAAACAAATCAGAATGACAATTCATTACAATTCATTACACCATCGAGACATTGCTTTTACTCTTTAAAATGAGGACATAACTATTGAGGACCTTGCAATTTATAGAAACTCATAGGACATCCTTCAGTTTTTATAACATGGTTAAAATGATGAAATTACTATTTGCAGCAACACTGAAGTCACTGCAATTTATCTATGGTAACATGAAAGACAAACTCAAACTTTACATCATGAGGTTCAAATAAGGGGGAATACTAATAATTGTAAAACTGAGGACAAAATTCAAAGTAACACTAGGATACTTCTTTACAGTAACTATAGAATCACATTTCAAGGACATCGTTTTTGATGGCATCACTAAATTTTATTTGAAAGAACAATGAGGACACTGCTATAGAAAAAATGAAAACATCACTATTTATATTAACTCTGTCGACTGAGGATACCAACAATTGGTTTGAATAATAAGAACACCACTTCTAATGTAACATTGAGGACACCACTATCTTAAGTAACACTGATGACACCACTATTCATAGTAACACTGTTGACACCACTATTCATAGTAACACTGATGACACCACTATTCATAGTAACACTGATGACACCACTATTTATAGTAACACTGATGACACCCAGGGGCTGACAAATACATTTTTTAAGCACTTGTCCTCGGGCAAGTGGCTAAGCAAAATTTACTTGCCCTACCTCAATATCTACTAGCCCGACCAAATTCTTTATTGTGATTAAAAATCAATACACATTCCGTACGATGTTTTTACTTTAATTTTTTCCACTTTTAATACCTGGTACTCATGTATTTATTAAAGGTATGATGACACGTGTGTCTATCGAACACGTGTTTTTGTTTATTTATATTTATACCGGAAACCAAATTTGATTGGTTTCTATAATAAGTATTTCACCTGTTATACAGGTATTTAAATTAGAGAGGAGCGATTTCTCGTGTTAAGTGTATAAAGAAATTAGCGCCATTCGAAGGCTCTCTCTTCGTGCAGTTAGACGTGGCCCCCACCCACCCACCCTACTTGTTTTCGTGTATCATTTTATTGTAATTAACAATTTTTCTCATTATTGTAGAGAACTGAGGAGAACTGAAGATATTTGTCTATAACTTTATTCGAATAAACTGCACTCTTGAGAGCGCTTCTGTACCTACACACTGTGTTTATTTATTTTATAAATTATTTATGTTCGGTTGAGTGTAACGAATTAGAACATAATCCATAATATATAGTTTTGATTCAACATCTCTTCCTCTTGGTTTTCTCAAGAATGTGTTAAAAAATCAACACATTACATATTGATATTTAGTTGGATTTGTTGTAAAGGTAAAAAAAAAAATTATTAACAGTTTTGGGTGTCTTTATAATTTCTTTTACCTTAGGTGAATGTCCGAGATAATAGGTGACAAGCGCGAACACGTGTTCACGGCCGAAGAGGTGTTAAAAATTAAAGATGAAATAAATCTTCAGTGAGTTGTTTAATTCAAATTAATTATAATTAAAAATTTAGGTCTTATATTTTAATTTTAAAAAGTTCTAGGCTATGATTATGATTATTACGATTACAAAGGCACACATCTATTTTTAACATCAGTTATGGCGGCGTACACATCTATTTTTATCATCAGTTATGGTGGCGTACATGGAAACAGTAAACACAGCTCAAAGAAGTTGATCAAAGTATAAACAGCTCAGATTGATATTAAATTGCCATTTTATAAGTATTTATCTATTAACAGATTATAATCAATAACATTCTATTCTGATGTATAATTTAAGCACCCTTAGATCGTAAAGAGTTTTCTAGGAAAAAAGTGTGTATTACATTCGGCGAAATACGGTATTTTTATTTCCAGTACATATGCGAAAATTTAAAAAGTCACTTGCCCATGGGCAAGTCCCTACCGATTTTTTACTTGCCCGATCGGAAAAATCACCTGCCCCGGGCGTCGGGCAATCGGATTTGTCAGCCCCTGACACCACTATTTATAGTAACTCTGATGACACCACTATTCATAGTGATAACAATAAGGGAACCATCCTTAAATATAGCATTAACTATACACAACATAAAACATCTTTACCTGAGGATGGTGCGAGGACCGTGAGTGTGCCCTCTTTACTGTGACGTAACACTGAGGATGGCAGGGCTCCCTCAGCATCAGCAAATGTGTTGAGGGCAGAACAAGAGTAAGCTCCCTTGTCCGAGTCCTGAACATTGTGGATCTGAAGTACTCCCATGGGAAGCTCAGTGTATCTACAAAATCAACCAACATCTCAACAGTGGTTATTATCATGTACTGTGTAATCATTTAAGGTGGCTAGATGGACACCAAACTTAAACCATCAGTTCTCCCTTAGAACCATTTTAACAAGAGCTTGGACTTTGAGTAGTTGTGTCAAACAGCATTGTGACCTAGGCCTGTCTATTTCTTTGCTGGCATTACAGCTATTGCTCTTTGAAATCAACAAGATTTGTCTAGCCTTTGAACTAAGGCTGCGCAATCGGTGTGTATTTCGCTTGAAACCAGCATCATTTTAACTTGTTATGACGCAAGAAATGGATGGTTACATCCTACTGAAAGTCCAAGGTTGTGTTAAAATGGTTCTAAACATTGACATATGATATTTCTGGCCAAAAACTATTAAACATTTAAAAACGGAAACAACCCAAATAATTTTGCTTTGAAATTTGATTTATCTTCATCGACTATATATATATATATCTATATATATGTAACTAACTCACAGTACATATGGATGTAAAATAATAATTAAGATTTTAAAGCTTATTAATAAGGTGTCATCCATAAAATCCACCCATTAACAATGATAATGCCACAGCACCCAAAAAATGACACTACAGGTATTTTATCACCACAAGAAGGCTTGAAAGGCATCTAAATTTATAATCTTACTTAAGTTTTTTGTCATTACTTTTTGGAGAATTAAAAAAGTATTTTAAATCAACGGCATTCAATGGTATATGTAAAATGAACGCATTAATAGGAAACATACAAAGTGGTGGCATGAATGAATTCACAATTATTGTCAGCAAGTAATTATCATGCATGCACGCACATTTAGAATGATATTACATTGTGAATATTTCTCAGGTGAAAAAAAAACCCCAATTATTAAGTAATAAATGTCACGTCAAAATTTTTTTAAATAACATAAACTAATCTTCAGCCCTTTTTTTAAATTTTATCTTCAAAGCACACATATATATATATGATGCCAACTTCTTGGCAATGAAATTAACCTATAGCTAGCTCTTCCTGATTTCTCAGGTCTGACCCAGACAGGTTTTAACCTGTATAATACACATATAATTACTTCCTGTGCACTTTCAGCACTGAACTTGACTGTGGTAGGGCTTAAGACTCGTTCAACCAGACGTTCCGGCTGTCTCCGTAAATCTCAGACGAGCTGCTTGTCGAAGATTTACTGACACAGACTAATGTCTGTTTGAATAAATTTGAGTATTTTGGACTGTCCATGTTGGGGCACAATATTTCTGATTTCATCGCAAGCATGCATCCATTATATAATATATCATGCACTGTAAAAGAGTCATAATTGTGTTGCATTAATTAAAATCTTAATAAAGCAAACATTTTAATAACAATTTATATATACATATATGTACATGTTTTAATCATGTTTCTTATTAAGTGCAAATTAATTATCAAATCACAAAAATTTCCATGCCTTTGTTGCCCTTAATTAAGCAGAAGGAATCATTAAGTTAAACACTTTTTTTAAATTTCTATGTAAATGCTCCATCACTGCATCAAAGCATTATATTGTCTGGTCATGACACTGTACGTATATTAATCTATTTAAGTGTTCACTGTATGCCTAATTCAGGCATTAATCACTTAAATTACTTCTCCCTTCCCTTTAATAACTAGACAATTTACTCTACGTAATACACAGATCAAGTTATTTTCGTCCAGAGTAATTTTCGCTCTTTTTCACGTGCAAACAGTTTCGCCTTGTCTTGAATTCGCCAAGACACAGTTGTGTTTAAAGCAATATGAGCGAATTTTATTATGCTACAAAAACCTGCTAGAATGATAAGTCTGCATGTAACTTAAACTTTTAAGATAAATAAGATTTGAAAAAATCATAAATTTTTGTCAGAGGAAATATTTCTTTTCTAAAGAATATATATAGCAAATCAATTTTTGTACAGGACGACAATAATTCAATTTTGCTCCAAATAAGCCTTCTTAACGGCCTTTTAAACAAAAATATGGCTAACAGAAATTTGAAAACCATGATATTTTTGTCCTTTTAGTAGAAAAGAACATTTTAGTAAAAAAAAAAAATTCAACGTGAAAAATGCAGCTCATATTGCTTTAGAGAGAGAGATAATCCGAGACACTGAATTTGCTCAGTCTTAAATTCGCTCGCTGATAACGAGGGCGAAAGGGGCGAAAAATTAAACAGGGGCGAATATTTCCCCGTAATAATACAGTAATTATAAGAAACACCATATATGCAGACACTCTCCTGTCTGGACTTCAGCTACCTGGAATTTTAACCCTATTAATGTACTTGGTGTGATAATTAAAGCATTTTTCTTCCACAAAGGCCACCTTGGAAATGAATTAATAATTAATCCACACTCATAAAGTCAAAATTCAATTTCATATGATAATCTAATTTAAATCTGGTAGAAACAGCTTATTTGATCCGCAGAAATTCATCTAATATCATATAACATAAGCTTGTCTTCATCACAATACCACACGTGTGCAAAACATACTGAGTGACAAAGACCATTTAAGGGGGAGGAATGTGATGGTCAGACAGATAGCTCAGATGGTAGAGCACCTGACTAGAGATTCAGGGGGCCCGGGTTCGAATCCCGGTCTGGTCCGTCCTTATTTCTCCCATCCCGTTACACTATGTTGTACTCATATAACATACCAAGGTGCATTTACGGCTTTTTTTATAAACCGTTTTGCTGTTTATAAAGCGTACACTGCTCCAAGTTATGTTATACTGTAAATTCCTAATTAAACGCGAGGAATTAATATCCGTGTAAAATCGCGAGAAGTCCGTCTCGCGAATTTTAAAATCTCGCTTTTAATTTTGGGACACATGTAAACAACATGAAAGCGTAAAATAAGGAATCTACAGTACTTGTATAATATAGGTAGAAATTAAATTCATTCCTGAAATAAACTAATGATTAATATGTTTTTATACATAGCAATCTACCTGTTGTTTGAAGGAAGCTGTTGCCCATTTTTATTCCATATGTACTTGACTTGAGGGGGTGTGGCCTCCACCTGACACTCAAACCTGGCCACACCTCCTCTCACAGTTCTCTGGTCTTGGGGGTCCTTAGTGAAAGTTCGAGATATTCCTGTCAATCAAACGATGATAAATATAAATATGCATAAAAATTAGATTCAAAGAAGCAAAAAAGAAATGAATTTCCATCATTGAACAATTGGATGTCAGTTGATTATTTGCATTATTAATTAATGTACAAGTATCTGCAAAATGTTGAAAATGGTAAATTTAGACCTTTTAAGTGTATAAGCAAAACTTAATTGTGTCTAAACCTTTCTGTATATTACAGGAAATATATTTTTAAAATATTGTCAATCAAATGTTGCAAGATATTCTTCCTTCCCTCCCCTAATAATACTCTAAGCATATAATTTTTTAGTTTACCTGGGTATATCAAATCTGTAAGTCAATCAACAGAAATTGTGGTAGGTGTTAAAATTTCCAGATTTCTGCCGAACCATCTAGAAAAGGCTCCCAAGAGCTAATAGGAATGTATCATCGGAAACCGACTGCAAGGCCACAGTCTTGTATAAGCCAGTTACTGAATGTGATTCAACTCTCTCTTCCATGAATAATTCATGTTCCCCTATTTCAACTGGCTCCATTATATTTACTTTTCAAATGGAAATCAACTTACAGCAAAAATGCTACATGTATTTGTTCATTGTATAGATGATATACAGGTATTTAGTAATTATCTTCTAAATTCGCATCTTTTTTCACCCCTCAAAAAAAAAATGAAAGTTTTTTCTATATGTAAGTGTTGGAGTCAAAACAGGGAATTACAATCCTATGAAACCAATAATGATAGGAAATAATTCTCCAAAAATGTTGCCAAAAATTCCTAGCATATTTGTTATCATGGCATTCCTTTATAGTTCGCGTTGTTTGACCTAATAATTGAAATGACAGATTTAACCTTTGACCTACTTGCTATCTGAACTTTGACCCTTCTGACAATCACGGTTCCCACGGTGAATGTCTTCTGACATTCGTATAAGCCTTCATCATCCAGTCCCTTCCTCTTCTTCCGCTTAATACTTTGAAAATATAACGACCCATTCTGATTCACAGAGATCCTTCTCGAATCTGGGGTCACGACCTCTCCATCCTTGAACCAGGTGAACTTGACCTCGGAGTTATTGATCCATGACAAGGTCGGGTCAGAACAGTTCAACAGGAGTGGAGAATTCTTCTGTACTACGACGACTTGAGGATTGCTTCCTGTTGCCTCACTGCTTGGAATGATGCTTGTAGCTGGAATCAAATAAAAAAAGATAAATGTATACAGGGTTATTGTCATCCATGTAATTTTCGCCCTTCTACACTTGCAAACAGTTTCGCCCTATCTTAAATTTCCCCAAACACAGTTGTTTTTAAAGAGGGATGATATGAGATATTGGATTTGGCCCAGTCTTAAATCTCCCGCTCACAACAAGGGCGAAAGGGGGAAAATAAAACGGGGATGAATATTCTCTGTATACAGTATTTCACATATTGAATTTGAATTTTATCCAACTCAATATAATAATTATAATGTAATACATTCATTGAATAAAACATATCAACGATTCTTGTTTAATTTAATTCTAATCCAACTTAATAAACCGATTAACACAAATGTTATATTTTCGCAGATTTTGATTTTGAATAAAATTCTCTCATGAAAGATGAAAAATTAATTACGGTACCCTGCGAGAAAAATCAAACAATCAAGTTGAATCGACCAAACAACATTCGATTGGAATTGTTATTAATTAACATGACCCAGAGCAAGATAGAGAATTCTAGATTTGTTCAAACAAAATTGAACTGGATGAACTCTGTCCTCCCCCGGGCAGATTTTACCATAATGTATGGCAGTGTCGTATCCTTTTTTTTATAAAAGGGTTCGATGGTTGTGCTGTGGCCATTTTAAGACTGTATTGACCTCCTTTAGAAGAATAGCTCTGCTATTAAAACATACAGGAACCGGAAAGTATCAAAATTTAAAGCAAAATATGTGGATTCTTTCTTTACTAAATATGGGATAGCTTAGAGAGCTAAGCAAATCATATATATCTTAAAGTTTTTCTGATGTTAAATTTGTTGACCATTCAGCCTCCTTGAGACAATATGTCTTCTCAGGAAGATCCAAAAATTTCACTTTCTTAAATGCCAAGAACGGCTTCTTGAAGAAACAGCTGCTGCCACCATTTTGATTTACGACATTTACTTTAAAAATGTCATGATACATGCAGATTTGTTCAAGATGGGGTGTTCAATGATTCCACTTAACGCTACAGTGTCAATATTACGACTCAACTTTGGTCTTAAATCATGGCTATAGCAGTAAAACTTATATTAGAACCATTTCAACAGGAGCTTGGACTTTGGGCTGTTGGTGTCAAAGAGCAATGTGACGTAGACCTGTCTATTTCATTGTAGGCCACTCAGCCATTGCTCTTTGAAATTAACACGATTTGTCTGGCTTTTGAGCTAAGACTACTCAATTGGTGTATATTTCACCTGAAGCCAGCCATTTTTAACTTGTTTTAACGCAAGAAATAAATAGTAATGTTCTACTGAAAGTCCAAGGTCATGTTAAAATAGTTCTACAAGAAAGTTGCATGGATATAAGGTTATATGTAATCTATTTTTCCCCAATATGAGACAGATTTTTGACACTTTAATTCTTAAATTAAGGTATAAATTATAGGTACAGGTAATATTTCATGGACTTCCATAATACATATAAATCATTACAAATTTTACTAAATGTGCATTTGCAATATTGTGATATATCATGAATCTGAAGTCCATAACTGTATATCAAAGAATTTGAAAATAACACCCAATATTTTAATCAAACAAGCCATATACTAATTCATTTAGCAAAACCAATACCCAATTAAATTTCAATATTAGGGCAAAATTGGTTTTTCCATACCTATAATCAATGTGTTAAATATGATATAAATAACAATCATTAGGCATTTGACAACATAAATTTATGTATATTCTAAATATGTAAGTAGTTCAAAGCATCATTTTTCATCAAAAACCATATAGTTCAGTTGATAAAGATGAGTGCCATCTAATGATTGAGTAACATTTGTAGATATGCATTTAATATTCATAATCATTTTGACATTTACACCTTCAAGATATCAATCAATAATTCATGAATATGCATGCAGAGGTTAGTCAACATCACATGAACTCTTGCTGCTGAATGCAACCCATCACCCCCCCCCCCCAAGCCCACCCCACCCGCATATAACTCTATGTTCATAAAACAAATTATAGGTCAAATATCTTGACATCAATTTTATTTTTAATTCCCCCCCCCCCCCTTTAATCTTACCTGGCCTAGGTGATAACCTGAGAGCCTGCCAGGTATCAGGTGTTGACCTAAATCAAGCATTCAGATGTCAGAGGTCAAGTAACCCGGCAACTGATTATTTGTGGATGACTTGTTCAACACTATCTGTTACGGTGGCCGTGTTACGCGATATCTCTCTTACATAATTCACAGTTCAGCTGATGGGAGCTCAGTGCAAGCTATTTTTGAGTTTGTTTATCACAGTGGCTCGAGCCCAGGATGATAACCCCGCTGTTTTGGTTTCTCTTTTATTTTTTTTATTTTTTTGTTTAGCACATTTTTTTTCTCCAAAAATGCTTATTCTCTATCACCCCCGTCCCCTTTTCATAATGCTCTTTAGTCGTTCAATAATGCAAAGTCTAAATGAAGCGTTGGGTTACATAATTATTTTATCCTGCAACTAGTACGCCTCTTGCAAATTCACCTAAAAATAGTGACCTAGTAAGCTATATGAAGCTATATTCGGTCAATGCCCCAATTTTAAGCCTCATGCATTTATTTATTTGAGGTTAATTAATATCATTGTTACATAATCTAAAAAATTATGTTTATCGCATTTTTTAAAGTGCCAAATAGCTTTCATTATTAACTTTAACTGCAGAAATGCGGAGAGTAATTTGTCTAAAATAGATTTATTTTTTTTTTGGAGGGGGGGGGGGGGGGTCACTGGAGCAACTTCCAGAATGTTGCAGAATGTACATAATATCAGGTACTTTATAATTTGCAGAAATTTATCTTAAACATAAAAGTGATAATTGGGCACTGGTGAAAATTATATGAGGGTTCTGCAAGCCCTATGCATCTCCTATCATGATTTCTTCCTAGCTCTCCCCAATATCGCTTATAATTTAAGACGGAGTACATGTACTAATAATTTTCTATATTTTTTTTATCATCTCAATTTATCTTACAACTTATTTTCAAACTTAAATATAAAAACTCAATTTCTTTCATTTTTTTTAATTTAATCTGTCAATCTTATAGCAACAACTTAAAAAATATGTTCAAACTATTTTGTCAACATTATCTGTGATAAATAATATATTCTAACACCAAGATGTTTATACAAATATGACATAGAATCATCTTAAGTAGTTTTTTAAATGCTTTTTTTGTGTGTGTATGAATAAGGCCGTCCAAAGTTAATTCAATGTTTAACGTCACTTCAAATACCAAATTTTAACATACGAGGGCAAAATTTAAAACAAATGATTCTTAATAATCTAAATTAATACAAAATAATACTGTACAAAGAGTAATCAGGCTATATGTCATCTTCGCTAGCCAAGGGTTTTCGGTCCACTTTGCTCCCTAAAGTGGACCGAAAACCCTTGGCTAGCGAAGATGGCTACATGTAGGCAATCTCTTCAATAATGAACTTTCCTGATTCAGAAAATCCAATTGTGTGTCTGATATATATAGTCTATAATGTGCTCTAAACATTTCAAATTTCTACAGATTGCAGTATTTTAATTAGTAAAATCCTTTGTTTTTCTTAAAACAGAATTCCTCCTAAACCTCTGTGGGCGGGTTACTGTTACGTTAAACATATAGAATTAACCTTGGACTTGTGGCCTAAATTTACCTAGAAAAACATGAGACACAAAAACTTTTCTGTAAAAGAAATAAAAGTTGATAAAAAGATAACATGTATGGAAATCTGAGATATACTCCATTAAATATCTATGCACACAATACAATGTCCTTGTAACACTACCTTCTTCAACATGGGTACACTGTTACACACAGATTCAAAATAATATTCTCGCATGAATTTCAAGACGTTTAATTAAGAAGCACTATATGCTCTTAAACTTAATTGTGAATCCCAAAAATAACGCCCTTGTTTGTTTGTACCTGTAATGCATGTGTGTGTAGAAAAATGGCTCGCCCCTGGTCTTATCACAAATTAGATATACTTTTTAATCTGATTCAAAGTGTTTTTGTCAGTGCAATAGGCAAAAAAGAAAATACTCCACTTTCTGTAGTGCTGATGAGAGGTTTATACCCAGTGTAAATAGGCCTCCATAGCAGCTAGGTGGACTACCCAAAAAAAAGCAATGTACCTTGACTAGGGAACCAAAACACAACATCAAGTCACAGAAGGACTTGAACCAGCAACCTTATGGTCACTGATGGTGACCTTATGGTGACCACTGAGCCAAGCAACATTAAAAGTTTGCCTTTTAATTAAAGCAATGTATATACATTGCTTATTATCAACCGATAGGAGGTGTGACTGCTTCGTAATATGGCCATTAAAACGTAATGGCAAACATCTAGGCATTCATTGCCTAATTCTCTTTATGTCCAACACACATTGCAAGGTTGAGCAGAATTGGGGCAAAGACATGATAATAAAGTATATGCACACCTTGTGAAAAGATGATGCCCATAGCAGTTTACCCGTAACCTTTTAACAACAGATATCTCTGTCTAAACTCTCTCTTTATCTCCCTTATTGCTCTCCCTCTCTCTAGCTTTCTCTCTCTCTGTCTTTCTCTGATTCTCTCTGTCTCTCTCTGTCTCTCTCTCTCTCGGTGTATTCGTTTGCTACCCCCAGAACTGGTCCAGGATATCTGCAGCGTCTACTAAAATGGAAATCTACCAGAGATCTCCATACTGCAAACGAGCAAATTAGAATTACTCTTGCAACTCTCTAATCGACTAAACAAATACACCCTCCCTCCCCCCTCTCTCTTTCTTTCTCTCTCTTAGACAATTTTGCGTGTCTTGTTCTAGCATATTTTTATAATATAGAAGCATAAACAAATGGTATTTTTGTGCATTGTGTAGTGGAAAGCAACATGTTGTTTAAAAGATAAAATGAAGCACATGTTTTATTTCCTTTTTATTTAAATGATATTCTGGGAATTGATACAATAATAACTTGATTTTTTTTGTGTGTGGTGAATCTGAATATCTGAAGTAGACATTTTAGATCGATAATAACGCCTACATACGTAGGAAGGTGGCTATGATAATGTAATTTGTAGTAAACATTACGTAATTTGAATCTACCTTTAGTTATATTTCTGACAATTATGATCACATGTTCTTCAACCTCTTGTAATAGAGGCATGTAATGACAATTGAGGAACTACATGTAAGTGGAAATTTTGAATGGTTTGTTTATTTAGCCGTATCATTGCTGAGCAGAAAATTTCACTCTCCCTCTCTCTCTTTATCTCTCTCTCCACTGCATACCCCCAAAACAAATTGACAGAAAATGGGGAAAATAGAGGGATGGATATTTACGCATGCATTAAAAGTTTTGGGGTTTTTTTTCCTGTAAAACCTTGTATTTTAAATTAGCTAACTGATTTATTTGCAGTTTTTCTGTGCATCATGGAGCATGCCAGCAAGATTAATCAAATCCAATATCTGCATCTTTTTTTTTAAAAATACTTGGTTTGCTTATATCTTGTAAAAATTTAGCAAAATATATCTCAAATCTTAAACCCATAAAGGTAATCCCACAAATCCAAGATCATAACCCTTGCTTTATTTAACATTATGACATGTCTTATAACTAATCTAAATGTGGGTGGGTTGGGGTTTAGGGGGCAGCTAGAGGGTGTCAAATTCTCAGAAATCTTGCTTTCAACAAAAAGAAAGTATGCATGTAATGTATTAAATACATATATGTATAGTCTGTCCTTAGATATTTATGCAGCACATTCGGACGATTTTTAATAAAAATACACATACCTGTGAAAGAAGTGCAACTGAAATAGTTTAAAAGGATAATTTCCAAGATAATTTCATTGACATATTATCATCTTTCACTCAGAAAAATTCACAGGAACAGAAACAGATTCCTTCCGGAGATTTATAATGGGGAATGTTTACATCTTTTCTCCATTCAGAATACATTCGGAATACCTCGCGCAATTTTACAACGTTATCATCCGGGCTTGCTGCAATACAAAATCCCCGTAGACATCATATTTTTTAGCATTGTATTGAAACCTGATAAGCTAACAGGGGCGTTTCGACTGAGAAAACTTGGAAATTTTTCATACTTTTGAATGTAAATCGTTTGAACCCTGGGGTATTTATAAATACCATTCAATTAAGCAAAATGTGAATCCAGGATATCATGGGACAGAGTATAACATGAAGAATTAAGGAAATACGGGAAAAAAACATTTTTCAACAAATCTTTATTTTTTTTTACTACTATGCATGATGTACCGTAAACTATAAATTGATATAAAAAAAAATACTTTCATATGGAAAAAATCATCGTCTCAAGCCAAGGGTTTTGTGTCCATTCTATTTCCGCAAACTGGGTAAAGAAATAGAATGGACACCAAACCTGTGGCTTGAAGCGATGATAAAAAAATAAACGTTCTAGAACAAATATGTGTGACCTTTCTTTTTCTTTCTTTTTTTTTGGGGGGGGGGGGGATTTTTCCGTCAGATAGTCTATTGAAACTGTCAAAAATAAAGGAAACAATGCATTCCCTCACAACTTGATATACCAAGTGACAGTTCTCGGTCACACAACACATTAAGCATGCAACATTGCAACATCAAGTGCATAAAGACCACCATCTTAAACAAAAGGAGTTTGGCTGGTTTAAAGTTTCTCATGCAATTATATATGCGAGCTACATGCCCTGCCATAACGGTTTGACCTATATATAAGACTTTGAGTGTTCGTGTCTTAGACCACCCTGATGTTGGGGTAAAGCCAAAGGCAGTCAGAATAAGGGGGATTTAAGATCATGTATTTATAGTACCCATATTAATACTGGAGTCTGGACCCATAGAAATCAAAGCCATTTAATTCCCATTGTAAAAATAACGTAATTAGCCCTCAGACCCCCCTGGCATACACAATAATCGCTTGGAACACCCCCCCCCCCCCCCCCCCCCCCGCGATAAAAAAAAAATCTAGATCCGTGCACGCATGCTCTTTACCTGATTTTTTTTTTTTTTTTTTTTACATCATTTCTTAGCATAAGTCATAAAGAATTGGATGTGCTATGTATAACAAAATGGCTATGTCTGAATATGAAGAATGAAACACGTGCGACTGCAATCTTCGTCAATCGACCAATGTAGGAAAAAAATAATACAGTATACCTCATGGCTCCTGACAGTTCATGCAGTCTCCTGTATGATGGTAAATGTAAAATTCAAAACCGGACATGGATTACGGATTTCGCTGACTACGGGGTTTTTGGGGGGTTTTTTTCATCTTTAATCTGACATTTCTACGAGACCTCATTTGAGAGTGTGTAAGCAAATTCCAGGAAGGGACAATTTTAATATACTTATTAAAATTAAAACATTGTAAATTAATCTATACAGCGGCCACTTCCGTTTAAATTATTGTTCTTTATTTTCAGGATATATTTATAAACACAAAATGTCGTTTTTTATAGTTGATTGTCTAAGACAGAAAATGAGCCTCATTATACATACAATGAAGTAAACATATTTATTAAATTTCATATCAATGACTTTAATGGCCATAAAAAGTAAAATATTGAAGGTGGTGATATTGGCGCCGATTTTATAATTTTCAGTTGACCAGTTGTGCTTTTTATTATATTTTCATATTTTTAAAAATTCAAATAAATGACGAATATGAAAAATTGTATTTTTTTATTATCATTATTTATAATAGTACTCTTGTCTTCATGCATCGTACAGTGACGTAAATACTTGTATTAAACGTCTTTGTTGTCATTTGCAACGGCCACATTTTTTTTTAAATCCGTCCCCGTATACTATCCACATTGAAGCATATGCTAGAGGATTATGGTTATGTTGGGGTTTTTTTTTAAAGCATGACTTTGTGCCCTTATAATATTTCCATTATTCATAAGGGTGGCACAATTTCGATTCAAATCTAACATGCGCAGATCCAGAAAATTTTCCAAGGGGGGGTGGGGGGGGGGTCCGAAGGATAATAGTGTTTGCCGGGGTGGGGGGCGGGGGAGTCCGAGGCATATTTGCGATAATTTTACTAAGTAAATTTAATAAATTTTCATTTTCCAGGGGGGGGGGGGGGGTCGGGACCCCTCTGACCCCCCCCCCCCCCCCCCCTCTAGATCCGCGCATGTCTAAATAAACAAATTCGATATTAGTGAAATGCACTTCAATCCTAGCTTGAAGGAGGGGTGTTGTTGTTAGCGAAGCCATATGTGTGTAGCAGCCTGGGTGTTTTCTATAACTCTGGGTTACAGTTGGTTGCACGAAGCGAGAGCGGCAATCTCTGCCTTCTTTTTTATCAGTCACGTGGTTTTTTTGGAATTTATATCATGCGCACAGATAGTTTCAAATTCCTTTGTATTGGAGCAAATAAAATTTCTCAATCAAATGTGACTTAAATTTTCAATTTTCTTTGCATTAGAAAAAATACAATGTGTGTGAAATATATATAAATACAAATAACTAGTACAGATCATAGTATTTTCGATCTAATGGGAGAGGACAAAAATAGGCCATGCCTGCTGTCCCGATCCTATTTCATTTTGAAATAAGATATTGTCTAAACTAATCTAATGGAAGAGTAGTTAAGTGGGTTTTTCAAATATTATTTTGTTTGTTTGATAAATGATACACAACATTCTCATGCAATCAAACGATATATTTCAATTTTCTTTGCATTAGAAAAAAAAATCAATTTCTAATACAATGTATGTAGATATGATATCCATCATTTTTCTTAATATCAAAAATAAATAAATAAACCAAAAGAAATAAATAAACTGAAAAATAAATTGGTTTCACAAAAAACAAAAGTCAGTCAATACAATCAGTATAATTCATTCGACCAAGTGCAATGTTAAATTGTATCGAAAAAGGTATAGAGTGTTGGGAGGGGGGGGGGGATGAAGGTCAAATGGATGCAAGAAACAATTTGTACTAGCATAGTAATAGTAATTTATTCATTTATTATTATTTTTAAATCATATTTTTTACTTTCAGATACATAATTTTGGATTATTATGTAACTTTAAAAAAAAATTTTTTTTTGTTTTTTATTTACGGGATAGTTGCTCAATATTGACAGTAAAGAAATATTCTCCCCTTTTTCCAAAAATCTGTAAAAAAAAAAAAAAAAATTACTTGAGATACACACACCCCATACCTCTAATCGGTAATCATTACACCTACCCCTTCTCCCCCCCCCCCCCCCCCCCCCCGATAAAATATGAATACTAGAATCATATTTCTTTAATTACAATATTCTCAGAAACATGATATACACAACAAACTTATAGAGAAAACTATTTTCTAATTAAATTCTTAAGTATACTGAAAATCAGAAATGCCATTTCATTGGAAATTAATAACATGATTAACACACACAAAAATTCCACGAAAGATTTGGCTCTTTTTAAGATTCAAAAATTTTAAATGTGTAAGAGGAATTCAAATACATTTCTTTCAACATATCGGGTTTCACTTAAATCAAAAACAGCCATGTTTGTATTCTAAGTGTAAGGATATGGTATATCCCACGGAATATACTTCGATTTAAAAAATCAAATAAAGTTCAAACATATTACGTAACATGCCATGGAAGGAAAAAAACTTTGGCCTATAGAGGGATTCGTTTTAACTCAGTTCAAGGTATTTAAAAAATAAAAAAAAAAATAAAAAAATCTCGACATTGACAAATGTAACGTGATTTTACAATTAAACCTCTTTTTTAGTGTTGTAGATTAAATTAATATTTATGGATTGAAGATGGAATGGGTGTGTTGTTGTTGTTGTTGTAGTTCTGTAATGAATTAGCATATTGTGGAGAGAGAGACAAGGAAAAGACAGATACAGATTTTGAGAGAGAGAGAGAGAGAGAAAGAGAGAGAGAATTATATTTAGAGAGAGAATTATATAGAATTAGCATAATGTGGAGAGAGAGACAAGGAAAAGACATTGAGAGAGAGAGAGAGAGAGAGAGAGAGAGAGAGAGAGAGAGAGAGAGAGAATATCTCTATTAAGTAAACGTAATGGAAGGAGGGGGTTAGCAGTGTATCCATGTTAGCGAGCTGAAGATTAATCATTATGGGCTACATAGTGAAGTGTTAAAGTTTTCCGAGGGGTGACTTGATAAACCTCCAAAAAAAAAAACCAACGCGCAAGCATTTTATATACTTCTGTACAATTGCATTTCGGGGCACAGAGATAACAGATAATGCACTGGCAGTGTTAATAAAAAAAAAATATATACCAGCAAGAGAGAAAGAGGAGAGAAAAAAAATGTGTCACGTGACACTCTGGGTTACAATTAAGTGGTTGCCGCGAAACCACGCAGGGATTACTATCCATGTTTAATGACAAAATTTAAATTGGATCGACCCATCCTCTGGACCTGCATTCCCATACGCTACAATTTCACATGCAGCATTTTATATCATAAAGGAACAGGTTTATAGCGTATCTTGATTTTCATCATTAATTATTAGCGAGATTATCTCGAGTTTTCAGCATGTATAGATTTTTTTTATCCTTACGATTATCAAACCTAGTACCTTTGGCCCCTGTAAATAATTAATCTACCAATTTACTCTGTAAATTTGAACATGCAGTGCTAGCTCCATGTATCGGATTGGAGAGAAAGATATGGGAAAAAAAAGATTTGCCCTCTTCCCCTGGAATGCCCCAGAATCATTAACCTACCGACATTGTTTTTTTTAATTTGATTTTTTTTTTAACTTATATCCTGACATTTTTATTGTGTTAAGTGTGTTACAATAGGTTAAAAAAGAGCGAAATGATTTATATTTTTGCCCAGAATAGAATACCTTATAATACATTGATACCGATCTTTTTTTTTGGGGGGGGGGTGGGGGTGGGGGGGGGGGGGTGAGAGACTAGTCATTTTAACAGGATGTGTTTTTACAGGATATGTTTTTACCTGTAGAATAGAACGCCTTAGAATTTATAGTTAACGATTTGTTTAGGACACTAGTAATCTATCGGGGGAGGGGGTTAATTTGTGAAAAAGGTAAATTTACCTTCCCACTCGCCATGGGCACACCAGATATTTTCTCTGTCTTCCATTTTCTACGTAGCTATATATATATATACAGGCAAACACTTATGCTATTTCTGCTTAGGGATTGCTCTTTTTAAAAAAAAATCGATAGACAAAGAAATGGCGATGGTATTCTTTATATTTCAGCGTATTCTAAAGCATCTTGAGTACCAATAAAACTGCCAGGAAAAAAGACAAATAAGCAGTGCAAAAAACCAGATTTTTTGAAAATTTATTTCCATTCGCCTTCCCTTTCATGCCCACCTTTTCAAATCTGCAATATATATCAAACACCCAATACTTCTTCCTAAACCGATTCAAATGAACGTTGCCATCTAAAAGAATATACTCAGGGGAGAATCCAGATTATATTTCAAACAAAATTTTAATTAAACGGGGGAGGGAGGAAAAGATGAAAATAGTCTTCATGAAATATAAACGAAAAAAGTTACCACATAAACAAATGGGGATATTACAGGGACGGGAGAGGAAGAGGCTGGCACCCCCTCCCCTACCCCTAGTGCGTATTCTTTCTAAAACATAGATATTTACAATATGAATAGCATTTTTATTCTTGATTCGCGTCCCGCGAAAGAAAATATTCGCGCATATCCGATCGATCCGCGTACCGCGAAAGAATATATTTGCGCATAATTGACGAGACTTTTAATTCATTTGTGATATACCGGGTGTGTGTATATATATATATATATATACACACATGTAAAAATGTAATGGAATGAAAAAATTATGAAAGTTTGTTTTTTTTTTTGATTATCTTTAATATTAATCTAATACTTCAATCCCAATATTTTGCCGGGCAGGTGTTCGATTTCTTAAAATCAGATCCATGATCCTCTCCAAAAAATTCCATGTCGCTACATTCGTCGGAGCGGATCAAAGATCTGATTTTAATCAGATAATTTTTCTAATTTAAAAGCAATGACGTTTTTGCATGCTTCATCATCATATGATATCCATTATCTACACGTGTAACAAAATTTGTTAGATTATTTTTAATAAAAAAAATAATGAAATACAGATCCAAATATATATTAGTATAAACTATTTTTATTTATAAAAGAAAAAACTTTGAAATATATAAATTTATGACTTGAAAAAAATGTTTGTTACATGATTGTAGAACGTGTTTTTTTTTTGGTTTTTTTTTTGGGTGGGGGGGGGGGGTTGGGTGTCTCCTTTTTATAAATCTTTTGATATGAAATTAGCGGAGTATTTTTTTCTCCCTCTCTTAGTCGAGTTATTCAAGGTCATTATGACACCAAAATAGAGAAAGAAAACCAAAATGGCCTACTGGCCCAATACTCCCTGGGGTGTTGTAAGAAGCTTAGGCCTAATAAGACGTTATTAATTACTGGGTAAAGAACACTTAATCAAAACTGCATTGATGTTTGATAATATACAAGATAAAAAGGTTAAAAAGTCGACATTCATCAATCGGCGCTTTACTTTCACCGCGCAGTATCAAAGTTTTCAAAACTTGCGAAAGAGAATTAGAATAGAAAACTAAATAAAGATTTTTACTTGTATCAACCCGAAAGCGTAGAAATTTTCAAAAGACATGGCTTATAATTTCTTTCCCTTTTTCCCCCCTTTAGAATTTAATTTTAAAAGAAGTTGAACGTAATAGGCATCGAATTCAAATTGTTTCTTTATTTAGAATTATCGCACGCCTACCTCATGAAATTGTTATCGTCACAAATCTAATTCTGTGTTCATCAAAATAGATTTTTAAAAAAAATAATGAGAAAGGAAAGCAGTTTACCTTGGGGGGGGGGGGGTCAGGAATCGTCACGATCGAGACAATAATGTGTTGCGATCTTCTTTTAAAAATCCTTTATAAGATACTTTCATACATGTACATGTTCTAGAATACGTTATAACAATATATTTCATCATATTTTTCCCTCGTTTGGGAATTGGTCAGGCATGGCTACTTTGTATTCCGAAACATTTTCTTTAAGACAATGCATGAAGAAGTCCACCAAGCATCACCTGGGGGGGGGGGGGTAGCAAAATGCCCTCCCGGCCGTGGTTTTATAATGCTAAAATTTACCTCACCATGAAATACCCTCCCCCAACTTATAAAATCAAAATTTCTTCTTAGTCAGCAAACGTCTCTAGAATATCTGAGAATTTCTTCCTCAACCCACGATCGAATAAAGAAAGAGACGGGAAAAAATCGAAGACGAATACGACAATAAAACGCTACGCTTCTAGAGTGCATCTTCTGTGCATCTGGCATTTGTTCTGTGTCATCGAAAAATCCAGTAACACGTAACATAAACTTTTTGTTGACCAATGAATTTTAATACCGTTTTTATGGCTAAAGAAATCCTACATGGTACATGTATATTCTGAAGCAAGCAATAGAAACGATAAAAAACTTTGTTAATTCACCCCAAAAAAAATTTCAACTTCCATTGAATCGAAAGTTTTCATTAACCATTGCGAATACGTTAAGGAACATATACTATCTAAATACTAGTATATATAGGTAATCAAATTATAAATGCTTTCATCGTACACAGTCGCATTGATACGTCAAAGTACATATCTTAAAGAAGAAATCTATAAAAGAAAAATACAATCTTAAACATTTCAAAAAATGTAAAATTGTATATGTTTAGTACTACAAAGTCTGTAGTTCATTTAGCTACACATGGATCGATTTAATATTGAAATAAAAAACCAAAGAAATCCTTGTTAAAATCTAAATGTTTCCAATGCCCATAGGTTTTTACTATCGATTTAAAATGTCGACAATTATTCAGATTTACACACAAAAACTCAAGTTATGCATGTATCATTTCCCAGAAAAGCATTTGAAGGTAATTGTTTCGTGGTGGGTTTTTTTTAAAAATGTTGCAGTTGCATGCTTTCCACTACAATGATTGGAGAGAGAGAGAGAGAGAGAGAGAGAGAGAGAGAGAGAGAGAGAGAGAGAGAGAGAGAGAGAGAGAGAGAGATTTTTTCCGCACCCACCAATGTTACGGCTAACTTGACAAATCACTCAAAATCCCCAATTGTTATTACATGCACCTAGTACAAAAGGTTGACAAAATATGTGATCATTATGTATTGTTTACTACAGATTATACATAGATTATCATAAACTCCTCCCCGGAAACGAAATTAAATAAGAAGTAAAAATACAAGGTAAATGGGGTTGTTTTTTTTTGTGGTGGCTTGTTTTTGTTTTTTGTTTAAGATGCATCAACCATGAAACTACATCTGACACGGATATAGGCACACTTACACTTGTATGCAAATTATATGGATTCTGAAATAAAGTTTACTTCTTTTTTTTATAAACATATAATTTTGTGGTATGTACACTCGTTTCGTTAGCATATAGAACCATTTTAACAGGGCCTTGGACTTTCAATAGGACGTAACTACATGTATCTATTTGTTGCGTCTAAACACGTTAAAAATGAAGCTGATTTCAAGTGAAATATACACCGATTGCGTAGTCTTTGCTCAAAAGTCAGACAAATCCTGTTGATTTCAAAGAGCCATGGCTGAGTGGCCCTCGATGAAATTGACAGACCTACGTCACATTGCTGTTTGATACCGACTACCCAAAGTCCAAGCTCCTGTTAAAATGGTTCTAACAGCACTGCGTATTCCTATGTTTATGTTTTTTAAAGAACACCTACATGACAATCTAAATTTTAAAGCCGATAAAGGAAGGGGCTATATAGCTTATAATTTCAAAATTCAACTCATATAAAAAATAATTCTAAATTGAGACCAAAAAAAAAAATAATACGATGAAAATTGAAAGAGAAAAAAAATGCATACAAAGACCACCCCCCATTTCCCCCCAAAGAAAAAGACCGACTGTCTTACAACTGCAAAGAGCATGCATGTAAAGCAGATCGATGCCAGGATATTGGAGCATATTTACACATGTATCAAACAAGCTAATATCGAAAGCCTGTCTGTTTTTGAACTATCGCCGTCAATAGATTCTCCCGCTGTTTTGCAAAAGATAACTTTTTTGTTTAGTTTAAAGGTTTTCACCCCTTCTGTGAACCCCTGACATGCAGCGCCGACCTGTGATTTATAAACATGACTGCCTAACTCGTCCGTCATCTTGATAAGAGAGTATAAAAAACCTCCGCGAAAATAACCTATCCCTTTTATTCTCTTTCACCATTGTATATTCCACACACCGGAATGTTGTGTGCAAAACATACCTTCTTTCTCTCCCTCTTTCTCTTTCTTTCTTTCAAAAATATTAAAAATTGGGGAAAAATCGTAATATGTAAATTCGGGGCATCTGCATGCAAGACGTGTATACACAATGAAGATATAGAGAATACAAGCACCTCCAAAGTTTCGGGGGGAAGAAAGGCGATTATGTGGTGTATTCAGAAGCAATCGATGGTCAGTGCTCGTGACCTTTCAGCGAGGTCAGCAGACGGCGAGACAGGTTACGGAAGAACTAGGTCACGTAGGGGCACAGAACCCGAAACAAGAATGTTACGGATTTTTCTGTTTTTTATACCATCGCCATGTTTTTCTGCAGTTTATTTTTATCAACGAGGTCAAATTCGTATCTTTTTTTTTTATATTCCACCACATTTTCATTTTTTTTACAATGAATTTATAACTCTATCGGTTTGAATAGGGGTTAAAACCTATCGCCATATAGACATGTACATATAGACGACATAGAAACAGACGTCTAACTTACCTATAGACGAAGAAATAGTCCCGAATAACAGAACCCAAACACAACAGCGCTGAAACCGAGAATCCATGTTTTAAATAGTTCACTCGACTCGACACATGGGTTATGTGTGTAAATGTGGCCCACTGACAGCGCTCAACGAGAGGTGCACCTTTTAACAAGATTTTTTAACTTCGCGCGGTCGGGAAATCAATGCCGGGTGCAGGAAAACAAACATCCATGTCAATTCTTCGTCGAAGTGTCATATCTAGGTTAGGAAGACACACTCGCGTGTTTTTTTTTCTTGTGTCTTTCTCTCTCTCTCCTCTATCGCTGTTTGATGTATGAGCGCTCGAGGTTTAATTTTAAGACTGCTATGTAAAGATTGTCCATTGTATGCCGCGCTAGTGCATGCACGGTCTGCAGTTTTTGCGCATCGATCGCTCCTTTTTTTCTGTTTCCTTTTAACCAGCATTATGCTAATTCTGCTAGAGCTTCCAAAGGGTCATCTCTCTCTCTCTCTCTCTCTCTCTCTCTCTCTCTCATTTTTTCTCGTTCTCTCGTGTGTCACGTTTTCGTTCTCTCTCTCTCTCTCTCTCTCTCTCTCTCTCGTTTTCATATTTGCAGTGGTTAAAAAAAATTGCTCAATTTAAGGAATTCTTTGAGTATTATGAGGTGATCTTATACGACCGGAGATAATCAAATTCATTAATTCATTAAAGCTCGAAGGATAATAGATTCTGAAAGTAATAATAGTTCTCTCTCTCTCTCTCTCTCTCTCTCTCTCTCTCTCTCTCTCTCTCTCTCTCTCTCTCTCTGTGCTTTGAAGATTTCATTGGGCAACTTTTAATTGTGCTACTAAACAGATAATCCTCTCTAATCTGAACCTTGGGTTAAGTCAGAATTTTTTTTTAAAAGCAGTTGAATGTGGTCAGTTAAACGTATTTTAAACAATCCTTTTAATAATTTTTTTAAATAAGAGTCGGTTTTATGTTCATCTTATTATAAATAATGTATACCTTTTAGTAAACGGGTTTTAAAGCGCGTAAATAAATAGAAACATTTTAACAAGAGCTTGGACTTTGGGTGGTTGTGTCAATGTGACGTAGGCCTGTCTATTTCATTGCTGCCCACTCAGCCATTGCTCTTTGAAATCAACAAGATTTGTCTGGCTTTTGGGCTAAGACTACGCAATCGGTGTATATTTCGCTTGAAACCAGCGTCATTTTTAACTTGTTTTGACGCAAGAAATAGATAGCTACGTCCAACCGAAATTCCAAGGTCTTGTTAAAATGGTTCTAATTAAATCCAAATTACATGATTCATATGTGTTTGGTTCACGCGCACGTTTACATAATACTATTTTTAAAAAAAAATATATAAGAAGAATTAAAAGAATTTAAAAGTATTCATAAAAATGTATCTAGCTTGTTAAAGGTAGTTTCAAAATGTTTAAATTCGATAATAGATTATAGTATATGCCATTTTATAATTATACACTATAAAATAGTATTTGGAATTTTAAAGTACCCACGATTTACATTTGTATATATCGGGCTATATGATACAAACGAATTGAGTACAAGCGTACTTAAATTTTTTCTTCAATCATAGGTTAACGTTGGTTTCAAATAATTGAACAAATACGATATCATCTCTATAAATAATTAATGAAAAAATAATTGAGATTGAAGAGTTTATTTGATTCTTTAAACTTTTTAAAAAATCGATATGCAAATCATTTTGCTATTTTTTGAAACTGACTTCATGCGTTGGCTCTAATGCAGCAACTAACCCCGTTGTTGCCAGGACGAGGTCTGAGATTCAGAGGATCTTTAATTGTTTACTTGATGAGAAAAATACAGTTCATTTTGTTATTGAAACTAAAAAGCATCGATCGCATTTTTACAGAAAATCTTACCTTGGTTTGTAAGATAGATGAAAACGGTGTATTGTAATTTACATTTTGCGTTATTATTTTTCGCGTTGATCCCGACGCGAAATGTAATAACGCAAAATGTAATTAAAGGGGGTATAATTTTGCATTGTTATTACATTTCGCGCTACTAAATTGCTTTCCCTTTTAATTCATAATGATTTACATGTTACATGTTACACTGTCTGCGAAGCAACATGACATTCTCGATCGCTAACGAAGCCGTGTACACATGACGTATATAAAGTAGAATTATCAATATTTATTTAACTGATAGTCACATATGTATTTTAAATCCGAACCCGGGAGAGAGCAGCTGGGTTCATATTGTCAATTAAAAATAAATTATCTTGGGCCTTTTTTTGTACAGTGTATTTTTTTTTGACTGCATGTGTACATATCGGATTGTATTTTACGGAGAATTGCACGACTTAACCAGAAAGAAAAAAAAATCTACGGTCGATCATTAATTACATATGTAGGACTGCAGCAGTTATCCTCCTTGACCGAGAATGACTGTTGGTTAATATAAAAAAAAATATACAAAACTTGCCTGAACTGTGACTATCTTTTATATTTATGATTAAGATTTAAATATCTTAGTAATTTCAAAAAATTGAACTTTGAACTTATTACTTTCAAATCACAGTTTAAAAATTTGTAGATAACACTAATTAATACTTTACATGTAGGTGACCATAAATTATATTAAAATTAATCATAACTAAACAATTTATGAAAGACATTTAATTAAGTAAAGGAAAGGTTGTGCATGGGATGGGAGTGCACTGCTATTAGATCAGCGTTAGTTTTCACGCTAAATGAGTTTGGACTCCATGCCTGATGTTATAATTCCCAAATGAGATATATGAGTTCCTGCAGTAATTTTGAAATCGTCCGGACCCTTTGTAATTATAACCCTTACACATAAAAGTATCTCTCAACTTCTAATACATTGTAGATCGGTACAATATTCATCTTCAGTGGATCTTAAATAAGGATATTTTTCAGGATGCGGTGATATAGAAAGGTAAATATATATAAATTCTGAGCAGAGGCCCATGGACCTTTAAGGTAACCTGAATAGGCATGCAGGATCCATACAAATGCTTTTTACTGATAAGAATACCGTTTTCATTATTTCATTGGTTAGGTTGCAATAACAGTAAGACGTATGGAGTTATTTTGGCAGAGTTAAACTATATTCAGAATTTTGTACAATTTGTGAAACGTGTGGATGGGGGTGTCCGTTTAAATTGTGTGTGTTTGGGGTGGGGAAATGGATGGGAGGTACTGGTTGTGATTATGCTACAGGGTACAGTGCCTATCCAACATACACGCAAATTTTCTTTACTACACAGAAACAATCAAAGCATTTTCCACTCAATTTACAACAATACCCAACTTCACATAAGATCCTTATAACTATTTTATTACAAATATTCTATTACAACTATTCTATTACAACTATCCTTACAACTGTACATATATTTTGGAAAAGACATCTATGCTCACCAGAACCACTGGCAAGCTCTTAGATTATTAGCTATATGTCAAGAATCGGAAAAAAAAGTTTTCAGGATTTTTAAAGCCTTTTTACCGTATCATATATGGTCAATTTTGCCCTATACCCTAAACACCTCTTACCCTGGGGCTACGAACTTCACAGTTCTTGCAAAGCCACTAAAGGTGCCCATGGATGCACGCTCATTGAAATGTTGCACTTATGCAGTTTTTCGGATCCACGCAAAGGAGGACAGATGAAGATTTTTATTTTCACCCCTCTACACATGAAAACGGTTTCGCCCTGTCTTGAATCAGCCCAAACACAATTGTATTAAGGAGAGATATAATTAGAAATTTGAGTTCGCTCAGTCTTAAATTCGCCCACTGACAACGAGAGTGAAAGGGGCAAAAATAAAACGGGGCGAATTTTTCCTTGTATAGAGTAATTTGTGCATTTTTCACAATTTGATCTTTAAAACTAATTCCAGAACCTAATGAAATGAATTATAAAAGCGCACAAAGACTATTTTTATACACCAGGTATACCATTGCACATCAATAACCCACCATATTGCTTGTATACGTCTTCCTCCCCCCCCCCCTCTTATTAATTTTTTTTTGATTTCGTCGATCCTTTTTGATCTCATGGTTATTTCTCTCTCTCTCTCTCTCTCTCTCTCTCTCTCTCTCTCTCTCTCTCTCTCATTTATTAAACATTGATACAGATTCAATGTCAGAATAAAAAAAATGCCTCCTTTTATATTACTAGTAGTTCATAAAGGCGATTTTCTCTTTGAGATAAGAAAGTCATTGTCAGGAATAAACCGTCATATCAATATACATATCAAAAGGTCATTCATCCATATACAACGAAAGATAACAAAATTACCATTAACGTGGAAATCAATATGACCCGATTCCTAACCGCATTAACACTTGCCATATTTTGCCTCGAATTTGCAAGTTGTGAATTGACTCTCGAAAATGTGTACGCTGAAGTGTTAAGTCTACGCACTGTGGTGAAAAGTATGGAAAAGAAACTGCTAGTCCAAGAGGTGCAAATGGGGGAACTAAACAAAATAATTAGTGAACAGCGGGATCTTCTGGACCAAGCAAGGGCAGAAAATAGGGAAAGTTCTTGGGAGGTACCCCATACCGAAGAGGGGACGAAGACGAAAGAATTTTTAAGAGGTCAACAAGAGGGAGTATCTGTTTCTGACGTCATTTCAAATAATACGTCATCATACTTCACACACCATCCTCAAGATAAGGAACGAACCAATAAACGGAGGGCACAGAGTCCACAGAGGAATCGATGGCTTTCTGCGGCAAGGTCTGCACGATTAGAACACTTCGAATCAAGATTTATACTTTACTTTACTTTACTTGTACAATTTGTACTTGATCGGCCATTTCCGTCAACTATTGCTTATATCTCTCGTTCCTGAGATATTGACCGTGGGCCAACCAATGGAACTCGATCTTCTTCCTTTTCATTAATACTAAATCTATTATTCCCAATGCACCAATAGTATCGCGAAACATGTACCTAATATTATGAAAACATGCGTTGCGGAATCATTGACAGGAATGGTGAGAAATTTCTATCATGAAAATGCGAAGGAGCCAATCGAAAATAAAACATGAATTATTCATAAGAACGAGAAAAGTTCAGTGAGTTGACCCATGGTCAAAAATCATTTGCGAGACTGACCTTTGGTATCAAACGGTACTGATCGGCTTATAACGAGACGTATATATTAAATAGTCTCTCCTCTAAGATATGATGTGCGAGTAAATAATGTGTACAATAGTTACGCGCGAATTATTGGTAGTAACATACCATTGATCAGGTTAGGCATATGACCATGTTGCATAATCGTAAGCAATCGTTACCGATTCTTGGTGCGTAGTTCTTGCATCTATTAACCTGGAATCTTTGCAATGCCGATTTCCATAAGAGCATAAGACTTTCAAACGTAACTGTTACGATCGACTACTTCCAAAAATTGACTCGACGTTTTCGTGCTGAGTTAGGACGGTGGATCAGGGCAGTTCATGAGACAGGGGCAATGTAATTGTCAGTTTTAACATTTTGTAGGTGCATGTTAAAAAGGGGAAATATAAATGCAATTGTAACGTGCATGGTCTGTGAAATTGATGTCTTGTTTCTTCATAGAAAATTGGCCTTATGGAATTTTAAAACTAAATTTTGTTCTTTTTTGTTACAGATCGGCTGTTGGATGTCTCCACGCCGCCTCCAAGCAAAAACACGTCATCTGTCGTGGCTTTCTATGCTTATATATCCACAACACTTGGCCAGACAGGTCTGGGACCTGATCACACCATCAAATTCGATGTCGTAAAAACCAACCAAGGGAATGGCTACCACTCGGGATCTGGAGTTTTCATTGCCCCTCAGACCGGTTTTTACGTTTTCACATGGACAATTAGAGTGGGCTCTTACGATCACTCGTCCCCTAATTTTCATTCCACTGAAATCGTCATCAACAATAATGTTTACGGTAGTTCCTACGCGCTCGCCATTTCTGACAGCAGCAGGGATGATAGCGGAACCGGAACTGTAGTTGCGCATGTCAATCAGGGTGATGACGTCTACATCAAGACTCATTCTTCCCACCACGGAGGTGGTGGCATTCTGAGCGAAGGAGTTGGCAGATCTTCATTTTCAGGATGGAAACTAAATTAAATTAATGCATTGATTTACAGGTTCAATAAACAGGTCGAGACCACTATATTTTGTGACGTCGGCATAAATTTGCATACTAAATTAGCCATCTGTTTACTTTTATCGACAAACCAATCAGGTGAATGAGTTGCAAGGCATTGTGGGCTACTACAAGTTTCAGTGTATACAAAACGTATTGAAAATATATACCATTTTGAACTGTCCTCTGGAAACTCATTTTGAATGATTTTTCAGAATTTATGAAATTAATATGGACAATTATGTCTGAACTTCAATTTCTATCCTCACATTTAAAAAATATTGCATATGAGGACTTATATCAACCTATTTAAATACCCCATTGTCAATGTATAAATGAAGGTACGTCCTATAGAATTAGAAGCAGTGAGTACCGTTTTTTCACGTAATATCCCATATTTAGGACAACATTTTTAGAATGCGCGTTGATATTTTCTTCAGGTACATTCATCAGAATGCTTAACGGACAAAATACTATATGCTGCACAGCTTGCGCTTCTCCGTTTGTATATTTGTGCATTTCTACTACCGTGGCTATCCACGTATGTTAAAAATGTACAGTTACCTGTATTTATTTCTAGTGCACAATGATAAAGTCACCCATACTAAACAGTGCAGTTTTTTTTTTTTATCAAAACCTGTTTGTACTTGTATGCGTATGTTTGTCAGTCGTTTGATACTGATAATTTTTGAAGCAACAATTGATCAACTAAAACAACAGTATTTTTCAAAGTGAGCATGGAACAAAATTAATGGTACGTAATCTTTCCTTTTTTACCTTCTAAAGTAAAAATCAAGATGTACAAACATTCCGGCAAGCAATTAAATATTGTGAATAAAACAGACAAAAACACGTGCGTCTATTGAATCGTAAACACGTTGTAGACCGTCATGCATTGCAACTCATTCACTGGATTGGAGAATCTGTTTGACAAAAATACTGTCACGTGTTAAATAATGTTATCCATATATGGTAGTGTACCCGACCTGATAAACTAATGGCAATTTTTTTCCTTGGTTGAAAATTGAACTTAGAAATCAAATGAAATGATCACTAAAATCTATCCATTAAACCGAAAAATCAAAAAGTTATTCCTTCAAGAGAAATAAAGCAGAAAGTATAAAATTCAAAGTACTAGAAATACTGATAAATTCAAATTAAGACTTGATATAATTACGGTTAGTAACGTTTAGATATTAATTATACTGTGTGAATCAATGAAAATATACTTATAAATAATATACAGTATTCTAAACACAATCACTCTTAATAAAAAAAAATGGATTAAGCTCTCGTGCAATAAATGAAAAAAAAAAATAGTTTACTTATCTAGTCCTGTGTTGTACTAGAGTGACGTCATCATGCATTGATAATTTTGCATGCACTGATATAAAAAATAAGCTTTTTTTCTGTTTCACATCATGCACTGACATAAATTAAGATATGCAAGTAGGTCAATTAATAGGTGGCGCTGCTACGGAAATGCTGTTTTGCACCAATGCTTTGCACCAATGACAAGTTTCTGTAATTTCGCTAGAAAATGTATGAGATCGCGCTTGTCAATCTTCTATTACAAATGTTTGAAAATTAATATACGTGGAAGCTTACTTACATTTTTATGCGTATATGCTTCTAAACACGAACACGAGTTTGAGTGAATATTATCAGTCAATATTTACAGAAACTAAGTTATAAAAATATCTCACTTGAGAGATGCTTTATCTCACTATATCAATCACGTGGGTAAACTTTTCTAAAAAAGTTTAGTTTTAATATATTCAATTTGTGACAATTTTGAACGATTTCATATATTTGTCTTTATAGATCTAAAGTTTAGATCTAATTTCACCTACAAATTCAACAGAGATCAATTTATAGCCGCTTTAAACAGGTACTAGGGACATCCGTTCGATTAAACAGAGTGTAACGTGATTAAAAATGCCGAGGAAAGAAAACTCTTATTTTTATTCGAAGTCCCAAAACTGCCGCGTTATAAAGAAAAAAAAATGTTTTGAATTCCTTTCTTCACTATATAACGATTTATCGACTAAGAAAATTTTAGTCGATGATCGGCGTGACCGAGCGATAGTCGAGTACTCGAGTACTCGTTGACATCCCTAATCTAAACATGATTTAAAAAAAAAAATATATGTCGATTTGCTAATTAGAAAAATAGTTGCCAACGAATTTGCTGCAGGCACCTTCGAGCCATAGAAAGACCTTATAAAATCCAAACGTTTACTTTACCTACAGTACCTACATTCATTTGAGAATCTAAAAGAGGCCGGATGGGGGTGGTAGGGGATATCCCCTGAAAAATTCTTTATCAAATTCAACTAGCAAAGTATCAAAATTAGGCATCCAAAATTTAACCCTAAACCTTCCGCAAACATAATTATTTCTCAACCCCCATTGTGGAGATTTTCAAGATCTGCACATGTAGATATAATTACACGATTTCAGAGTTTGGTAATCTGCATTAATACTGGGGTCCGCAAAGACTATGACCTTGTACATATCAATAAGAAAATGAAATAGTCCAGCCTTTATTTAGGTTGTGGATTAACGCAAGATTTACTGGTATTAAATACAAAGTGTTATTTTTTGCTCTCCATTGAATATACTTTACATGCACCGTCAATCAATCAAATCTTGGGATTAAACATTCAAAAGGTGTTTATTGAAATTCCTATACATTGTACACATGATCATACCTAGTGGTCACTTGAAACCATCGAAATCGGGATTTATACAAAAATTTCTAAAATGTACGTAGATTCTTCGCTCATTTTTTTTTTTACTATTAATCATTTTCCTTGTCTTCGTTAATAAGTACTTTGCATATAACATGAAGTACACTACATTTACGTTTTTTAAGTAATTGCAAAATATTAAAAATGAAAGATTTTAAAGTTGAGTATTAATGTTGTTCCCTTTTTTTAAATACATGAACGAAGACTTTTTGAGGAAGGTAATTATATAAGAAAAATTTAAAACACATCATGTTATACGAACGAGAGAGAGAGAGAGAGAGAGAGAGAGAGAGAGAGAGAGAGAGAGAGAGAGAGAGAGAGAGAGAAATAATCCATATTGGTAATTAATCCATTAAGAGAGCGGGATTGTCGTGGCCATTTTTAAGGCTATTATATTAATTTTACCTCCATTAAGCGAAGAGTTCTGTATAAAGAAATAGGAAAATGTTAAAATTTCAAAGCTGAAATGTTTGGATAATTTCTTCACCATAGAATTCTTATTGTCCAAAATATCATATTTATAAGTTTATTTCACATCTCATGGCTAATTTGACGATGTATTTCAATCTCCAACAAGTTATATAATAGTATCATTTTGTCGTAATATTTCATAATCTATGTGGACGTCGTCCTTTTAGTAAAATCATACTTTTAAACATTCAGTCTTTATAGATACAGACTTCCGGTCTTCATGTGTTCACGTATACATGTTTTTGACAAGCCTCTTTAGATTGCATATCATTGGGAATAAATAATGACCAAAAAAATTTAATATCCGATAAAAATTAATTCTCGATCGCAAACGAATGTTTATATTTCCATGAAATAAAAGTAAATAAACGGTTACGAGTAGCCTCACTTAAGAGGTAAAGTTTAGTTGCGTCGTCATCGAACACACTTATCCGCAAACTTGACTGGATTTGGTTTGGTTACTAAAATTCTAATAACTAAATACGTTTGCTTTAAATATTATATATTTTTAAAAGAATATTTCCTATAATGACACTACAGTATTTCTAAAAAAAAAGATTGGCCTTATTTCAGATGTTCAGATTTCAAATGGATTTTGTATCACTGTATTATTCAGAACTAATTTAATTAATTCTGTGGAAAATGTTTCTATATTTGGCGAAGATTCGAGTGCATGCAAAGATCCCAGTCATTAAATGGCATTTTAAATCTCTGATATTATCTCAACCCTAACTACTGAACACACGTAAATGCTCACAAATGTTCACTCATAATTTATATCCATAATCTTTCTCTATTTTTTCTTTTTTTTCTCTTCTGACAATAGAAAATCGACAACAAAGATGCACAAGGTGGATCGACTAGTGTGGGTTCCATGCCTATTCGTCCTCGTGGTGTCCTACTCCGTCAACGACATGACGTCTCTATCAACTTCGCTGTTAACAAACTATAACAGGAATCTGCGACCGGGCACGGACCAAAGCCAAGTCACCAACATAAATGTGAACATCTTCTTCGTGGGCCTTCAGGAGTTTTCGGAGACCACTGGTCTTTTCGCAGCGAGGCTGTTCTTTATGATCATGTGGACTGATGAACGACTCGCATGGACACCGGCGTCACATAACGGGGTGTCCTCCATGCAGTTCTCTCAAGACTCCATCTGGGTTCCACAACTCATCCTGACAAACCCGTATTCGAATTCTAAGGACTTCGGTGGGGACAAGTTGCTCTTAACGGTCACCCCACAGGGCCTTGTACGCTGGTCAACACTGGAAGTCATGGAGAGCACGTGCATGGTAGACATCACAAAATTCCCTTACGACCAGCAGGGCTGCGCAATGAGCTTTGCTTTCTTGGGGTATTCGTCACAGGAAGTGAATTTCAATGCAAATGGCTGCTTTTTATCCATGAGTAGTATGGTGAAAAACTCACTCTGGGAAATCAGCGATCAGGCGGATCTGAGTATAACTATACCCAGCGGAAGAAACATTTTGACAGCGAGGTTCAGCTTCTCGAAAAAGTCCGACCCTTACACGATAAACATCATTTTCCCGATGGTAGCCATTGCGTTTCTACACATCACCGTCTTCTTTCTCCCGGCGGACTCCGGGGAGCGGATCGGATTTTTTCGACGACCATTATTCTTTCCATCACCGTGTACCAGACAATCGTTAGTGACAGTCTACCAAACTCAACGCTCCCAAGCCTCGCTTTCATCTTGTACAAACTTTTCGCCGACTTCCTCATCAGCATAATCGTGCATACCCTTGTTGTCGTCAGTCTTTCTTTCTACTTACGAGATGATGGCAACCCTGTTCCAGAATTCCTCGCGAGGTGCGCTCGGTTTCCAAAGTGTTGGCGACGAAATAACAAACTACAGGTACAACCAGCTGTCGATCCTATAAACGTGATTGATAAGTCAAACGCTAAAAAGGATGCCCTTGTAACGGATATGACGTCAACATGCAACGAAGAAGTGACATCAGAAATCACGTGGAAAGATGTCGGCAAAGCATGGGACACCATCGCACTTGTCATATCAGTCTTTGCAGTCTTGGTTTCCAACAGCGTTTATTTCGTTTTAGTCACATAACTTATGACAATGGACTATTTCTGTGTGTTTTTATTCTCGATATCCAAAAAGTGTGAAAAACTTTATCATTTAAAAAATCATTTTGTGATTCAAAGCTTATTTATAATATGTTACAATGTCTTCGTAGTATTCTTTACATCAGTATTTAAAAGTTATTTTAATTTTCTAAACTGCGTAAAAATTCTCAGTTTTTTTTTTAGATCTCCTGAACCGACGGTTCGTCCGTCCGTATGTCTGTAATATTTTCATATTTTCTGAAGTTTCGGGTACTAGGTATAGGAAGTATTTGATAAACGGACTCTGCGATTTTATTTCTTTTTCCTCAATTAAAAAACGTTAACAACATTGATAGAGACATTGAGTTTACATTACGACTTCACCCATTTCTCACGCTCTGGTATTTTTATCATCACATCTCATAAAAAACCGCTTCTATATTCAGATATACCATGTATTTACATTTAGTTCCACATCTTTTAAGGTAGACCCAGTGGCTTTTGTGACCGGTTCTTATTTTACACAGCGTGATTTTCCGGTTATAGTTTTGAAAACATTAATGATCAATAAAGATGGCATGTATTTGATTTTAAGTATTGTACAAGTATTGTTCGGTGGCTTCAGTACAAATATATAGCTCATATGTTTCAAAATGAGAAGAAAACAATAAATATATCAAAAAACATGGTGGTCTTTGGTATATTTCATTTTTTACCCAATGTTTACAAATAATAACTTGTAAAACTAAATCAAACAGTATGGTGGTATACAAATTCAAGAGACTATAACACAAAAACTAGCGGGTTAATGTAGATAAACTATGTATTTTTGTTAACGAAATATATAACTCTAATAATAATTTTTAATAAAAATAATGTGTAAACTGTATAAATGTTGAGAATTTCCAAAAATATGAAATTTAGTGATTTTTTTTTTTTTTGAAAGCTGTGTGAAGAATAAATGATATTTTTTTTGCATATATTCTGTGGAAAATCAGTGACTTTTTCATTTAACGACTATCATTAGGTTTTCTTAAATTATATCCTAATATAATGTATTTTGGTGCATAATTTAATAAATAACTAGAACCATTTCAACAAGACCTTGGACTTTTGGTTGGACGTAGCTATCTATTTCTTGCGTCAAAACAAGTTTAAAATGACGCAGTTTCAAGCAAAATATTCACTGATTGCGTAGTCTTGGCTCAAAAGCCAGACAAATCTTGTTGATTTCAAAGATCCATGGCTGAGTGGCCAGCAATGTAATAGACAGGCGTACGTAACAATGCTGTTTGACACAACTACCCAAAGTCCAAGCTCTTGTTAAAATGGTTCTAATATGAGATCACGCTTCATTGTGTTAAAATTTGGCTGTTGAATTTTTGAGCATTGTGAGCTCATGTAATTTGGCCTCTTTAGTAAGTTTGTCAGTTGTTTTAGCTGTTTAGATTAATAAATGTTTGATTTGACACTTTCTTAAACACTTGGTCAACATGTACCTTAAGAGAAATTTTCGTAACTTGTCTATTCAATCTGCTCTGTAGTCCGAAGAGAGTCTCTAATTTTAAAAATTACATGTTTAGTTTCACCAGCAGAGATTGATAGAAATAGAACCATTTTAACAAGACCTTGGACTTTCAGTAGGATGTAACAATCTATTTCTTGCGTCAAAACAAGTTAAAATGACGCTGGTTTCAAGCGAAATATGCACCGATTGCGTAGTATTCGCCCAAAAGCCAGACAAATCATGTTGATTTCAATGAGCCATGGAATGAAATGAAATAGACAGGCCTTCGTCACATTGCCGTTTGACTTAACTACCCAAAGCCCAAGCTCTTGTTAAAATGGTTCTAAGACTATATAGCTAGAATTTGCAAAGCAAAATTTGGTCAAACATTTCCAAAATAGAACCCTGTAACAGTTAGGAGCTTGGACTTTTGGTAGTTGTGTCAAACAGCAATGTGACGTAGGCCTGTCTATATCGATTCGTTGTTGACCAATCAGCCATGGCTCTTTGAAATCAACAAGATTTGTCTGTCTTTTGAGCAAATTTAAAACTATGCAATTTGTGCGTCAGTGTCATGCTACTGTATATAATTACTTTCGATCGGTTATGCTATAAGACACGCCCATTTTGTGTCGCTCATCTTTTATGATTCGTTGTGTTATCACGGACAAAGACAGTTATTTTAAACATGTAAATATTAAAATATATCATACATTTACTATAGCATTGAATGATTCATTTTTGACGTCGTCGTGTCAATAACTGCCGTCAGGTGAGCAGACAAATTGAATAACGCGCGTTAGCGCGTTATGATAATTTGTCTGCTCACCTGACGGCAGTTATTGACACGACGACGTCAAAAATGAATCATTTAATGCTTATATTTACATTCCCTTACTGAAGAAATCAATTGTTTACTTAAATAAATCGATATAAAGTGCAGATCACGGAGGGAGTGAATAAGTAACAGCAGGAACAGCTGTTTTGTAAAACCGGTTTAAACTGGTTTTCACATAGAATGTTGAGATGAGAGCGACGAGCATGAAAATATAATCCATGATATATAACTCTTGAAATGGTGCTTTAAACAATAAAGTCAACTTTTTTGTTGAATAATTATAAAACATGGTGTTTTTACAACATTCATGAAATACATTTTTTAACAAATAACATAGAAATCACTGTTTGAGAACTACTTATGTAATGGCCGATGGTCATCATTGTCATGCCAAAGTATTCCTTTTTTGAGAAGTGCACAGACATAGCTTGTGTGGACGTAGGCTATGTCTGTCTACTTTTTAAAAGACAATAGTGCCAAAGTCCGATACTTTATGATTTGACACGCCAAAGTGCGATATTGTCGGAATTCTTAGCTTTCTTACGCCCCATTCTTAGTGACGTCATAAATTAGCTGCAGGTCTATATAGCTCCCGATCTGAAAATATTCGAAGGACAATCTTGGAGCTACAGTGCCTCCCATATATAACAAAAGAACTGAAATTTAAGGCACACAAAAGATGCGTCAAGTTTGGATTGATTAATCTTATTTCCGAACACATTCTGTACAAATATATTCATCGGACATTTTACTAAAGACATTGTCCCGTTACTTGCCACAATCACCAGCCCCGTAAGGTGAAGTGGTGCAGGTTGTTTACGTATTAAAAAAACCCTAATATACTAAACACCCTAACCGACCTCGGAAAGTGAAGTATTTTATTCACGTTGGGATCAAGAGTCGCCATTTTCAACTGTAAACAATCCACATTGTTTCACTTTACGGAGCCAGTGATATATAGAAACAGCCAGACTAAAATCTACACGCCCCATTTATCGATTGGTCGAAATATACAGCGACTGAAACTGACAAGATACTGACAGGACTGAAATTGACACGCCCTGTTTATCGCTTGGTCGAAATCTACAGCGACCCAAGAAAAATCACGGACTGCACGAAAGAATCGTGATGATGTCAAACTCAAAGTCTCACAGGAGACGATTTGGCTGTTTCTTTTAGCTAACGTACTTATAAAATTTAGTGAATTTTACTAACTTTTCATAATCAATTTATTAATTAGTTAAAAGAAAGGTATTAACTGCGTCTTAACCAATCAGATTTCAGTATTTAACATGAAAGTATAACAATACGAATTGTTATACTTTCATGTTAAATACTGAAATCTGATTGGTTAAGACGCAGTTAATAATATTTACTATTACCCTCAGCGTTAGCAACGCACTTGGCAACGGGTAACATTAAAAAATGTTACATGCGCGAAAATTATGCGCGTACGGTTCGCTGTAGAATTCACGTTATTCCTATATAAAAGCAGAAAAATTTTCTTAAAAATTTTAAAAAAAGACATTCAGTATAACAAAATAAATAGTGCCTGTTTGGGAGGATAACAGTTGAAATTGACACCCCTCGAAAACCATTGTCAACCTCCGCTTCGCGTCGGTTGACAATGGTTTTCTCGGGGTGTCAATTTCAACTGTTACCCTCCCAAACAGGCACTATTTATATATTGTTATACTTTCATGTTAAATACTGAAATCTGATTGGTTAAGACGCAGTTAATAATATTTACTATTACCCTCAGCGTTAGCAACGCACTTGGCAACGGGTAACATTAAAAAATGTTACATGCGCGAAAATTATGCGCGTACGGTTCGCTGTAGAATTCACGTTATTCCTATATAAAAGCAGTAAAATTTTCTTAAAAATTTTAAAAAAAGACATTCAGTATAACAAAATAAATAGTGCCTGTTTGGGAGGATAACAGTTGAAATTGACACCCCTCGAAAACCATTGTCAACCTCCGCTTCGCGTCGGTTGACAATGGTTTTCTCGGGGTGTCAATTTCAACTGTTACCCTCCCAAACAGGCACTATTTATATAATGTTACCCGTTGCTAAGTGCGTTGCTAACGCTGAGGGTAATAGAACAGATTATGAACTGCGTCTAAACCAATCAGATTTCAGTATCTAACATGAAAGTATAACAATATAAACAATAAAATGCTTTCTTTGATGATTCATGCGGGTTATGAAGGCAGCGATCATTGCAGGAAAAATTTACATAATCTGATAACGCGGGTATGTATCTTATTATGTATTTTTTTTTTTTGCAATGTCGCCACCGTCACATCGATCCCGAATAGTCACCAAAGAAAGCATTTTGGGGGGGGTTTAAATAATGCGATTTGTCAATCAAGTTTGAAACAGTAAAACCAAGTAAGATCGAAGTGACTGCGATCATCCGAGCATGTTCTTCAGTGTGTCCATACTACTGTACATGTATATACACTTTCAGGAAGGGATGGGGGAGGGGGTCGGGGAAGTTGGTTTCTGACCCCCAGGGATCTCTCTCACGGTATCAGGAATTTGTACGGCAAAGATTTTAGGTTGAGGAACCTTTGGAAAGGTTTAAATGATTTTTTTGTCACCCTAAATTATGTTAATTTTGCAGTTTGGTTTGATGTAGGTGTATGAATATCATACATGTATATTTACATCGTAGTATGTAAAAAAAAACAACAACCAGATTTTTGTTTATTCTGCTATTTTTTGTTTTAAATATATCCACAAATAAATGCACGTATTCGCATTTCATTATTAGTTTGAAAATTGTCTTAAAACGTATGTATTATTGATCAGCCTTATATTCTGTTCTCATACATGTAGTGCCAAATATTATCCAAGTGCATTTCAGAAAAAAATATTGTTTAACATAAATGGCGGAATTTGGAACATTGAAATCTTACTAATTATTCGCAAGTTAACCATTATGTGTAATTGTTGGGTAACGTTACTCTATAAATATTTGCAATTGATCAATTATTCAGTATGTATACATTTTATAATATCAATTTAAAAAATATCAGTTCAAAAATATGAATTTTAGTTTCCCGAGTTCGAAGATGTGTCAATAATCTCAGACGATCAATACAGAGTACATCGATCATGACCAAAATAGAACTATAGGCCTATTTTAAAATTCTACAAAATTGTAAAAATTCCAGTGGGTGCATGTATTGAAATCGTCTCGGACATGCATATTAATAGTTCAAAATATCTTATGTTTTCCTGCCTTTTGAACGATTTTGATAGTTTACATGCCAGGAATCGTTGAAAGGGCCAGAAGCCAGACACGGCCTAAGATAGTCCGGACTACGTACGTGAACTTACTGAAGTGATGTATATTCTTCCGTGATAGGACATCAACCATCACATCCCTGGGTCCCTTCATTATGGACATTATATCCATCACACCAAGATCCAACAGTTTCATGTGCAGATCTAGAGGGGGGGGGGGGGGGGTCCCTTCTCCCGAGAAAATGAAAATGGATTGAATTTACATATTAAAATGATCGCACATATATGTATGCCTCGGACCCCCCCCCCCCCCCCCCCCCCCCCCCCCCACGGATGAGGAATTTCATGATTAGTGATTTCATGATTTTGCCCCCCATTCTCCACGGATTAGGAATTTCGAATTTCATGATTTTGGGAATATTTTTTCCTAGGTATGATTTTTTGGGAACTATAGGCTATACTACGTACGTTGTTACCCCCCCCCCCCCCCACCCCCCCCCACGGATTAGGAATTACATTATTATTATTTTTTTTTTGCTTGTCATGATTTCTGATGATTAGTGTAGCCCCCCCCCCCTCCGACTTTCAATCCCCCCCCCCCCCTAGAATTTTTTTTTTTGGATCCGCGCATGAGCTTATATAAAAACATAAATTAATAGAAAATATACCATTTAAGGTCAGACGCGACCTATCTTCCATTTTTCCTATCTCCACAATGTGAAGTTTTCCACTTAGTAATTTTATAATTATATTTTTATGCTTTATAATTCTTTTTTTAAGATAAAAAGTGTTCAATTGAAAATGTATAGTATGGCTTTATTTATAAGCATTCAAATGTATTTTGCATGCTAATTTAGGAAAAATTCGAAATATTCTATCTCCGAAAAGAGCCTGGTAATGTACCTTGAATTTTTTGGGAATTAACAGGTCTAAATGATTAATAAATAAGGAATAAAATATCAAGGACAATTATATTTAAATTGAGGAACGTCTAATGTGTCCTTAAAATTTCCTTTATTTTTTTTTTTACATTTATTATATAAATTTGAAATATTCTATGTCATCATCATCTTACGTCGATAAACTTCTATAATATAGTATTTCAAAAACTGAAGTTATTTCAAATTTCTTCAAACAAGGTTTTGACCAATCAGGATCCAGGAATGTCTTCACTTCCTACAGCATATGCTAATGAGTTCGAGGCAGCGTTTTGTAGTTTCTGTATTGTCAAGGTGCTGTAGTAAGGTCGCAAACATATGCATTTACAGTAGAAGATTGGTGCCAAACTGAATGAGGAACGAAGAAGAGAAAGCAGACGACTGAAAGTGATGTAAGTTATATGTTAACTCGAAGTGTTTGTTTCAATACCAGACTTCAAATTTCGTGTTTGAAAACGAAACCAAATTCAGGTACAAATCTCGAAAGTAGAGGATATGCGTGTAGAAAAAACGAAAAGGAATTAAAATGTAATGAGTCTTTTCCTTGATTTTTAAGAAAAACAGGTTGTGTTTGACTCAGAAACGTGAAAAGCAGGAAGAGATAGGAATCACGAGGGCTTGAAATACGAAAAAGTATATCGAAAGTAAAACCCAAGCCCTCTACTTTCTTTTCAAAGATGGCGCCTGCGACTTTAGGTTCATCTTACAATCTGCGAACGCAGAACGTAGTCACTAATTAGACATTTTGATTGTTTTTTCAAACAGTTTTTCAATATGATTACATCTAGAGTATATGCATTAATATCTTATTTTGTAAAATATGCAAAGGCATGGAAATCATGCACATTTTTTTCACGTAATGTGTTTAAAATAGGTCAAATAGCAGATCGAGGCTTGAGGTCCCGACGGGGTGTACGTATGTGTTACTGATTATCAAGGAATATAAATAAGATCATTTCAGACAAATTAAAAAATATATATATATTAAAGTAGATCCAGTGTTCTGTGATGTCACACTTTTTTTGTAAAACTTTGAATTCATTAAAAATTGTGCAAGATAGTTTTATTTATTTTATGTGAATATAATCACATGGATGTAATTAGAATTATTGGTAAATTCAAGATATTTTTGCACTTAATTTTAAACTAAATTTCCAAATGTTAATATATTTTATCTCTGCAAAGGGGAGATAACTCTTTTTCTGACTTTTCTATCAGTTGTATGTCTAAATGCTATAGTTTTTCTTATTCCATCGATTAATCTTAAAATATTTTTGTAATTTTAGTTTTTTGATAAAGTTGACATTAAAATTAAACAAGAAAAACAAATTTCTGCCTACAAGATTTTACTTTTAACATAAAAAAAATACATTTTTCTGATGCTAAAATATGCTTTAGTTTATGTTTATCTCGCATCTCAAAAAGTGTGATGACATGTATATTTTTTCTAACAATTGGTGACATTTAAGTCTATTAAGTCGAAATCAGTTCGGTTTTTCAACTTTCCTCAGAGAATTTTACGAGTATGGAGCTACCTTAAAGAGATTGAGAAATAAAAAGGATTGAAAGAGCCAAATTGTGAAATATCATAGATAATTTGATCAGCTTTGAATGAAATGTGTACACAAAGCAAGTTATTTCATTACAAAAGGGATTTTTTTTAATAACCAGTTTAGCTCTCGCCCTCTACCAAAGGTACAGGGTATTGAACCCCTCTCTAGAATTGTTCTTGCTAATAGAAGGTTGATAGTATCAGAATTAATTAATTAGATTTTAATGGGTTGATGAGAAATATTTTGTTTGAAAATGAAAACTATATACTGTACTAAAAATGAAATTGGAAGTTTATAACAAATTAGTTCAATTTATTTAAGTTCCAAAGGCACAATTTTAAAAATTTGGAAAAAGCACTGCAAACAAAATGTTGCATTCTTATATTCCCATACTTGATGTTCGTTATCTTTTGCACTTACATAACACATTTCAGCCAACATCAGATTATGCAAAACTGTAAATTGAGATCTATGCACATTAAAACACACTGCATCTTGCTTGCTCTGGATTCAGATGTGACAATATTTATATTCATATTATTAATATTGATTAAACTGGTGCACTGAATATACTTTGAGGAGACATAGTATTTTTACGGTATTAAGAAGTAAATGAAAAACTAACACAAATCAACCCTGCAAATCCCAATAAATCAGGTTTTGGGAAAAATCTATTTGTAATCTTGCTTATTATTCCCTTGCGCAACTTGTTACGAAGGGGATACAGAATAGCTGCTGTCAAGTGCTGTATGTTTGTGTATGCATGTGTATGTGTGTTTGTATGTATCATATGTATGTCCACTTTAGCATATGGGAATGCTAGATTCAAAGATAACCTTCACATGAATGTTTATCAAACTTTGTACTCTTCTTTGGCATGGTAAAAGGACTAACCATATTAGTTTTCAACTGAATTGGTTACATATTTCTTAAAATATTGTTAAAATAACAACATTTAAAAAGGTAATTTTATGTATGACTTGACAATTAGCATTTCTGCTAAACAAAAGAAAGTGAAGGTAAAATTTGTGCATATGTACCATATGATGTGGTATTAGTTGGTGGCAGAAAACATTGGTCTCGGGACATTTACAGTCGGTCAAAGATAAATTGGTGAACTGTGTTTGTACGTGTACATGCATGTATGTTGTGATATTATTTAGTTGCATAAACATTTATGCGTTGTGTGAACCTATCATATCTCAGCAAGCTTTTTATGCAGTACGTTCGTCGGCAAGCTTTAAATAGTGAACTTCTTTTTTTTTTTTTAAAATCAGCGCAGCATTTTTCTAATCATCGCAGTGTCTTACCACTCGTGCCGAATAAGTATGATGTATTCTCATTGAGTTTTTGGGAAATACGTAATATTTAAGCAATGAAAGTAAATTTACAAACTTAAGTGACCTCATCACTGGGACATTTGGTTACCAGCAATCTTCAGATCTGATGCTTAGTATGTAATATAAGGTAAGTAAATTACTGAACTTCAGAAAGCATACATGGTGTGTTTCTGCTAGGAATAAGTAAAACCGCCCAACCACATACTGCGGAATCATTAGAGTTCGTGGTGGCTCAATTACCGTGGAATTCATGGCTACCTCTCATCCAAGAATTATTAAATGGGGGTTATAAAGTCATATTATTTCCTTTTGTATGTACAAGATAATACTCGAAATTACGTCCCCGTGAACTTGTGAAATTTAAACAATCTACGTAAATTCATGGCCCCTACGAATGATAATGATTCCACAGTACGCTCCCAGATTCGTAAATGAATCTTGGATTGTTGTAATAGGTATTAATATATTCTAAATTTGACCCATTTTAATTTTTTTTCATGTTTTTAACAATGTCCCTTAAACATTTTTTGTTAAGCAAATGTTGTTCAGTAGACATATTTTTAAATAACCTTTCCTTTGTAGAACTAAACTAGACAAAGTAAACATGAAAATTAGTGCATTAAGGTGGAATAACACATCATCACAAAATGGCTGACTGCTGATTGAAACAACATTTCGGATTTTGTGGACTACAACGTGCAACTTACTCCATAGCCAAGTGGATAAAGTGTCGGACTTTTGATGCGTACATCCCGAGTTCGAATCCCGCTGGGGCTTTTGTTGTAACTTACTGGAATAATTATTTTAGATGTTCATTTTTATCCCCAAACTGCAAATTTTTCCCTTATTTGACATTTGTACAGTTTATTTATCATAATGTCTTTCATTATCAAAAAATGTCCTGTTAATTTGAGTGACCTTTTCCAGGTGTGTTATTCCACCTTAAAGCCTAAAGGTGGTGGCTTACAGAAGCTAGAACAATACCAGTCAGAGTACAGATCTCCAAAACAAACTTTACACAAATAGAAGCTTCATATTGTTTAATGGAAACTTATATTTAATGGGCGAGACATAAGATACCAATACTTCAATATAAAGCTGTCAAAATTCCCAGATCTGTAGTCTATGTTCGATCTCGGGAATCTTGACACTCGTAAACTTGTAAGGATCTATAGGACAATGTGCATGCATCTCGACACTCGTAAACTTGTAAGGATCTATAGGACAATGTGCATGCATCTACCCAGAAATGGATTTATTTTTCAATCATCTATTTCTCAAATAAGAATGCAGCATTTTGAACAGTGGAGAATCCTTCATATGAATGAATTTTGGTCGATAGTACAGTGCCTGGACCTAATTAGCATACAAATTCAAATACCAGTACATAATAATTTACAAACATTGTGTTTTGTATATTTTAGGGATGCTCAGGGTAAAATAAATGAAATACAAATACATAGATAACATAAATTGCATGTTTTGTCTCGGTAAATTCAATCAAACGCTTAGTTGGTTATGTAAATTTTTTCTGCAATGATCGCTACCTTCATACTATAACCCTCTGAATCATCAAATTGAAGAAAGTATTTTCTTGTATACATTTGCATCATGCCTTTAACAAAATGATAAATTGATCGTGAAAAGTAAGTAAGATTACCTAAATTATTGTTTATATACATCAGTACGTTAGATACAGTAAAAGAAACAGCCAAATCATCGTCTATGGGAATTTTAAGTCATCATGATTATTTCATGCAGTTTGTGAATTGTCTTTGGTCAAAAGATGCGCATGTTGATTTCATGATCAGTCATATCACTTTCTACAGAGCTATTAATGGCAATCAATTTCCTTAAGAATTAGAGGGAATCATATTTTGTGGATGTAAATAATACTTTATGTACATTACTTAAAGTAAAATACCATGTATCTGGGTTTTTTTTTTGTTTGTTTGTTGTTTTTTTTTGCGCATCACAAAATTTGCGAAAATGGGGGAAATGTGTAACATTTTTAATTTGTGTCTGTCATTTTTTGTGATTTAAAAAATTTCTTATAGAAAATAATACAGGATATAATTTCTTTGCAATTTAAAGAAATCGTGGGAAAAAAACAAAAAAATAAAATGCTAGCGAAAATTGCAGGATGAACGGTACTTACTAAAATGTGTCTCTACGATAGGTTGAAGTATGCCAAAGACGAAAAAGAAGAGCCACGCCAGGCAAGCCAAAGAGAATAAACTGCGTGCAAGAGAACGCAGAGCAGCAGAAAAGAAACGTAAACAGAACATATCTGATTGCATCAGTGGGGATAAATCAACTGTGGAAAAAATTTTGCCCCAAGAAACACTCTCTAAAGATCCATTTGTACATGTGTCACACGAAGAACTGCTTCAAGGTGTTTCTAACACCGATGTTTTAGTCGGGGACATAGAAGTACCAATTGTCATTGTGGAATGTCAGTATTGAGAATTGAAACAGAACTCGGAGAAAGGTTTGGACTTTTACCACCTTCATCATTATGCAAAGTTAACATCCGCCCGATAGTCCGAATCTATCTCAGATCGCATTGGGGCCATGTGTAAAAGAGGTTTAAAAAAATAATTTTCAATTTTTTTTTTTTATTATTGAATCAGAATAAAAATAAACAAGTGAAAAGCTGTCAATGTGACAGCAAACCGGGTTTTCTTTTATGTAAACTGTATCCATAATCCATGTCAACCCGTATCCAGTGAAATGGAGTACCCTACATGTATATGCAACATTATGCCAAAAAATGGCTAAGTTCAAAAGCTGGTATTTTTTTCATAAATTATCAGAAATCAAAATCCTAGCAATATGCACACCTCTGATATATGTACAATTGATCTGCGAAAGAACAACTTCCTATCTTGAGAACTGTAGGACGAGTTATCCGTACAATGAGGGTACCCTATATGCAATATTTTGCCAAAAAATGACTAAGTTCAAAAGCTGGTATTTTTTTCATAAATTATCAGAAATCAAAATCCTAGCAATATGCACACCTCTGATATATGTACAATTGATCTGCAAAAGAACAACTTCCTATCTTGAGAACTGTAGGACGAGTTATCCGTACAATGAGGGTACCCTATATGCAATATTTTGCCAAAAAATGACTAAGTTCAAAAGCTGGTATATTTTCGATAAATTATCGGAAATCAAAATCCTAGCAATATGCACACCTCTGATATATGTACAATTGATCTGCAAAAGAACAACTTCCTATCTTGAGAACTGTAGGAGGAGTTATCCGTACAATGAGGGTACCCTTTTGGCAGCCGCCCGCCCGCCCACCCGCCCGCCATTTTCACCATTTTAATAACCGGATTTTTCCGTTGCAAAACCCGGTTAAAAATTAGAATTAATAATTTCGCAGTTATGTTTTCTAGACTAATTTTGTTCAATATTGTTATTAATTTCAACATATAAGTGAATTTCGAACATCTTTGTATTGTGTAACTATATTTACCAAAATCTTACTGTTTGTGTACATTGCCATGTTGAAATATTTAACTGCAGAAAAAGGGTTGTTAAAAAAAAATTTGTTGATACTAGTTCTTGTGGACAGTCCCATTTTTCAAAGGTATATCCCAAATCCAAGTGGGATAGTCCTTTGGGCTGTTTCATGCATATTGTTAAATTCGCACACTGCTTCTTATATGTGTGCGAAGTATAGAGCGATTGAGAGTGAAATAATTCCTAGAGGTACTAGAGCATTGTAATAACATTATATCAATGGACACCATTTAAAAATATCCTGTCAATTACCACTTACAATATGTGTTCTTAATTCTTTGAAAGATTATCAAAGAATATCTAGCTGATTTAATCCCACAATTGCAACGTGTAATAATCAGTTATAGACCAAACAGTAAAGGAATTGGATGCACGATACATTGTTTCACAATTACAAGGTCTGTCTGCAGATTTTTTGGGGCATTTGTCATAGCTAATACTATTTTTGTCCTTCATAACATTGACCCATCAGCAATATTACTACGGTATATTAAAATCAGTTGCGATAATACTTATTTCAGTGCTTGTATACTCAAAAAGTTTGGATGATCCCTCATTTTGTTAAAAATAACAAAGATCAAAAGAATTTTTATCAAAATCTGTTGAGATCACACTTATTTCAGTGCTTGTATACTCATAAATTTTTGATGATTTTTTGATGATTTTTGATTTTGGTAAAGATAACAACGATCAAAACAGTGTTATTTTGAAAAACAACAGTGGGTATGCAGATTAGAGTTGAATAAAAGCAAGAAAAAGAATAAAAATGTTACAAAAAATGCCCTTCAGATAAGGGAGAAGAGGGCAAAAGTAACTGACAAGGAAAGTATGCTAAATGCAGGAAAAAGGTCTTTCAAAAGAGGCAAAAAGAAGCAAAACAAATAGATGAAAAAAAGTTTACAGAACATGCAAAAGATGCTCAATGAATGAGAGAGAAGAGGGCAAAAGAAACAGCTGAAGAAAAGTGTATTAAACATTCATAAATTGCCCATCAAATCATCGAGACCAAAGAAAAGAAACAGCGTACAGAATGTGCCAAAAAATGTCAATAATCAGAATGATCATGGCAAAACAAATAGCTATAATAAAAGTGAACAGAACAAACATGAAATGCCCTTTGAATCATAAGAGACCAGGAAAAAAACCTAAATGGACGAAAAAAGGTATACTGAATGTGTAAAAAAAAATACCGATTGAATCAGGAAGAGAAGGGTAAAACAAACAAATAAGGAGAAAGAAAGAAAATGTACAAAAAAGTTGTCAGTTGTCAAAGGACGAGATGTAAAAGAGCTCAAGAAACAAATAAGAAACAAAAGATTGATTTGCATAAGAAATGCCCAATGCATTAGACACAAAAAGAATTTTACAAACTGTTCTTGAAAAAATGTTTATAAAAGATGAACAAAAGAAAGGAATGTCGTTGTCCCATGAACCTTTACCGTGAGGATGCGCTGTTTTACCAGAGTTGCTTGTGCTAAACGGCGATCAATATAAATTCCATACCACGTGGAAACGCAATGAAAAAGCAAACTGCGTTGACCGTAGTGTACCTCTCTTAAATGAGAAAAAAATCTTTGAAATGTAAACTGCAGCATTTCAATGTACTCATCATGGATGAGATATCTATGGTTGATGCTCTATTAGGTGGTGTTTCTCTATTAGCAGTTGGAGGTTCTTCTGTGTTTGCTTCTCCTTACTCTTGCCTGGGCAGCAATGATTCACAAAGTGATAAATTTTTCATATTTTATGTCACGAGGAGATGCTCCACTTAGGGATGCTCTTTTTCACTTTCAATTTCAGAATTTTTTATTGTAGGAAAATATTTGTTACACAAATTTTTGTGAAGATCGTATTGTTGAGAATTAAATTGAAATGCTGTGAAGATTGTATTGTTGATAAATTTTTTTCCTAAAACCTGTGTTTATAAATGCACCAAAAATTTCCATAAAATCTGTGTTAATAAATGCATATCAAGAACCAAATTTTACATTACGGTATATAAGTATAATAATTATGCTTCCCCATAGATACATAGATACTTTATAAATTCACTTTTTACCTCCGTTCTTTCCTTGGTGATATTGCATTGTTTACCGATAATCTGCTTAAACTTCAGCTAGTGAGTATTAATAACTTTAGAATAATGAAACAACCAAACCCCAGCTTAACCCTGAATAAATTAAAAAATAAAAAAAAACCCACCAAACAGACTACAACTTATACAATGTGTATCTCTAATGGTGCATTTCAATTTAAATTTCAGATGTAACAAAATGGAGGAAACGGAGGGCGAAACTACCGAGGAGACGATCTACGTCTACCAGTACCCGGGGGACGGGCAGGGGGAGGAGGGAGGGGTGGAGGCCAGGGTCATCAATGTGGGCGCCAAGGAGTGCCCCTCCCACGAGGAGGAAGTGACCACTGTGACGCAGTACGTTGAGGAAGTGGTGGAGATTGACAATGAGAATGTGGTGGTGGCGAACGTCATGGCCGCCACTGAAAAGGGCTCCATTAAACTTGTTCTCTCTGAGGAGGACAGCAACCCTGCGGAGCACGGCTACACCATGAATTACCGGCCGATTCGTCCCGTGGAGAGACAGAAGATGCGGCCCTGGCTTCTGGAGCACCTGGACCAAGGGAGTATTCCCGGACTCTCCTGGCAGAACCGGACACAGCGGATATTCCGGATTTCCTGGAAACATGCTGCACATAACTGTTTTAACAGGACTCGGGATTCGGACCTGTTCGAAAGATGGGCTTATCACACGGGTAAGGTTATTTTTTAAGATAGCAAAAATCACATGCAGAACCTTGGAACAATTCAGACCCATATATATTTGTGTGTTTCTGTTGTCTAGATTTTATTTTGTCAATATTTAAAATTTACATTTTTTTTCACTTTAAATTTAAAATATTGAATCTCGTATTCCCAATTTATTTTAGGTCGCCACCATGACGGTAACCACAAACGGTGGAAGGCCAACTTTCGTTGCGCCTTGAATAGCTTGCCCGACGTGATTGAACTCAAGGACCTGGGAGTCAGGAAGGGAGACAATGCATTCAAAGTGTACAAGTTTATTGATCTCAATGATGAAAAGGACAGAGAGGAGAAGAAGAAGATGCAGATGGTAACCAGGGGCACCAGGAAAGCGGAGGGCAAGAAAGGTCGGTAAAGGTCAAGGGTCATTGGTGAATCGGTGAAACATCAGACATCTAAGAAGTGAACTTCAGCATATATAATTTTATAGATTTACATGTCAAGTTAAACTTGAATGATGTTAAACCTGTATTTAATGAAATAAAAAAAAAGATTTTATCTGCAAAAATAACATGAAATGGTACAAAATGCTAGATGTGTTCTCAAGCATGTTCAGACATGAGCAGGTTATACAATTTAACCTAAGTTTTGAATCATTAGCCAATCAAATGGTATGACATTTATTCAGAATTGAATGATTCAGGCTAATGTGAATATTGAGCCTTTTCGTTTAGCCTGACCCTTTACTGTTTCTATTTCTAGTTGGCTCAACCCCCAGCACTCCAGTGGGGGCCAAGCAGCTGAAGACAGAGACAGGGTCCCCGGCCGCGTTCAGCATCACCACTGAGGGGGGCATGCTGCAGACCCTGCTCCACGCCATAGAACTCAAAAACCAGGAGGCCGCCACGGACAAAGACGACGATAAAAGGTCAAAGGTAGGTCAAGGAGAGGTCGTGATGTGTAGGTGTCAAAGCTATATATAGGGCAATCAAAAGAAATCTCAATGAATGCTGTGTACAGGTTTGAATGCAAGTTTTGAGTTTTCACCCTTATGACCTTGTAGATTTAAATGCAGGCCATATCTACGAGATTAAACACTTTATGAATTGTAAAAATTGTGCAAATTTAAGTTTAAAATGCCTCTGAACAAAATCACAATGCCGTGGTAATGTGCAAAGATTAAAAGAGGTAGAATAAGCCAGTAAATGATTTTCTCTGATGATATAATAATGACCATAACTGTAGACTTCCCTTATTATTAAACTGCAAAATACATAACGCTTTTCATATATAAAAAAAACCAATTAAACTTTGATTTCATGTAGGAAAAAATCCAGTTGACAGTGAAGAGAGGCCTGGACCAAGAGAACCAGCCCCGATCCAAGCGGACTCGCCAGGACTTCAGTAAGAAAGCTCCGACTGGTGAGAGCACGGAGAGCAGCGAGGGCGAGGAGGGGGAAGACTCAGAGACAGGGTCCCAGGCCAGCGGTACCTCCCACACCACAGGCACCGCCCCCGCCACCCCCACCTCTGGTAAGGAGGTCATAGAAGGAGAGAGAGGGGGGAGACCAGTTTTGAATCATTCTTTGTCTTGTATTCTGTGTATACAAGTTTATACTATGAAGAGGGTGGAATTTGTTTTGAATCGTTCCATGCTATATAATCTGTTAGATATGCTTTAAGGGTTCAGATTCTAATGCACAAATAGTTTATTCATCTGTCCGTTTACTTCTTGTTTGTTGTTTATACAAGATCTGAACATTTGTTGGTATAACCCATTTTCTTGTCTTTGCAGGCCGTAGCGTTGTGAATATGCTGAAACTACCTTACGTTATTGGTAAGTAGAAACAAAACGAGCTAAACTTTGTATAATGTATAAATAACTTGAATTAATTCTATGAAAGCTTTATTGCACATGATGCCCAAGTTGTCATTTTTCCCCCCACTTATTCCTCTTCTCCTTTAAAATGGAAGAAAATTAGTTTTTTAAAAGTATTACCAATATAAGATATATTGTTGATCTCGTTTGTTGTAGATGTAAAACAGCTACTAGCATTAGCAGGAAACAAACAGAAAGAATCAGAGGGCAAAGGTCAAAGTGCATCAGACAAGGTCACCATAGCCAATGTGACCCTTGACTCTATCCTACAGGATAGACTTGGACAAAACACAGACAGTACAAATGTAAAAATCACCATCCCTTACACAGTGTTTGAGGCCCTCAAGGCCAGGAACCTAACCCCTAAAGACCCGGCATCTTCGTCCTCACCAAGTACTGTGTCACTGTCCCAGAGCCCAGACGTGAAGAAGGAATCAACCTCAGCCACTGCAAAACCGCAAGTGTTAACGGTGGTGGGCGGTGCACTGGGCAACAAAGACTCCACGTATCCAAATATCCGCAGCCGTCTGATTTCCCACCTCAGCATCAGCGGTGCCCAGACGGTCAGTAAGCAGGGTCAAGGTCAGGGTCAAATACGGCCCGCCCTGGCGACTGCGGGGAAGAAGACCTTCGAGAAGGTGACTGTGCAGGCCATTCCACAACTGACACCGGTCAATTTAGGTACTTTATATATCACGGGTTCTAATATTTCAGTTATCTTTGAGTTTAGATACAAAATGTCGAAAGAGAAAGAACTAGTTTAATTTGCAGTCCTCCTCTTCAATTGATAATGGTTATCATTAATTACTGTTTACAAAGCCTAGAGTTAATTTAATCATATATAAGAGTGTACATTTGAATTGTTTGAAAGATGCAAAAAAATACGATTACCACAAAGTAAATATTGTTTGGTTTTTGGAGTGACAGTGATGTAACTTTGAATTTTCCCCGACAGGTTCCTCTGGTGACGAGTCTGAGCAAGAAAACAACAAAATCAGTATTAGTACCGTGAACATAAATGGTGAGTAAATTCTAAATCAGTACAAGTACTGTCAACACCAATGGTGAGTAATGGCAACATTATGTCAGAGATGCAGAATAATGTCTTAGTTTTTCATCCTTGTGTCTCCTCAAAAATCCATTGAAGTTGACATTTCAGTATTCCATTCCTGTTTCTTTAAGATCATCATGATCATGGGGAAGAAATTATGTTCAGATTATTTTTATCAGGAAATTGGTATTTTACATTTTGTTTATGTTTATACAAGACTTGTATAGCCGTCAAACTTCTGCAACCTTTGGAAAAGATATTACCAGTAGCTCCCAAAAATCATAAACGAAAAAAATGATCTGCTATGTAAGCTTAATGACTTATTTTAACTCGCACAACACAATGTCCAGGTTGTTGCATGAGTCGCAATCGCAGTACAGTCGTGGAAGCTAACCATTGCTTTATCTTTTTGTCTTTAAGCTGTAGCAGCCAAAGGTACATGTAATGATGTTGTGGTTCTGTGGTTAGTGCATGTGAAGGCAGGGGTGGGCGGGTCAAACTTGCATGTAATGTAACTCTTAAAAAATGTTAATGATTTAAGGTCTTTTGGAATCCAACTTTTACTTGACAATCTCATTATTTCTCTCTCTCTCTCTCTGGCTCTAAATCTGTATCTGTCTTTTCCTTGTCTCTCTCTCCACATTATGCTAATTTTATACAATCTCTCTCTCTCTCTCTCTCTCTCTCTCCTTATTTTTTTAAAAAAAAAATCGGCACTTCTGCAACTTTATCTGTTATCTAAGAGAATGCTGTGAAATATCACTTTTTGAGTGCAGAATGTGTGAAATACAAAAAAAAATCAAAATAAAAAAAACCCAGTGCCGAGTTCTGTTCAGAATCATGTTTTTGGGCTTAAAAGATAGTTTGCAATTGTTAAATCTTCATTCCTGGTATCCTTTTCTATTTCCTCTTTTTAGACCTTGCTTTGAATTGGTTTGCTAAATCTCTCTATCTTGAGTAGCATCCCATGGGCAATATGAACAGTTGTGGAGCAGAAATTTTTGTATCAATCCATGATTTGCAAAAACCTTATCTCTGATAAGTTGGTTGTCAAAGAATTATTAGATATGGTGTGAATAAATATATCAGTAATATATTTATTATGTGAAACAATATATATATTTTGATGAAAAAATTTGCAAATCATTGACACTGATTTTTGTGTTGAAAAAACAAAACTGAAGCATAGAGCTGATTCAGAAATAAAAGATAGAAGAAATAAAAAAAAAATTCATTTATAATTTAATCTTTCAGATTATGAATTTTTTCTAGCAGTTTGACAGTTGTTGGTCAGCCAATATATATCTGACTTGTATTATATGTATTGCAGCGGATGTATCTCAGTCAGAGACCACAACAAACAGTCGGAACAAAAAAGGAAACACAGGTACTATATCAACAGGTATTACCACAGGTACTATATCTACAGGTATTACCACAGGTACTATATCTACAGGTATTACTGTGGAATCTTCATTGTTAGAAGGGGACCAGGGGGACCAGTGTTTGTGGCTTTTGTGGTTAACCCTTGCCCACCTTTTTACATCCCCAGAAACATATTTACAAGCATTTGTTTAATATTCATTAAAATTATCCTGAGTTTGCTACAAATAAAAATCTCGTCCCAGTGAGCAAGAGAAATTAAGGCTACCCAGGAACATTGACCCCCAGGAATAAAAAAGATTCCTCCTGTGTAGCCCTGTGCAAATTGAGGCATATGATTCACTCAGAATGAAAGCCACCTGAAGATATACATATTTGAGAGAGAGAACTAAAGAGAGACAGACAGACATAGAGAGACAGACAGACAGAGACAGACAGACAGACATAGAGAGACAGACAGACATAGAGAGACAGACAGACAGACAGACATAGAGAGACAGACAGACATAGATAGACAGACAGACAGAAAGAGAGACAGACAGACATAGAGAGACAGACAGACATAGAGAGACAGACAGACATAGAGAGACAGACAGACAGAGACAGACAGACAGACATAGAGAGACAGACAGACATAGAGAGACAGACAGACAGAGACAGACAGACAGACATAGAGAGACAGACAGACATAGATAGACAGACAGACAGAAAGAGAGACAGACAGACATAGAGAGACAGACAGACATAGAGAGACAGACAGACATAGAGAGACAGACAGAGAGACAGACAGAGAGAGACAGACAGACATAGAGAGAAGGACAGACAGACATAGAGAGACAAACAGACATAGAGAATAGTGGAAAGAAAGGTTTTGGAGAGAAAGATAGAGTGGGAGAGAGAAAAGAGAGAAGAAACATTGAAAATCATATTAAACGACTGTTTATTTGTTTGTGTTTATAGAGCTAGACGCAGCAACAGAACAGGTGACTGTGGAGCTGAGCAACATCACCGAGGACCAGTCCAATTCAGACTCGGAAGGGAACCAGTGTAAGTAGAGTTATAAGTGAAAGTAGATATTGAAACTGTAGTCCAGACATTATGTGTTTGGGGAGGGGGAGGGCGGTTGCAAAATGAACTTTTGTTTTAATTCGAAAAAAAATCAAAATCCTCCATAATGACCTCATCATCAACTTGTCAGGCAACTTTATGCATGTGGTCATGAGCTCTTGCATATATAGAGTCATTTTATAGATGATTTTAATACATGTGCCCTGGATTACATCATAGTCCACCAATTTAAATTGATCTCATTATTATGCAGCTATTATCAAATGATTGGGCAGGGTGACTGGGGTACATCATTTTCAACAAATCGATTAATCAGCTGAATAGTTGGGTGTTTTTTTCATCATACATCATCTGGAATTCAAGTTATCCTTATTTTTCCTATGAAAATGGTGTGATTGCCTCATCTTCCTGTACATGACAACCTTCCTCTGATAATAATCTTATATGTAAATTTGATTTTCAACAAAATTGATCATCTACACAAAATGACTGAATATAGGAAACATTGACACACACATGTATGTTCATATATGGCCTAATACCCCTCAGTTAATGACTGTACAATGTCTCCCTCTGCTCCTGACTAAATCCCTTTCTCTGCGCGCACTGAGCAATATATTTGACAGCGGTGACGCTTTAGCAACACTTCTCCTGGATTTATTCCAGTCGCTGCGGAGGAGGAGAGAGGAAATAAACGCACGGTCATGACCTACTGCAACCTCGATACGGCCGACGCCGCGAGCCCCGGGGGTGAGGGGCAGAAGAGGAAGGGGCTGGGCTTTGTCATTCGGTCAGCTCTACAGATGCTGACCAACCCCCCGTACAACTCCCTGTCTTTCCAGGTAAGAGATGTTTACTTTTTTTTTTTTTGCAATTAAACCTAAATTTTCAATTATTTTTTTTCTGTTGCTAAGTAACTATCAGGTAAGTTATTCTCAAGTTAAAGTAAAGTTTATTTTTTTAAGAGAGAATCGATAGAATGAGTCAAGTAAAAAAGGTTTAATTTCATGTCTTCTTAACTTTATTATTATAAGAGAGAACTGATTTTAATGAGTAAAAAGTCAAATCAAAAAAAAGGGAAAATAAAGAAAGCTGTTCAATGTTGACAGGGGTTGCTTTTGCCCTGATTGTATGCTTTTCTTTAGGTCCCCAAGTTTCCATCCTCACCGCTGGTCATCACCAACAGGAGATACTTTGGTTGCCTGGAAGAAGACCTTGACCCAGTTACAGTGACCTTGACCCCAGAAGGCCAGTTGAACATTTGCGCCCTGTTCCGACCCTTAGAGAAGTTTGCGGTGAGAACGGAGGGATGTGAGTTCGAGGAGCCGACCTTTCAGTGGGTGTTAGACAGACTGCTGGGTCACGTTTTCTGTCCCGGGGTGACCCTGACTCACTACCCCAGCAATTGGGAGGGCACCGTCAAGGAGTTTGAGGAACCGTTCCGACGCATCCAGTCGGTGACCTGTCCGGTGTGGTATGAGATGGAGGGGTCAGAGGGGTCGGTGTCCTCCGTGACCCCTGTGATCTCTCTGTGTGAAGGTTGTCGCGAGGTCACGGACAGTCTGGCAGAAGCCATAAAGCAGGAGAATATCGAGACGGAGATTATCGTGATGGACGGCAGCGATGAAGGCCAGGAAGTGTACGAGGGCGAGATATCTCAGGTCGAGATCCGAATGGAAGAGGTCACGGGTGAAATATAGCCAGTTCAAAGGTCATTTATTCAGTTCATTTATGCTTGACACCATAACTTTAAAATGTCTTCTCTATCATTTGTTTTTTTAACATTCTGAATATGCCACATTATTTTTTCACGCTCCCATGCTATGTAAAACATGTATATATAGAATTCTATGTAGCTTAGAATTCCCCATTGTATAAAGATGAACCAGAAATAGAGTTATTTTTTTGTAAAAAAAAATGAATCTGGAGTGGATTTTGTAAATATTTCCGTAGGCATGAGTCTGTGAATTATGTTTCATGTTCAAAATCAATGTTAATAACTGATTGATATTGACGGATTTTGTGTCAAGAATTCATTACCAGATAATCTTTTATGTCTTGGTTTACACTGTGTGTGCTAGATTTTGTGTTTATTTTGGGACTTGGGCATTGGAACGCATTTATTTGATTCGAAAGCAGATTGATCCCTCCAAAACATAAAATTGGGTGTTAGTTATCAAATACAAATTATTAAAATGTATAAGATACTAGAATACATTTATTTGATACAAAGATTGATCTCTTCAAAACGTAAAATGGGGTATTAGATACTGTAAATTCCTTATTTTACGCGTGTACTTAATTCTGCAATGCCGCTGTTTTGTGTCAAATCGCGAGAATATGAAATACCGATCACCATTTTTTTTTTGTTATAATGTCCTAAAGTTCAAAACTGTCTGAAAAAGTAAAAGCGAGATTTTAAAATCCGTGATTGTTGCTTCTCGCAATTTTACGAGTTAATTAATTCCTCGTGTTTAAATAGGAATCTACAGTATCAAATACAAATTATTAAAATGTATAAGATGTTGGAATACACTTATACAGAGAGTTTACATTGTCACTTTGAAGCATTGATTGTAAGTGTTACGCAAAAAAGGGAACAAAGATGCAGATATAGAGTTATACCGGTTTCTGTCTTCAACTGTTAGATGTTTATATGTTAAATTCATTACATGTTGCAGAAATCCACAAATTCAATTGTTGCAGTTATAACAGGTTTAAAAAGATATGTTTTGCATAAAAATTATACACAGATTGTGTATTGAGATATTTCAGCACAATCCATGTTAAGAGGTTATGTGCTAATAGTCTTTGAATTGAGGGATTTAAATTTATTGATGGAACCTTTTCGCCAGAGAAAAACAGACAAATATATTTAAATATGTGAAGAATTTAGTAAGGCAGCTTTTAAGAGTCCAATATATTAAGGTTAATTGTCTCTATTATAAGAGACATGACTCTTATTAATTGAAAGGTGTAATCAAATTTTTCTTAGCAGGCATATTTCCATTACGATTTAGATTTTTTCATGTTGCAATTTGGAAATGGGGGGGGGGGGGGGGAGCAAATTTGATATGAATGTTAAGTCTAAATTAAGCCTTGTTTTTGGCTCTTCAATCCACTTTAATACAATTTTGCTTAGGCAAAAAAAAAATACTTTCCAAATCAAATCTAATTACCTTGATTGCAATACACATAAAAAGTAGACACATTGTTGGGCAAAATTTGGTAGCTACTGCCTTTACTGCTTGACAATTTTGTGAAGGAGTACATGTAATGGTCATTTAATTCCTCTGAGATCAGGAGTTATCTCTCTTATCAGAGGGTCATGGAGCCTTAAGGGATATATATAATCGGGGTATCTGTGTGTGTGTGTGAAGAAAGAAAGGCCTCATCAGTACCTCTAACCACTATGGTTATATCAAATGGTTGATCAGTAGATAGTTGAATCCACTTCCATTGGGGATATATAGGGCAATAGTGTATAATTAGACACTTGCTCAGAGTGAAGTACTGTATATTTACTTCAAAATTGTTGATTCATCTGAATTTTTTTTTTGGTCTTTTTCATTGTTTTAATACCCATACCAAGTAATGTGCCATTTTATATGTACATGATGTTTTAAAGGGTGCATTTGACTTGTTGAGCTATGAATAATAAAAAATCAAATATTTGTTATAAATCAAAAGTCACCATTTTCCATTTGATGATTCCCATGAACTGTGTTGCAATATGCATGTTGCATGATTTGTCATGTGTTTTGACAAAATTTGTTGTTACTCTGCCTCTGTTATGATGTCATGTGACCATGTGCTATATTGTGTTGACTACCAGGGTGTGTTATTAGATGACATCATTCATGAGATGGCATCATTCATGAGATGACATCATTCATGTGATGACATCATTCATGAGATGACATCTGTCATGTGATGACATCTGTCATGTGTTATATATCTAGTGTTGATTGTAACATACAGCCTCAACCTTCATCATGTTGTGATCAACATGTAATGTGTTTCTTTTTTTGTTATAACAAACCAGCATTCTGATTAATACAATTAATTTTTGATTGCTTTTGCTTTTATTGAGTAATATCTATATGTACCTGACAGTGTGTAATTACATTTGCTTGATTCATCGCAAGTTTTGATAAATGTACATACATTGAATACATTACTTCATTCTTCTTTTATAAAGTCCACCCATACAAATAATGTTAAAGATGTAGTTTGATATTATAAATATCTGTGTTGATGGCTTAGTTTGTATAACAATTATGGGGGAAAGAATTTCATTTTTGGCCGGGCTCAGAAAATCTAAGTACTGTTGGGAATTTGGAAATGACTGAATAACAGGGAAAATTAGGTCAGGTGTGCCAAACATGAATAATTAGGTCATGTGCTGCATATGAATAATTAGGTCAAGTGCTGCATATGAATAATTAGGTCAAGTGCTATACATGAATTGAAAAAGGGTAGAGGGAGGGTGTTGTGTTGACAAAAGGGGGTGCTGGTTTCAGTTTGCCATTGCTGTATTTTGCTTATTGACGATAATACATATGACAACTACACATAATTTTTTTCCAACGCTAATATCGCACTATGTTTTGATTTTTATTACTCATGTTTTCTTTGTGGATTTGAAACTCTTAAACTTGTTTGAAATATTGTGTTTTCTTCTAAAATTGGGTGAATTATAATATCATGTATCTTCTAAAACTTTGATGCATTATTGTGTAGTATGTTCTGAACTTGGATGGACTATTGTTAATATTCTAATACAAATGTACTAGGTGAATTATGTACAGTGAATACTTTTTTTCATACCTATCCAAATATAAGTTATGCCTTTTGAATTAGCATGCACAGTTGGAAAATACGATAGAATTTGTACAGTTCTTATATTACTTTAGAATTAGTCATTTTATATCCTCATAATTTGCAATCCATGGGTATACTTTTTGTTTTTGAGTTGCATTATCATTGATTTTACAGTTATTAAATATGTGTATTTCCAAAGACTTGCATCATAAATATTATGTACCTTGTAACTTGCAGTAGTTTAATGAAAATAAAATGAAAACTAAATTGAGCACACTTCTTTATTCATATTTGTGAATAATTATTGTTTGCATTATTGGCTATATTATTGGTTATTCCTAGAAACTTTATTATATATTTACATTTAAACAGAAGTTATCTTTCTTAGTAAATCTTTTATAAGCTGACCAGAGAAAGAAAATTATATACATTGTAAACATTTTTATTGAAAAATACAGACAAGCAATTTAGCATGTAAAATTAAACTGCATTTGAGAAATAAAAGAATGTTAAAAAATAATCGACATGAATATTGATCAGAAAATTCCATGCAAAAATTTATGGTACATTGTTTCTTAATGACCTGTTTAAGGTGGTATGGGACACCTCCATATTGTGATGTATTTCAGATCGTATTAAAAGTATTTTTATTATAATGTATTTTTATCCACAATACTATCGACAGATATCCCATACCACCATAAGATGAGATTTCATGCAGTATTTTACATTATATAATTATTATACTTTCATGTTAAATACTAAAATCTGATTGGCTTAGACGCAGTTGACAATCCGTTCTATTACCCTCAGCGTTAGCAACACACTTGGCAACGGGTAACACAACAAATTGTTACACTGCTTTTAAATAGAAATGTGAATTTTATGGCGAACCGTATGCGCATAATTTACACGCATGTAACAATTTGTTGTGTTACCCATTCTGGTAACGCAAATGTAATAGAACAGATAATCAACTGCGTCTAAACCAATCAGATTTTAGTATTTAAAGTATAATGAATATAATTATGGCACAAATACATTAATTGGCAAAGGCCCAACAAATGGAGATAAACATAACCTTCTATTTACAGGGTCCAATATTTAAGGAATGAATTCAATAATTATTTGATTTATACGATATAAAATGGTTGTGGGCAGTTTATGCTTTATAAACCGCGAAGGGTAAACTGTTTCAAACCATTTTATATCGTATAAAACTAATAAATATTGAATTCATTCCTTATAATTTAATTTTTTTACTCTTCATTGTAGATAAAAACGGTCATTTGACCTTTAAAATGACGTATTGATACGTTTTTGACGTTAGTCTTACTATGACGTTGGCAACATTCTTTATACGATATAAAATAATTTTTAAACCAATCAGAAAGCGCGTTACAACCAGAATTAAATTATTTACAATTAATCAGTCCTTGCTCATAAAGGCCCTAAATTTTGAAAAATGATGAATTCTCTTCCAAAATGCTAAATTATCGCCTTTAATGGACTATACCAGAAGGAAAGAAAGCAGTGTGCACCGAAAATTGTTTATTGGACAATGGTTAGGTAATAGCTGAAAATCAATAAGCATCAGATTGACTATGAAACAGTTGGTGAAGCTCTGGCTTACACTTGGAAAGTTCTGTGTATTTGCCCATATGTCTGAAGTTCTGGTTACCGTAAACGTACTACATTTGGCTGTGTATTCTATTTAGCTTGTGGCGGAATGCAGCTTGTGCTAAATCAAGTACATCGCTAAATGTAATACAAATATGTTCATTATAAATTTTAATAGTCACATTCAGGAATACGCTAATTCAAATCCACGCCAACTTTTTAAAAACTAATTTCTGCAAAATATTGTACATGCCAAATGTAATACGATTACAGTAATTAATTACGATAGCTGTAAACACAAGTGAACGTGATCTCTTTTGAGTTTGATTCAATCTTCAATTGATCATGTCACTTAAATTTAGTTGGTGTATGTATTGCCATCAAATTCAGAAGCATCTTGCAAAGTTCTGCTTCCATGTATATGTAAGACTGTCTTTTGAAAAATTTTTGGTTCAGGTTCAGTGTCAATTCAGACTTAAATATATGAACAGACCTCAAAACAAGGTTGATCTTATGAAACTTTGATTTTAACAAACCTAAACTTTCAAATTAAAAAAAAATAAAACTGCTGCTATTGAATCCTTTTTGAATATGGGTATTGATAATTTTTTAATGCCTCAGAAAAAAGAAATGCAGGCTTCAATAGCAATACATGTACTGAAAAAAAATGGGAAACAGAAGAATTTTCTGAATTTTTTTTGTGTTGTTTGAATATAAAGGAGGTACATATGACAAGTAATTTGAATACTGTAGAAGCAGAAATATTCGTTGAGGATTTAGTTCAGTTATTTTCGTTGGCAGTATTATTTAATGAAATTGAATCAATGACGAAATTTTAACCCAAGTATTCATGATTATAAAGAGATTACGATATGACGAAATTAAATGCCAAGGAAAATTATATTCGTTTAAAAACAACAAAATTTTGACCCAATGAAAAAAGATGCTTCTACAGTATAGTCAGCTCAGAACTATAGTTGTCCAGCATCTCAATCCAAATATTTCCCGCTGTTTCACTGTGAAGGAACCATGTAATGTATGTAGTTCTTTCTCTTGCAGATCGCTGCCTGTGGTGTAATCTGAACTTCAAAACCAAGATAGAGCTCCTCGGACACTTTATATCCCTCCACGAGGACATGTTGATTCCAGAGTCGGACTCCTCGGTCAAGGACGAGGACCCTCCAGGCACGGTCGACGAAGAGGACTTTGGGGTCAGCAAGGAAGGGGCATCCACAGACACAGCAGGGGCCCTGGACCTGACAAAACCCAGGGTGACAGTGGAGAGGAATCCAGACGTAATGTACACTAATGTAGTGGATTTATCCTTTAACAAGTTGGAGGATGGAGATGAGGCGTTGGATTTGTCTAACTCTAAGAAGAACCTGGTGGTCAATGAGATCAATGTCCCCCCGGCCGATAACAGGCCTCAGTACAGCCTCAACAGTTTAATCGAGGCACTCAGGAACACCATTGAACAGGATCGCAAAGACAAGAGGGGCCCTGTAGGGGGTAGCTATGTGGAGGAGGTGGAGGATGAGGAAGAAGGGGCCCAGGAAGGGGAGCCGGTGATGAAGTTTGTGGACCTGAGCTCAGACTCTGATGAAAGCGAGACCGAGGCCCCACAAAAGGAGGCCTCGTCTGATGTGAAAATTTCGGTCAAGACGTTTCAGGTGAATGGGAAGATGATGTACCGGTGTACCAAGTGTAACCGTGTGTTCAGCAAGTCCTGTACGCTGTCTCGTCATGCTCTGGTGCACACACAGCTGTTTCCATACCTGTGTGGGATATGTGATTCAGAGTTCAGGGACATGAGGGTCTTGCTAAAACATCTGGACCTCCACGGGGAAGACGTGGACTGTCCATGTCCAAAATGTGAAAAAATCAACCAGGAAAAGACTGTGGCCAACCCAGCCAAAAAACCAAAATCTGGGAAAGGTTCAAAGTTCAAATGTGACATCTGTGGTAAACAGTGTAACACGGAGGAGAGCTGGAAGAGCCATGTGAACTCGCACACCTCAGGAACCGTCTCTGTCAGCTGCAACATCTGTAAAATGAAGTTTTCCTGTCACAGAGCTCTCAACAGGCACCGCATGTCTTCGCACTCCCTGCAGAACTGCCCGGTCTGTCTCGAGTCCTCCTCAGACCTGGCTGCTCATATGGTCAATCATCCGGGGGTGTTCATATACAAGTGTGGACTGTGCTCGGATGGGTTCAATCGCCGGCCTGAACTCCACGACCACCTCAAGGTTCACACCTCGCTAGGAAACACTAAACCTCAGAACCAGTTGAGGCGTAGGGTGAAACCCTTGTCCAAAAAGACCCTTGAGGCACGACTCCTGAAAAAGACGAAGTCGGATGAGAGAAAAGCTGCTAAGAGGAGGGGGGCTGCTAAAGGGTCTGGGGTAGAGAAGCAACAGCAGCAGAAGGCCAAAAATATCATAGTGGAGACTCTCGAAGACAAAGGGGTAGTGACAAAAGCTGTCATTATTCCTGAGAAGGAGGAGAGCAAAGAGGCAGAGAGTGAGGAAAAAAATACAACTGCAGCATCCAAAGTAGAAAGTGGGGGAAACATCCCTCATTTTATGATGATAGATGCCTCAGTGAACTTTGAGGTTGAACCAAAAGAGGAGTGCATTGAAAAAAACCAAAACAGTAACATGAGCAGTAATGGAATGACGGGAGAGGTCAAAGTCGAGAAAATGGAAGTTGAGGACTCGGCCACTGAAGAGATGCCAACCAATAAAAAGGGAGAGAACCTTGTTACTTCACCCATCAAAAGCGAGGTCCCCCTCCCAGTGGCTTCAACAGGCTCAATGAGCCTCAGACGGCGGAGGTCTCGAAGGTGTCGCTGGCATGACAACGACTCAGTATGTGAACAATGTGACGGATCCTTCATCAAGACCATTGCTTTTGAGAGGAAGCAGAAGAAGGTCTCCCCCACCTCCTCCGGGGACCTCAGCCAGCTTGTAGGGTCAGGGGAGGACCTCGATTCCCTGACCAGTGGCCCCGAGGCCATGGCTCAGACTGCCAGCCCCGTGTCAACAGCTAACTAACCAAACACAGCTTACAGGTGTCACAGTTATTTTCTGGCAGCCATGTTTGTTTAGTAGTCATAAATCTCGATTCAAAACCAGTTGCTGTTCAACCTACTCAATTTTTATTGATAACTGTCACTTCTATGATATTTTTTTGGGTGGTAAATTCATCTGTTCTTTTATTGACAGTTGTTGAAAACATCAAACCTGAGTTTTGGTCACCAAACTAGTGTCCTGTCTTTTCATAGAATACCTTGCTTTACTCTAAAATTTATGGTCTTGAGGGATTTTTTTTGTAAATTTCTCAGTCAGAAGTTAGTAGAATTTATTAAATAAAAATCTTCCAAAATAGAGCTGGCCATTTTAAAACTCTTCTTTCCAGCCTTTATCATACCTTATTTTTTTTTTTCATGTCGTTAACTGCTAAGAGAACCATACTAAATCCCATTATTGATTTATTGTATTTTTAATTTGGACTTGCATCTGAATACCATTAGTCTCTACTAAAACAGTTACAAAATGTTGCCCATGTTATGTTGTCAGTTTTTAGTCACATATCGTTATGTCTCAGCTGCTTGGCATTACCTAGAGTGTCTGTGATGGTGTTTTCATTTTGTTTTGGCTTGAGTTATTTCGCTATATTTCTTTTTTGAGGTAATGATATATACAGGGTTATTTTCGCCCCATGTGATATTTTTGCCCTTAAGCACTTGCATACAGTTTCATCCCGTCTCGAGTTTGCCTGGACACATTTATGTTTAAAGAGAGATAATTCAAGACATTGGAATATGCTCAGTCCTTAATCAGTCAACAAATTTGGGGTTGTCCAAATCCCACCTGACAACGAGGGCGAAAGGGGCGAAAATAAAACGTGGACGAATTTTTCCCTGTATACAGTGTAACAAAGTTAAATGACAAATTGAATCCGTAGATGTGATATTGGTGTCATGTTATAGAAAATGCATTACTGAATTTACAAGGTTGTTTTTACTCTTTTATTTATTTTCCGATCAATTCAACACTGAAAGTTATTGAAATATTACATTTATTATGAAATTAACATGGGCCGATTTGACATGATATTTTTAAAAGCTGACAATGAATCTGACATATTGAAATCTTTTTTCAGTACCATTATGAGTGTTTATCATTAGCATTTGATAATTTTCAAAATTGGGTATGTTGTTTACATAAATAATTATTACTGGTATTTTTGTGTGTATTTAAAAATAATTCATTATTAATAGTCAGAGGTATAAACAGATTTATATAAGTGTACCAGAATACCAAAAACTGCCTGTTTTTCCTCATAGAATTTTTTTTTTCCTTTCTCCAAATCACGATTTTATCCTTGGTCTTTGGTTTTTTTTTTTCTCTTGAAAGCTAACTAATAACCTGGGAAGAGGCATGATTATTATATGAACTAGCTAGTTAATTTATATGATTGTCTGTGCCATCATTGGCAAAATTAATTTTCTCCACAAAATTTTAAAGTCTACTATTTTAAAGTAAACTTTAAAACATTAAAGTAACCTGAAATCACTGTTTGAAGTGTATATTAAACTTCTTTTTTTGGCAAAAACATTCTCAGATAAAGTTCATTTGATAAAACTATTGGTATATTTTTTGGAATTAAATTCAATGATGTAGCTATCTAAAAGGGTGAATACTTGTACATGTATTCACCTTGCACAAGGGGTCAAGGTGAATATTTTTCTTGATGGGTAGCTAAACCATCAAATCCCCCCCTCAAAAAAAAGTAACTCTTTACCAGAAAGGGTTTGGTATTCTACATTTTGTTATGTGCTGTTACAAAGACTGTGATGTGACGTTATAGATCATAGCAGTATTTTCTTCGGTACTCACCCTGTGCACCTGTCTGTCTCTTGGTCCATGATAGCGAATGTGCATCAACCAATGTCTCAAACAGCCCTTTGATATGTTATATATGCATTATGTAATAATAACGTAGGAAAAAAAATATCACAGGAGTAAGTTAAACATTAATGAAATTATATTGACTTTTTTGCTGCAGTTTTTTTTTTGGGGTGGGGGGGGGGGGGGCAATTTTTTATTTTAAACTCCTCTTAAATGTAACTTGTATCTTGTTTTCTGCTTTGATTTAGTAACCAAATTTTAAATACCTGTAACAGTGTATTGTTAACATAAAACTGAAAATATTGATGTTTGTAGAGAAAAAAATTGAATGATACAGATATTATGGCCAGTGTTCAAAGCCCTTAAAGATCAGATAAACTTTAGGCTTAGACTACATGTATGTGTCAGATTACTCAGGATTCGGATTAAACAGGTCTTAGATTATGGTAGATGAATTTCAATGAAATAACAATGCATTCTGTTACGTTTAGATAAATAGCATTGTATTTGTTATGTGTGGATAAATAACAGTGTATTTGTTACATGTGGATAAATTACAGTGTATTTGTTACATACATGTACATTAATAACAAATTAACAATGTTCTTGTTTCTTATGGAAAAATAAGAATGTACTTGTTACATGTGGAAAAATAACAATGTTATTTTTTACATTTGGATAAATAACAGTATATTTGTTACATATGGAAAAATAACAATGTTATTTTTTTTTTACATTTGGATAAATAACAGTGTATTTGTTACATGTGGAAAAATAACAGTTATTTTTTACATTTGGATAAATAACAGTATATTTGTTACATATGGAAAAATAACAATGTTATTTTTTTTTTACATTTGGATAAATAACAGTGTATTTGTTACATGTGCATGGATAACAATGAACCTGTTATCAAAACAGGTATATATGAATGTACCTGCTTAGCTTAGCTGGAGTGGTATTAAATATCTATATTAATATAATTTAAATAATCAGTAGTTATTTTTTTGGTCTTGTTTTCACTTTGTTACGTGTGTATGGCAGCCGTGTTTGATATATGAGGCATTATGGGTGATGTGACATTGTGAATTTATTATGTTCAAGAATTTTTACATTATTATTTATGTACAATGTTTTAATCTGCATTAGATAATTGTCTTTAACATTAACATACTTGTATATATAAGAAATGCATTTTTTTATTTTACCATTTTCAATTAATTTTTGCGTGAAGTATATATATAAAAAAAGAAATGTATTACAAATGTATAATGTTTTTCTCCTTTTCAAATAGCTATGTAACCTCATAATGGTTTTCAGTTCTAGTACTTCAATTTTGATAGTGTATGTGTATACAATTTAACTTGTGGTTTTTTTTTTTGCTGTGTGAACTATACAAGTCAAGAGTATGTTGTACAGTGTACGGGTATCCCAAACACCAAATGTCTTGAATTTCCAAGAAAGGGGGAATGAATGAATATTCTCTGTCAAAAGTTTAGCACTTTTTATGCTTCTTCTCTCTCTCTCTTTTTCTCCACGATGTTTTTGGTGCATGTTTAATTTCTGTATGACCCTCTTATTCATGTGACTAACAGCCACCTGACGTTATAAATTTTTTATCGATATTAAAAAAATCCCTATACTCTATACCTAATATTACACGTGTATTTTAGGTACATGTAGAGGGCATAGATTTTTTATCATGAAAAAAAATATATGTCAGGTGCTTGTGACGTGACCCAATTATTCATGTGACCTACTTCTGTCATTGAACTTTCGTGGTTGTGTTAACTAAAGATATACATTTGCAAATTTATTACTGGGCATTATTGTACACATGTGTAGATTAAATTGTTAATTATATAGTTATATTGAGTTCTGACTTGTGTTTTATATTAGTTAAAAAAAAAATAATGCACATTTATACTATCTATACTGAAGGAGGCCATATTGATGGAATAAAAATTCGTAATTGTTACCCAATGTACAGAACTTCTAAAAAGCCTACGGAATATTGTGTGCTCCGTCCTAATTCTTAACTTCTATCAGTATCGGAGACTCGGGCCAAGCCCCCCCCCCCCCCCCCCCCCGGCCCGCCGTCAACGAAAGTTTCAAACACTCGACTCGATTGTCAACTCAAATACTTTGATAAAAAGTGTATATACAACTGTATTTGTGGTTAAAACTCAGATTTAGGCAGAATGTTGACTTTAGGAAAAGTTGATGGTGGCAAGACCTGATCTCTTTGACGTAGAATTTGTCTTTCTGTCTGTCTATCTATCCATCTGTCTATCCGTCTGTATAAGTAGGGCTGCCAAGACTATAGTGGAAGGATTACATAAATGGAACTATGTACAGTGCGTTTTTCGGTTTTGGCCATATAAAATGCGTATTGCTAAATTATTTTAAAATAAATTGAATTTAATAGCATTAAGTACGCGAAAAACGTTAAGCAAGAAAGGAACATTTGACTTCAAATTAAAGTGTTACTTTGGGATCGAGACACCATCAATATGGGGAATGTTAATGCTATATCATACGGGTATAATGATCAGTTCCATTCTTGTTTCCAAATTGATTTCTTAAAAAATTATCTATGCACAACTTTCTTCTTCTTATGATAAAAAAATAATAGTGAGTTATCTCCAATGATTTATTTTTAAATCAAAATTGTGAATCCCTATTAACTGGTCCCTAATTGTTTTATCATGCAGCATACTATTAGCAAAGTTTACGCAACAAGTTTAATAGAAGAGGCATTTGCTATTTTGTTATCATTTTGTTTCTGAGGATCAGTTCTGTTAGCCAGTGGATATGTGAACAGCCATAAAGCAAATACAAGTTTTCAAAAAAGGTCAAAATGACCCACTTAGAATTGTGCATAATTTTTGAAAGCCTTCAAACTGATATGAAAGACTTGCCAACGTGGTTTGTTTCGAGAATTATTCGGCTTTTCGTTATTTTCCCCGTTTTTGCAATCTACAGCCTATTACGCCCCTATTTAAAGTATAAAATGATAATTTCTTCACTACTGCGTATTTCTTAAATTCTCGAATACAGATGTCCTTGAGCGACAGATGACAAAAGAATACTCGTTCAAATCTTCAAATTATCTCTTTTCATATATACAAGTATGGAGACCAAGTAAAAAAACCTTTAAATATTTAAATAATATCCAAACAAAAATACAGACCTAGTATTTGACCATTCAGTTCTTCCTGTACTTCCCAGTAATCCGTAATCCGTTCACTCATTCACTAATGAGGGGATTAGCCCCCCTCCCTGTAACGTGTCACGTGATCCACTTCGCCAAACTTCGGACTGGGATCCACCTTAATTAAACATAAGCTGTACAAATATTTATTGCCGACAAAAAAATGACGGTAAGTTTTTTTTCTTCACTCAAATACTTATTTTCAAAGTCAAAAAATTTCCAACTATAATATTTTACATTCTTTTAATTGGAAAAAAAGACGTGTAAATTATTTTGGTAGATTAAAGTTACTAGTCTTGTTTGATTGCGCCTAAAAAAAACCCCTCGAAATGTTGAAGTATCTTAGATCTTAGTCTGAAGGACAAACTAAACTTAAAACACGCTTTGTATGAATTTTGAAAGTGAAAAGTTTTCGATTGGATTTTCATCAGTCCATCAATATCTTTGAAGTCTATACAATGTATTTATGATAATTTGTTATTTACCGGTATTCAGATAAGGGGGCCGTCTTTTCATAATTTGTTTTTTTCTCCTCTCGATAGGACGTTTATAAATACCTTCAGTTTCTTTTGTTATTGTGTTAATTAATTAAAAAAAACCCCAACTTTTAAACTTTTTTATATAAAACTTTTCAGATGAGAGTACCGTGTTGTCTTTTCGTCATCTGCTTGTGTCTCCTCTCAGTGAACGCTGTCCCCAGAGGCCCAGTCAAAATGAAAAATCCCAGAAATGGTAAGTCCAACCAGCAAAATTGCAAAACAAATGGCGGATAAATACACTGTAAACCAACTTTTACTCGCGAGCAAGAAAATTTTACGAGCCTCGTCGTCGCGAATATTTCTCGCCGCGAACCAACCCCTGCCAGATGGTTTAGCTAACAATAAGGTTCTGGATACGATTTATTCGCGAAAGGTAGTCGTCGCGAACCAATTAAATCGCGAAACAATGTTGTCGCAAATAAAGGTTGGTGTACAGTACATTTCAATGATGGGGGTTATGTAGATGGGTTTGAAATATACATGTTCGTTGGGACATACATACTGTGCGACTTATAAAGTCGTCATACTTCAGATTCAACCATATTCTTGATTTTAGGACCACAATCACCGCCCCCCCCCTCTGCATTTACCTTGCGTAATTGTCGAAGTGACTTTTCTGAAAATAAGAAATCTCCTTTCTTACCAATTTTATCATTACTTTTCAGGTCGGGTCTTTTTCGTTTCATTTGCTGGAAACAAACAAGATGGGACGCCCATTTACAGGGCGTACGATTGGCTCTCCAGGGTGAGGTTACTTGCGAAAGCGTCTATTGGTCACTTCAATGAGATTCTTCTCCGTCTTAGACCATCGAGACCGGGAGTAAATGGTCAGTCAGACAATGGCTCCAACATCTCACCCAATAGTGGCTCGCCTAGTGCTGTTGCGGGAAAACAAAAAACGCCGCAAACAAAACCAGCACTACCGCCGCAACCAGAACGAAACCCGCATACGAGACCAGCACAGCTGCCGCAAACAAAACCATATCCACAAACGAGACCAGCTCTACCGCCGCAAACAAAACCAAAACCGCAAACGAGACCAGCACAACCGCCGCAAACGAAACCAGAAGCGACGCAAACAAAACCCGAACAACAACCACAAACGAGACCAGCTCTATCGCCACAAACAAAACCAAAACCGCAAACGAGACCAGCACAACCGCCGCAAACGAAACCAGAAGCGACGCAAACAAAACCCGAACAACAACCACAAACGAGACCAGCTCTATCGCCACAAACAAAACCAGAAGCGCCGCAAACGAAACCCGAACAACAACCACAAACAAGACCAGCTCTACCGCCGCAAACGAAACCAGAAGTGCCACAAACAAAACCTGTACAACAACCACAAACGAGACCAGCAAAACCGCCGCAAACGAAACCAGAAGTGGCGCAAACGAAACCCGTACAACAACCACAAACAAGACCAGCAAAACCGCCGCAAACGAAACCAGAAGCGCCGCAAACAAAACCCGAACAACAACCACAAACGAGACCAGCTCTACCGCCACGAACAAAACCAGCACTACCACCGAAAATAAAACCAGAACAACCCCCAAACAAACCAGCAACAAAACCGGAGAGATCTAGACCTGCCTTACCCCGGGGAAAAAATTAAACCAAGCAAAACCACCGCCGAATTACCGCTATAGCACAACCGCATTCAAAACCAGTTTAACTATAGACAATACAAACTGACGGTTCTGGTTTGCTTCCTGATCCTATTCTAATACCAAAACAAGTAACGGTTCATTTTGAGCACAAAAAAAACCCCATTCATTTCCTTACACCCACATACAAATATAGCGATGGACAACCACCAATATACTGGACTTAAAGCAAAGGCCATCGTGAATGCCATCCAAAACCATCTGTGCGCTTGATCCTCTGGATCTGTTCAAAATGTTATATCGCTATATATCTAACTTTGATATGAAACATTGTAACCTGTAATAATAATTATATACACCTATATATGCTCAGTCGCTCTAGCATTTAAGTGTTTATTTCTGTATTTTGTTCTAGCTATATTCAGGTTCTTAGCAACGGGCCAGTAGTCCTAACAGCGGAAATCCCTAACAAATGGCGGAATGATAATACTGTAAACCAACTTTTACACGAAAGCAAGAAAATTTCACGAGCCTCGTCGTTGCAAATATTTCTCGCAATATACTGTGGTTTCATTAATATTCAAGGGTATCAGTTTTCGTGGATATAGTGAAAATCACAGTTTCAAGGATACGTAAATTCGTGGCCAATGACCTCATCAATACAAAATGTTAACAGAAATTGCATTTCAAAGAACATTTAATTTCATGGATCAACTTAAAAACGAAATCCACGAAAATTGGTATTCAACGAATATTGATGAAAACACAGTATTTTAGTCAAATTTCAGCAGGTAAAGATTAAAACCTTAATAGGAAATTACAGGCATTATGTTCCCTTAATATACATGTATTAGAAATAACCAGGATTTTGTTTTTTTGTTTTGCCACGGAGAGCTTCATTTAAAGAGCATATCATGATTTTGGTCGAAAATTACTCTTCCGATTTTAATGTTTGCAATGCTTCAGAAAGGCATTTTTGATAGGCAACCGAAATTTCAGTGTCATTTGTTGAGTTATAAGCGAGTTAGGGCGCTTGCAATTTTTTGCTATGTAAACAAAACTTTTGTTTACATTTTGAATGTTGAAGTGAAAATTCCAGTTTTAAACCCAAAATAAATGTGGTAAACAATAGAAACTCTTTATTTATGCTCTATATGAAAAAGATAATTAAATTAGCTCAAAAAAGATTTTTTACTTGTATATTGAACCCAAGTAAACAAAAAACAGAGAACGAGCCTTGTTTACATGACAAAGAATTGTGAGTTCTGTATCTTGCTTATAACTCTACGACTGCACGACTCTCGAATTTTATTTCATCATAAGAAATGCATTCATAAAGCATTGTAAACAATAAAAACAGAAAAATAGAATTTCATCAAAATCGTGACCTAACAAGTAGGCAGGGAAGAAGATTTCTGTTAACCAACTTTTATTCGTGAAAACTTCATTTTGCGATTATGCGGGAGTAAACTTGCCCGCGGTGATCAAGACGTAGATTTTATGAAAAAGAAAAAGCAAGAGACAATTGATGACTGTTTTGCGGCAAGAAATATTCGCGATAACGAGGCTCTTGAGGAAATTTCTCGATTGAATGCAAACAAAAAATCTAGTAAAATTATATATATTTGGAATAACGTTTAACTTTTTTTATCCCATCCTCGAATATGTCCATCTGTAAAATTATATCCATGTGTATCAAATGTGACAGACATTTTACAAATAAACAGGCAGTTAATTCAAGCAATTAAACAAGAAAACTGAATTATAATACATCGAAGCATTCTCTTTATTTCAGCATATATATATAAATAAAATTTCTATGATATACAAGTACATGTACATGGCAAAATAATAACAATTCACAAATATTTTCACAGATATTTAGGCAAAAAAAAAAAGAAAAAAAAAGAATTGCCGGCAAATTCTCAGTAAATTAAGCATAAGGGTTAATGCGTGCTTAAGTAAAACAATGGTTTTTACACTTAATATATAGTTTTTCTTGAAAATCAACGTTTGAACAACAACTGAACATAAAATTAATGTTATATCTGTCCCAAGCTGTTTATACCGAAATTTTCTTAAATTGTTCTATATTTATATATACCTCTGGTTTTAAACGATGTTCATTCAATAGTATAAAAAAAGATTTCCCCCTTTGAATTTGCACTGCGAAAGAGAGATGAAGGTACCCGGATGATAACGTTGAAAAATTGTGCGAGGTATTCCGAGGGACTTCCGAATGGAGAAAAGATGTAAACATTCCTCATTATAAATTTCCGTAAGAAACCGGTTTTCGTTTCTGTTATTTTTTCCGAGTGAAAAACGATAACATGTCAATGAAGACATCTTGGAAATTTTCCCTTTCATCAATTTCATTTCCATACATTTGGCTACCAGTAATTCCTCACTTTAGTTTAACATCCAACACTGGATGATAGACAATCATGACCTTTATATATATACTTAAAAATGGATGATTCAATAATGGTTTTACATCCGTTGAAGATGATATATATAGTAATTCATGATTTTACATCATAATTGTTGTTCTCCGTACACGTTAAATATGCATAACACATGGAAAATATGTTCATGTCAATGTTTTTATATTATCATAAACTATGTCCCTGAAGTTATTATGACTTCTTTAACTGAAATATTTACCTTTATATATTATACCTAATTGAGCAAAATGATGACATGACATTCTGGCAACCAGTGCATGCATGATGCTGTGCAAGTTGCAAATGACCTTGAGTATGACCTTGTTGAAGATGGTGTCATGACCTATATTACTCTGTACTTAATGACATTGTCATGACCTATGTCACTCTGATGATGGATGATGGTGTCATGACCTATGTCACTCTGATGATGGATGATGGTGTCATGACCTACGTCACTCTGATGATGGATGATGGTGTCATGACCTATGTAACTCTGATGATGGATGATGGTGTCATGACCTTTTTAACTCAGAACTACTCTGAAGTGGACAATGGCATCATGATCTCTCTAACTCTGAGCTGGATGATGGGTGACTAGGCCCTGAACACCCGGTGGTGGTTACTGATGAACTGACCACACAGGGGGCAGTGTCTCTGGACCGCCGAACAGTCCACACAGGCACACATGTGTCCACAGGGGTCAAATAGAACAGCCGTCTCCCCGCCCCCACAGATCTTACACCGCCTCTCCTCCCACAGCCGCTGGTTCTCCAACTTCACCCTGTCTGTAATCAAAATCAATCTGATTTATTAATTGGAAAATTGATTGATTAAAAAAATGATTAAAATGATTGTCAAAAGATCCATAAAATTTTTTTGTTTTCAGGTTTAGGTTCTAATACAAATGATCTAAAAATAGTTTAACCTTATTTTCATGAACTCGACAGGGTCAAGGACACTCTGACCCCCCCCCCCCCCCCCCAAACAAAAAAACAAAAAAACTCTCTCTTCTCGTTACACTCATCTAGCTGACTGGTGAAAGGAGAAGGGGGGGGGGGGTTGGTTTTAATCTGATTTAGTCAAAGATTGAACCTTAGAAAATCCAAGGTTTGTTGATATTGCTCATTCAAGGTATTCAAGATTTCAATATGCATAACTATATCCTCAAATTATGGAAGATACACTTTATTATTTGTGTAAAGACTTTCATAACAAAGACCACACTGGTGATGTTTTTAACAAATGTATGGTACATATACTGTTAAAGTGTTTTTTAAGCTGGTGCTTAAGTATGTTTGCTCGTTCCAACAATACATTTGGGCAATGAATAGGCAGATGCATAATTTACCACACTAATGCTGTGAGTTTTTTACGATACGCTAGGGGGTATTTTACAAATGCAAATTGTGCAAACCTGACATCAAGGTTTACTCACCTTGACCCCTTTGACCTTGTTCTCTCTGGGGGTCAAGGGTCACTGTTTTACTTCTTGTGTGATTGACATGAAGAGGAGCCTTGGGATCTTCACTGAAATCTATTACTAATAAAAGAAAAGACAAAGTGAAAGACATTCATGGAAATTCCACTCATGTATTTTAATACATCAAAATATTTTAACAATTTTCATTGTGGATAATATAATAATTATATCTTAAACTAGATACTTGTATTTTTTATAAAAACCCTTAATAATAGTATCTAACTACAGAATAAAAAAAAAATTCTGGATTTTTTCTGGAAATATAATTACAGGTTGATCTTGCTTTCACGCTTTATTGTCAAATTTAATCACTTGATCACATACTAACTCAAATTGCTAAAGACAGCATTGCAGAAAACATATAAATACAAAACTTAGAGTGTAGAGGGGATACGGTGCGCCTGTGCTTATATCAAGGTATTATATGAGCATAGAGGATCCAGAAAATTTTTCGGGGTGGGGGGGGGGGGGTGGGGTGGGGTGGGGAGTCTTATTATTCAAATCTTATTATCCAGGGATGTCCAAGGCTTATTTTCATGAATTTGATAAATTTGAGTTTCCAAGGGGGGGGGGGGGGGCTTTGGATTACCCCTCTCTCCTTAGATTCGCGCGCATGTTTGAGAGACTTACAAGTTTCATTTGGTGGTGCATTATTTTTGCTACTGTTTTTCATATGCTTCTCCTTCCCTTCTTCTTTTCCTGTAAAAAAAATCATAATTTTCATTTTTTATTGAATCATATTTCATAATGAAACTTACTGTACAGTTTGTTAACCTGATGTGTGTGTTTGTGTCACACACCTTACTTACATTAGTTTTAAAGCCCAGTCTAATCTTTCTGATTACTAGGGTTTTGGTTATAGTTATGTCTAAACTTTGCAAAATAAGCTACGCTCGCCCCTTTCCCAACACCTAATATGGTAAACATTAAGTACAGAATTTGAATCTAACTTTACAGTAGCTCTACTTAAGTACTGTCTCACAATACTATTATAAATTAATTACCGTATAACGGGTATTTTTTACGTGCAGTGCTGCTAATTTTTACGAGTTTTATAAATCCGTAAAAATTAAACGCATAAATTTTCATGGTGTACATCAATAATGATACCCAGATTAATAGGAATAAGTAAAGTGTAATATATCACATATGAAATAAAGGTAAATGAATAAACACAATCATAATAATTAAGGACTCATAAACAGAAAAACGATTTTCTGATTTTTATGTGTTAATTGTAACAAAGTCACGGTGAAATTTTCCCCCCTTTTACCACAGATGATTTTAATTTTTATGGACATGTCCAATTCGTAAAAAAATTACGCGTAAAAATTCAAATTGCCCTATTTTAAGATAAATTTGCAAAAAATCACAGCAGTAAAAATTACCCGTTATACGCTACGCTCCCGGCCTTTTTCCAACACCTATGGTAAACATCAAGTACAGTATTTGAATCTAACTTTACAGTAGCTCTACTTAAGTACTGTCTCACAATACTATAAATTAATTATCTGGCTTATCTCAATAGTTTATAGTAAACTGAATTCACCCTGATTGTGAGAACCTCCTGAGAACCAACTAAACACTCCTTGTACCGCAGAACTCAGCCCAGTTGTGGAGAACATCGATGAATTATCCGACCCGGTGGTTGCTGTGTCAGAATCCTTACAGCTTGTCCCTGCAGCTTTAGTTGGAATTTTATCTTCTTTGTCAAAATCTTCTTCTTCCACCATAATGTCTTTTGCGGCCATACTTCCCACTCCGACTAGTGCTAGGAATGGCACCACCTTGGTGGCCACAGTGGCTGCCACCAATGCCCCACCACCTGCTGTGAACGCAACTGGAGCTGCCATCGCAGTTAATCCACCAAGGGCTATACCGCCACCAAGATAATTGACATAACGCCACTTGGATACTGAAATGATGTACAGCATGTTTCTTTTAATCCTATTTCATGGCAACTAGGTTCATATTAGTAAATTTTATAAGTGACATCAAGTTTCTTTTCACATAAGATTTTGTTTGTAGAATCAAGCCTACAGGCAAATTGCAGAAAACATATATTTTGCAAAACAGAAATTAGATCAGTTATCATTTTTGTGGAAAAAATTAATAAATAATTGGGTTATTACAAATGTAGTGCAGAGAAAGTTGTCCCCCTTTTCACACAAAATTAGAAGGAAAGGATTTTGACCGCTTGCACCCTGGATATCAGTATAAACCCGAGGATCAGGAAAACTACATAATTTTCTATAGGGAATAAATGTACATGTATTAATACCACCCATGGAGTCCCTATTCATATGATTGATCTTAATGATGGGTGACCTTAAGCTAAGACAATAACTTATGATCAGGGTCAAGGGGGGGGGGGGGGGGGGGGGGGGGGTTGAGGGGGGGGGGTTTGTGAAGTTATTTAAGTTAATGGTAATAATTTTAATTAATTTCCCTATTTTACAGGCTCCCAAATAAGTGGGGGAGGGAGGCAGCTCCTTCAAAACTCAATTTTTCATAAATATGTAAATTCATGAAAGTTTTTCAGTGCAAAAAGTGTGTGCGATGGGGTTGGAGGGGGATCCCTTTTAGGGGGAGAAGGGTCAGACGACCCCTTTCCCCTTCCCAGACTACCTGCCTGCAAATAATCAAATATTCCTGAACTCAGTACAGGCTTCCCCCATAATTACCATGTTTGTGTGAGTTCTCTGTTATGGAATATTCCCCAGTGTCCACTTTTCCTATTTTGGACAGGAAGTCACCATCTGACAATTTCCGTAAATTCAGAATCTTGCCATATTCCTGGAGCAGCTCAATTCTCTCCTCTGTAGAAAAAACCACCAAAAAAATAAAAAAAAATCCCCAAGTGTTCCTGTAAATTAAGTTTACACATTTTATGGACATGTGGGATGTTTTCCAGACATTAATAATTATTTGTTGGAGACTATTAAACATTAAAATGCTTTCTTTGGTGATTCATGTGGGGATAAAGGTAGTGGTATATGATTGCAGAAAAAATATACATATTAAAGTGAATCAAAAGTTTATTACTACATAAACTGTATTCAAATTTTTAAGGTAGATCTGATGTTTAATTTGTTGGTCATTCAGCCTCCTTATAATGACTCAAAAGAACTATCTATGTTTGTAATATTTCTACAGATTTCTTATGTCTCTGATGTATATAACTACCTGAACACTTGATAATCCTGGCCGTGTGCAACCCATCCCCCACAAAGAAGGGGGCCAGACAGGTGTCCCCCTCCCCCAGGCCTGCCTGGTCCCCTGTATCACCCATCAGGGTCTCCACTTCCTGTAGGAGAATGGGATGGCTAATGGCATCCTCTGCAGGAAAATACACCAAAATCCAGCAGGCTGCTACAAGGGAACAATTTGAAAAATAATTACGAAGTTACCATATAAATCAGGCAGCCTACTAGAAGGATATTAAGATACATGAACATGTACCAATAACATGACATTGAATAATACATAGAGTTATTCATCAATGTAAGAGTCGTCTCCCTTCTAGAAATCTTCCCTTTTAGGAATAACAATGCACCTTTAAAAAGGTACTTGTCTTCATGCAAAAACAGATTTGCTTTCAGTTTTGAAGTTTCAGGCATGGATCTCAAGTCCCAGGTAGAGATTGGCACATTATATTAGTCTTTATTAGATACATGTAAGTAACAATTAACTTCATTAATTAAAATAAATTATGAAAAATTAATGCAATTTTAAGCACAAATGTCACATAATAAATGACCAAATTTTTATATTTTTTAACAGGCAGTGGCGTAGCGCCCTTTACGCAAAAACGCAAATGAATACACAAAATTTTGCAAAGCATAGGTCTAAGATTTGAGTTTCCTATTGTTTGCACGTAAACAAATCGTATTGAGACTCCACTGAATTATAATCTGCATATATTCAGTTCTCTTCGTAAACTATGCAATTACTACGATTCCGGAAAATACCGTCATTCCGTACTTTACATTAAAATTAATTGGAAGTTCGTTAAACTTATTAAAATGAGATGAAAAACTTTTTACTCCTTTCAAGTTTAAATATTCATACTAAAATCTGAAAACACATCTCAAATTTTGAGTGTTTGTCCGTAATTGTATTCTGTCAGTCTATACTTACATGTAATTTAAAGTCGGCGGTCGGGTGATTAAAATTTTGACAAAGTCACAATACATTGTGATAAACTTGATCAAAAATTTGTCATTTAGGTAAGTATGTTACGGTTTGAATAATAGACCTGTTTCAAAACGCCTATTATCTTTAGTCATATGCAGTTGGTTTCCACTGGGGTATCAGTGTTTGATACATAATTACACATTCTTTTGAAATTCAACATTTCCCTTGTATTGTAATTGTAACATTTTGAGACAATATCTCATCATCAAAAGCCTGTAAATTTAAAAGCGAAAACCTAAAATCCAAGAGCAACGGGGGTCTTGAAATTTTAAAGAAAATATTCGAAGAGTACCAGGTAAATAATGTGTGTCTCGGAATTCAGCAACTTTTGTTCATATTTATTGGAATCATAATATTTAAAAAATGTCATATTTTTAAGGCTGTTTTTTCATTCAAATAACATAAAATCCAGGAGCTTCCAGGGGCTTCGCCCCCTGGACCCCACCAGGGCTCTGCCCTGGACCTGCTGGGGGCCTCAGACCCCCTACCTTTTTTTGAATACAGTAAATTAAAAGGTAGCTACGCCACTGACAGGCTTAGGTTCCATTTCATGATCGCACATGGAAATGTGAATTTAATACATACATGTTTTAAAATGAACAAACAAAATATACAGAGTTTACTATACTGCACACTATACTATAATCACATACTGTAATGATTTACATAAATATCATACTACAGTCCACAACTGGTTGGGCATTGGTCTGATTAACATATTAATAATCAGTTTTTTTCTTTATCTCTAATATATTTTTTCAAATAAAATAACGCAAAATAAACCGCTTCTATTTGTAAATTTACTTTTCATCCTTCTTAATTAATCTTAAAAATCCTTGATTTCATATGGATATTCCCCTCGAATTTTAGAAAATATCAGTTGACTTAAGTGATTTCGATTTATTTAGTCAATAATATGCACTATACAACATGCAGCCGCTTTAATTAACTTATTTACCTTTTTGGCGCCCGAGGACAGATCCGGGTTGGAATAAACATGTGCACTCAGGCTTGTCGACACTGTTGTTGTTGTTCATTAGAAATTTGACTTGATCTGCTGACTGCATTATAGATGACAACAAATTCTGTTGATTCGGAATAAAACAGATCACATAATCCAAAATATATCTCCAAAATCAGCTGTCATCTCCTCTACAAACGTCCTACATCTGAAGAAATCAATACACGTAAACATTGACAAGATGCGCCAAAGAATAAAAGTGCATTACGTATTCATACTTCCGCTTTGCTGCATGCATGGATTGATGCACTTAAGTGAGCGAGGCCCGCACTTATTTAAATATATATGCAAATAAAATTTACCGTCTGAACAACAAAAATGCATTCTTATTTTTTGTGGGATTTATAAAGAGCCGATATGTCAAAATTTTGACCATATAATAATTATTTGTAAGCGCAACTTCTATAAAAACAGCTGCCTAGACTTTCATGAAACAAGATGTAAAAATGCACGTTACAAAGAAATTCCGATTCCTTTTCTCCTTTTTTTTTGTTGTTGCGAATTTAGGCCTTTTTTTAACCTAGAATTTTGGATGTTGAATATGTTCAACGGTGTTGTTTATACAAATGTTGTAATGTACAGTTTGTAAACGCACCTCATATATATATATATATATATATATATATATATTTACATCTACTAAGTATTATTTCCTCTATTTCTTACGGAAACATATAGTTAATTGAAACAGCCAGACTGAAATCTACACGCCCCGTTTATCGATTGGTCGAAATCTACAACGGCTGAATCGAAAATGACAAGATACTGACAGGAATAAAATGGACACGCCCTTTTTATCGATTGGTCGAAGCCACCAGCAGGCATGTTCACGAAGCTTTCTTAGAACCAAGGTGCGTCCTAAGTACATCTTAGGATACGTCTTAGTCTTAAGTCTGTTTCTCGAAGCTCTCCTAAATTTAGGAAACGTCATAACTTTGTCCTAACTTTAGGACATCTCTTACCTTGTCCTAAGACCATCCTTAGGCTGTATAATAATAACGTTTTGGGGATATTGGGGCTGTTGTGAAGCTTTTTCCTAAGACTGATAGAATAAAGCAATATTTTTACAGTTCCATCTAACATCTAATTCCTAATCCTGGAGAGGGGCATAGTCATTTATTCTATCATGTACGTTCATTTTATGAATATAAATTGGAGAGGGACCCGGAACTCCCCCCCCCCCCCCCCCCCTGAACTTCCCGGGCCGTTGCTACATGCTGGCCTGTGAGCTGACAAATTAAGCAAATTTTTTTCCAGCAAATACTGTCTCTGTTTGACAAATGAAAATTATTCACTTATTTTTAATGTATACAATGTACACTAAGTAAGTTACATTCATTGTTTTGATTACTTTTGGATAAAATTTTTCAAATTTTCTTGGCTAAAAAGTAAAACATCGGTTTATATAAGCCATTGGTGATCATTCGAAATTTTCTCACTTCATTCTGAAAAAAATAATCTTTGAAAAAACCGTAAGACTGAATAAACTTTATTTATGAATTTTCTAGATATATTATACAACTTATTTCTTATTTACCATCGTGTATTCTATAAATAACAGATTGGTTGTGTTTCTACACGTAACGCTAAATTCTATGAAAAGCGTATGTTTATGTATAACAGAACTTGAATGACAAGACTATCACATGTTAATTTACACTCAAAGAATGAAAACGTGTTATTTAAATAATTATTTGCTTGTAAGGCGATTCTGTCCTGATATTATTTTCATCGAATAATTTCTGCAATGTCGCTACCTTTATATCCCGAATGAATCACCAAAGAAAGCATTTTATTGTTTAAATAGCTTCTAGACCGCATCACAGAATATCGTTATACTTTGTACGCATTTAGGATACAATGTTTAGATGTCGAATTGCGATTCCTTAATTACATGTATCATTTATATTTTTCAAAAATTGTACGATTAAATATTAAAATATTGACATTTTTAGGTCATTTTCATTTTTGTCATTTATAACACCCCCTCTTGCGCCTCAACACTACGGTAAATCATTTGCGATATTAATGGAACGTATAAATTGACAATACGTTACAAAACTGATTTGTAGTGTTATCATTGACAAAGACATCGGAAAATGGTAATATTTTCTTTTGTTATACTTTCATGTTAAATACTGAAATCTGATTGGTTAAGACGCAGTTAATAATATTTACTATTACCCTCAGCGTTAGCAACGCACTTGGCAACGGGTAATATTATATAAATAGTGCCTGTTTGGGAGGGTAACAGTTGAAATTGACACCCCGAGAAAACCATTGTCAACCGACGCGAAGCGGAGGTTGACAATGGTTTTCGAGGGGTGTCAATTTCAACTGTTATCCTCCCAAACAGGCACTATTTATTTTGTTATACTGAATGTCTTTTTTAAAATTTTTAAGAAAATTTTACTGCTTTTATATAGAAATAACGTGAATTCTACAGCGAACCGTACGCGCATAATTTTCGCGCATGTAACATTTTTTTTTAATGTTACCCGTTGCCAAGTGCGTTGCTAACGCTGAGGGTAATAGTAAATATTATTAACTGCGTCTTAACCAATCAGATTTCAGTATTTAACATGAAAGTATAACAATAAAAAATGTTACATGCGCGAAAATTATGCGCGTACGGTTCGCTGTAGAATTCACGTTATTCCTATATAAAAGCAGTAAAATTTTCTTTAAAATTTTAAAAAAGACATTCAGTATAACAAAATAAATAGTGCCTGTTTGGGAGGATAACAGTTGAAATTGACACCCCTCGAAAACCATTGTCAACCTCCGCTTCGCGTCGGTTGACAATGGTTTTCTCGGGGTGTCAATTTTAACTGTTACCCTCCCAAACAGGCACTATTTATATAATACACTCAGGATCACTTAGATTAAACCTAAAGCTTATGTTTATATATCTTAAAATACATGATATTTATTATAACTTTGCTTCATGTACAATGGACATGTGATCTAACTGGCATAGCTTAGATAGGAGAAATAAGCTTGACAGATATACTGCAGTATAGACTCCAGACTCGTGCGTATGTCCAAAAAAATTTTCATGGTGGATATGTGGCCCGTAGCATCGTTTTTGGGAGGGGGCGAAAAAATCTTGACAAGCCAAAAAAAAGGGAATTCCCAAAATTAGGGGGGGGGGGGGGGGGGGTAGGGGGGTAGCATAGTCTACCACTTCATTTTTTGTCTCTTTATTTTGGTATTTCTTTTCAATTTTATTATATACTACCAAAAAAAGGGGGGGGGGCAACTCCATGATAATTCAATTTTTTCCATGTAAATTTTCCAAAATTCTTTGCTGTGTGAAAAAGTGCTACGTCCCTGTCCAAGGCCTATTTTCGGTAATTTTTGTATGTAAACCTAATAAGTTTGATGAAAAAACCAGGAATGGGGATTCCCCTTCCTTCAGATACATGTTATTTGACATGAGAAAGTTAAGTGCAATACAGTAAAAAAAAATTTTTTTTCATTTTATTTTATTCAAAAAACAGCTGTGAACAAAAACAGTATAATAATCAGTGATTAACATCATTTAACAATGAAAATACGAATCAATGTATGTACATTCATATACTTCAGTAAAGATTGTCTTGAAATGCAGCAAACATTAACAGGCCAGTTTTTAAATATTTGAGAAATAAATATACGGTACATGTACATGTAAATGTATTATTTCACATTTGGTTAATTTAATAAATTTGCTGTAAACTGGTTCCATGGAAATTTTAGTTTTGTGTGAATGAACACTTTGAGATTTCTTAGAAAATGCACCAAGCATGAACACATTACATATATACTATACTTTTTCCATATCGTGAGAACATATATCTTATGATCAGAAGCAACTAATCAAATATGATTAAATTGGAACAATAATATATCAAATTAAAGCAACAAAACAAAATTATTTGTGAACAATTAAAGAGATGAGATCATAAATACATGTATATACAATGTAGCTTTCTACAGTTTCACTGATAAGCTTAGGAATTCAAATACTGGTAAATTATGTAAACAAATAAACTAATACTTTGTACATGTATTCAACAAGAAACAAAAACAGTCATTACAGCTGGCAGTAACTTCTTCCTTATGAGTTGTTAGCAATGTGTTTTCGACAGATGGGACACATTCGTAACTTCTTTGCACAGGAGCTGCAGGTAAACAGGTGACCACATGGCTCAAACACAGTGTCCATTTTAGCGTCAAAGCAGATTTTACACTGGTTCTCAGCCCCTAAACCATGTCAAATCAGCCATTAATAGAAATTGAATGAAAAATTGGCTTCTATCCTTTTAATTACTGTGGAATCATTAAAATGCGTGGTGGCTCAATTTTTGTGGTATTTGTGGGTAGCCCTCCTCCACGAATTTACATCCTCAACGAAAGCAAATTTCAAAGGAGTTATCTTTGTTACTGAAACTGAAAACCGACGCACCCACGAAATTATATCCGCATGAATGGGCAAAAAACCAACAATCCTCGAAAATTGGCCCCCACGAATTTAAATGATTCCACAGTATACAGACTTTTAATTTATATCTTCAAATTTGTTTCGCTAAAAATCTATTTGTACTTCAGTAACCAATCAAATATTTTCAAACTAATTATTAACAAGAGGCCCATGGGCCACATCGCTCACCTGAGGAACAATAGGTATGATAAAATCAGCTTAATGGAGTCATAATACAAACTATCTGGACGATGTACAATAATACATGTAGATCCTGTATAAATAAAATCCATTTTCCCCTTCTGGATAGTCTTATGATTTTAATCATTAGTCCCTTTTCTAACAGGATGATTTTATAGTCAAATCACATGTTGAGTACTGCAGTTCTCAAAAGATCTTTAACAATTGTTTATATATGGGATATATACATGAAACTCTGAACCTTCTTGTGAGGCCAAAGAATTGTCCTGGGGCCAAAGTCTTAACAATTATAAAGAATCATCTGGCTGACTGAAGACTTTTAAAGATTTATTATAAAGATCCTTGTTTATATATGGAATATAAACCTACATCAAACTCTGAACCTTCTTGTGAGGCCAAAGTCTTAACAACTATAAAGAATCATCTGGTTGACTGAAGACTTTTTAAGATTTTCTATACATATTCCTATGTTAAACTTTGTCCCGCCCCGCATTGTGGTCCCACCCTACCCCCCAGGGTTTCACTATTTTCACAACTGAATCTACACTACCTGAGGATGCTTCCAAACAAGTTTCAGCTTTCCCGGCAGATTAGTTTTTGAGAAGAAGATTTTTAAAGATTTACTCTATATATTCCTATGTAAAACTTTAACATCCCCCAATATGGCCCCACCCTACCCCTAGGGATCATGATTTTCACAACTTTGAATCTACACTACCTGAGGATGCTTCCACACAAGTTTCAGCTTTCCTGGCTGATTAGTTTCTGAGAAGAAGATTTTTAATTATTTACTCGATATATTCCTATGTTGAACTTTGATCCCCCATTGTGGCCCCACCCTACGCCCGGGGATCATGATTTTCCCTAATTTGAATCTATGTTACCTGAGAATACTTCCAAACAAGCTTTCCTGTCTGGTAGCTTTTGAGAAAAAGATATTAAAGATTTACTCTATATATTCCTATGTAAAACTTTGAACCCTCCATTGTAGCCCCACCCTACCCCAGGGGGTCATGATTTTCATAACTTTGAATCTACACTACCTGAGGATGCTTCCACACAAGTTTCAGCTTTCCTTGCTGATTAGTTTCTGAGAAGATTCTTAAAGATTTACTCTATATATTCCTATGTAAAACTTTAACATCCCCCAAAATGGCCCCACCCTACCCCCAGGGATCATGATTTTCACAACTTTGAATCTATACTACCTGAGGATGCTTTCAGCTTTCCTGGCTTAATGGTTGAAATTGGCCCTTTAGTTCTTGAGAAGATGATGAAAATGTGAAAAGTTTACAGACAGACAGACGGACAGACAGATGGATGACATACCAAATGTGACCAGAAAAAGCTCACTTGAGCTTTCAGCTCAGGTGAGCTAATAAGTAATTGGTTAACTTATTGATTACACAATCCCTAGTATAGATAGGTATACACAACTGAACTTCACACAAACCTTCTGATGATCCTGGTTTTTCGCTGAGTGTATGGGTTAGGGCACTCCCTGCTGTTCCTGCTGCAGAACCAATCACTAAGTTTGAGAAAAACCCTATCCCAGCAGCCCCTGCAGATTGTAAAGTTGCAACCAACCCCCCGGCTGCCACACCGCCACCATTAGCAATGGCTGCCCAAGACATCAACTGTGAAGCAAATGATCCTGCCGCAATACCACCAGCGGTGAAACCTGCCGCAGATAAGGCAAGAGGTGCCGCTGCTACCGCAAGGCCACCAGCCAACACACCCCCACCTATCACCTTGGTGTAATGCCATAAATTGCCTACAACAGAATATTTTTTATAAAAATTGGATATCAAACAAGTACACCAAGAACCACATTTTTCTCCGCAGATCAAACTTGTAACTCTATGTCCATGCAGTGAAAAAAACCAATGCTTATGCACCTACCGCTACTCTCTTCCTGGACTTGTTTCATCAACGCCACCATCTTTTCATACTTCTGATCAAGTTCCTCTTTATTATCTGTGGAAATAATAATGGAGTTTTGATGTTAATATTTAAGCATTTCTTTCACAAAGACCACAATTCAAGTAATATGAATTTTATACCAATAGGGCCAAAAAATTTAATGTACTGGTCATGTTGGTCTCAGGCCCCATGCAATTAAATGACACCCAAACTTACCTGACTGACTAACTATAAAGGCTTCCTGCAGCTTGCCTCCAGCATCATATAGGACCTTATCATGTTTCTTTAGATTAGCTTTCACTCCATTATGTCCTGACTTGTCCAGTACCTTTTTCAAAAGGATTGGGGGCCTGTGTTTATTTTCCTCCACATCGAATACCAGCATCCACACTAAAGTAAAGATACATGTATGACCCTTCATGTAAACAAACTTGTATCTAAACTTGAAAGCCCATCTTAAAGGATACTTTGTGCCAAGTTTGGTTGAAAATGGCCCAGTTGTTCTTGAGAAGAAGTCGAAAATGTAAAAGGTATACACATGGACACTTGCCTGACAAAAAGGGATCAGAATAGCTCACTTGAGCTTTCAGCTCCGGTAAGCTAAAAAGGTGATAAAAACCGCTAACTTGGGCTTTCAGGTGAGCTAAAAACAATGTTTTACAGATATACATGCAATGGTAATTGAGACACCAGTGTTTGAGATACATAAGTTCAATTGATTATAAAAAACAGCCCAAAACAATACTGTATACAGGGATATTTCCGCCCCCTTCTTTTTCGCTCCTTTTGCCCTTGTTATATCAGCAGGCCAATTTAAGACTGACTGAATTCAGAACATTTTTTCAAAAACTGTGACGTATTAATTAAAAATATAGGAAATAGTATCTATTTTTTACTAAGTCTGTGCAAATTCAAGACAGGGCAAACCGCTCGTAAGTGAAGGAAGACTTGCTCTGTATACAGGGCTAAAAATTATCCTGTATAGAATACAGTTTAATATTTATCTACTGTGGAATCATTAGATTTCGTGGTAGCTCAGTTTTCGTGGAATTCGTGGGTACCTCTCATCCACGAATTAACATATTCCATGAATTAATAAATTAGGGTTACAAGGTCATATTTCCTATGTACGTTTAAGAGAATACACAAAATTACGTCCCCACGAACCTGTAATATCTAAGCAATCCATGAAAATTGGCCCCCACAAAATTTAATGATTTCACAGTATGTGTACATACTTTTTTTCTTTAAAGGTGTTAGTGCTTGTCTCCTTTCTTTCATTCTTTCACATTCATTTCGTGATGATTCCTCTAGATAATCTGTTGAAATAAACATTCAATCCATATTAAAGTACAAAAATAATGAGAGACCTTTTCCCTATCATTTAAATCACAAAGTCAACAATTCAGACAAGACTTAATTAAAAACTATAAATCATAATTATCCCAGTTTTCATCTTCTTTTTTATTTTAATTTATGGGGGTGGGTGGGGGATGAGATGGATGTTAGCTGTATCGGCTTGAGGTGTTAATAAATTAATACTGATGATATATGATTTTTTTTTTCATTCATTCTCCTCTCCTCCTTCTTTGATGGCATCTTTCAGATGATTAAGGCAAACAAAAGCTTACCTGATCCTTTAGGTGTCTCGCCTTCTTCATCATATGGGTCCAAACAGAATTCATAATTCTTCCGAAGATTCCACTCCATCCCGCCTTGTATTTCTAGAAGAGAATATATGAGAGTATGTATACATGTGTGACAGTCAGACCGGTTCGAATACCGGTACCAGATAGCTCAGTTGGTAGAGCACCTGAATACAGATTCAGAAAGCCAAAGTTAGAATCCCGGTCTTGTCCGTCATTATTTCTCCCATCCCGTTACATTTGGTGCCGTGACCAACCCCTGGAACTGACAGGTGAACTCCTGCCAGGGGAAGAGCCTGCATGGGAAGATCTTTGAGGGCGAAGATCATTTAAGGGGGGAGGAATGTGACGGTCGATCGGTTCAAAAACCGGCGCCAGATACTGTGGTTTCATTAATATTCAAGGGTATCAATTTTCGTGGATAAAGTGAAAATCACAGTTTCAAGGATACGTAAATTCGTATCCTATGACCTTTTCAATACAAAATGTTAATAGAAATTGCGTTTCAATGAACATTTAATTTCATGGATCAACTTAACAACGAAATCCACGAAAATTGGTATTCAACGAATATTGATGAAACCAAAGTAGCTCAGTTGGTAGTGCACCTGACTATAGAGATTCAGGGGGGCCGGGTTCGAATCCCGGTCTGGGCCGTCATTGTTTCTCCCATCCTGTTACACATGTATCAAAGAATATTTACATTTAATTGTGTTTTTCCATAAAATTCTGTGATCTAAATGCAACAACTATAATCACTGGGTACTCCAAGGTTAAATTGACGAGTTTTATTATGACGTCACAAACATTGAACACTGTAAACAGCAAAGTCACAAGCGGAAATCAAAATTCACGCTTGTGGCTGTTACTGTGGCTCTTCCATTAGGATAAGATTTTAAGGTATAAATCACATTTGCAGACAAGGTAAGAAGTTAAAAAATGTAAATATAAGCATTAAATCATGATTTTTTTAAGTATACATGCAGTCTCATAACTGCAGCAATGTGTGCATACAAATTTTCATGACGTGCTAACGGACGTTACCGTAGATTCCTAATTTAACGTGAGGAATTAATATCCGCATAAAATTGTGAGAAGCACATCTTGCGAATTTTAAAACCTCGCTTAAATTTTCATGATGTGCTAACGAACGTTACCGTAGATTCCTAATTTAACGTGAGGAATTAATATCCGCATAAAATTGTGAGAAGCACATCTTGCGAATTTTAAAACCTCGCTTAAATTTTTCGGCTATATGTTAATTATAAGAAACTATGATAAAAATTTGGCATTCGCGATTTTTTGTTCTCGCGATTTGATGGAAAACGATTAAATCGCGGAATTAAGTACTCGCGTAAAATAAGGAATTTACAGTACTCAACTTGTATGCACACACCCGCCGCTGCTGCAGTAATGAGACTGTATACTTAAAAAAATCATGATTCAATGCTATATTAAGTATAGTATATTGAAAATAAAACAGATGTTACTGCCATTAACTTTCTTTCAATTTACTGGTACAAAACACGGGGGCTTAAATGTGTAGAAAAAAAAAAGTCCTCAAGAAAGTACAGGTACATGTTCTTCAGAGGTTTTTCCTCCGAGGTACCCACTTTTTTAAGGATTTTTTTTTCTACACAAGCCCCTGTGATTGAAAGTACAATTTCAATTGTGAGATATTTATCAAATGGTCATCATGTTTTTTACAATGAATTCCAGGGAACAATATTTGCAGAGGAAGTTCAACATTGCCTTGTTTGACTAGTTCCCCACTTTCTGGTCATTGTACAAGTTTTAATATACCTCAGTCGTAATCAATCTTCGTGTTCAATCATTTACTTTTGCTTTCGAATTGGATTCAGAGAAACCTCAGACCGAAAGTAAAAAATATTAGGCCTACTCTGTTCACTTATAGATTCGCATTTTATCTAATAGATTAGGCAATCTAGCATTGAATGCTTGAAAAATAAAAAAAATAAATGTAAAAGGAAATATTATATAAGCCTATGTCTAATTCATAAGAGATGGCTTCACCTTTGTTAGACCCAATCAGTTAGTTCGAAACTAATGGTACTTGACAAAATTGTGAACTTTGTTATGTTTTACACTTACAGTCAGTCAGTCAGTTTGTTTGTCAACAAAGTTATATGGTAGTGCCTTCAACATCATTGCAATGCCATCGACAAAAGGAAGAAGTAAGCTTTTGTACTTTTGTTTTATGTGAGAGCCCTTATATACAATTGTACATGTATGTTATTAGCTAGCCTGATAGGTTGATTTCGACCCCCCCTCCCGCTCCCGCGCTCTCCGAAGGTATTGTTTAATGTTTCTCCACCCTTGATGTTTTTATGGTTTAATCCGTGTGATTTTTGTTTAAAATTGAAGATTAATACGTAAAAATTCAAACTGAACTTAAATACATGTATTGATATGTTGCTAATATTTTTTTCATGCTGTAGGAGTTTTTTTTTTTTTTACTAATTTCTATATTATAAATAAAGCATTTTTTTTTTTAGAAATTAATTGCAATCCTTTGTTTTATGTTTTTAAACATTTTAAGGCAATTTAAACTGGCCGGTATAAAAGCTAATCTTAAAATGTGTAAAAACATGTCATTGGCAAGTATAAACCAAAATATATTGGCAAAAACCATGCATCACATAACATTTATATTATAACCGATAATGGTAAAATATTCCGGAATGCTCACAATGACGTCATGCGACAATCTAAAGACCTTAAGAAACGAAAAGGTGAAAGCTCGAAAGCTCAATCAATTCTAATAGCAACTATATAAGCATGCATGTTTGTTTAAATTAAGACACTTGATGGCATAAATCATGCACAGGACTTGGCAGTTTTATCTATCAAGGTATTTCAGGCACGTACGTAGCATCGATTTTGAAAGTGGGGGGGGGGGGGGGGCAGACTCATCCAAAAAATCTTGACATACAAATTTTCATCAATTAATTCACACGACTTTCATATGTATAAATGTATCACTGTATTTAGTAATACCTATTTGCACGACGGTCGCGTTAATAGACGGTCTTGTATATATCATCGGCCTTGCTACACTCACGAAGCTCATAGATGTTGTTTACTATAAACTGTGATAGATAAAACAATAGTAAATTGCCACTGGTTTAAAAATATTCATGTTCGACAAATATCTACTGTCAAAAAGTTTGGTGCACATTTTGGTCGTTATTTATGAAATGCAAAGTTCTATCAATAAGTTGCTCAAGGCCTTATTTTGAGTGGTGAATAAATGGTCGTGGCCATTTTTAGACTGTATTGATCTCCATTAGAAGAAGAGTTCTGTTTAAAGATTTAGGAAAATACTCAAATCTAAAAGCTAAAATATATCAAATTTTTTTTTTTTTTTAAATTTTAGTTTATACATGTTATTGCTAAAAAAAAATACCCGATGCATCTTCGCTAGCCAAGGGTGACGATGCACTCTGCTACTCTTTTCGTGAAAAGAGTAGCAGAGTGGATCGCCACCCTTGGCTAGCAAAGATGTACCCAATGTAACGAAGTTGGGAGGGGTATAATGTTTTTTTGTTGACCACTTAGCCTCCTTAGGCAACTAATTGATAAAAATTCAGATGCCTGCATGAGGTGTATGATTTATATAGATTTTATATTTTGTTTAATAAAGTCTTTGAAAGAAGATTTTTAAGATACAGTGCATGTTGAAATCCCTTCACGATAACGGCGGTACTGCTCTCTTGCAGGGCAAAATGATATACTTTGCCGAAATTTCAGTAAGTAGATAATTAATGACGTTATTGACGTCCAAACCACGTCATTTTGCCCTGCAAAAGAGCAGTACCGCAGTTACCCTGAAAGGAGTGTGAAAAAATTCAGAAAGAGTTCTACATGTAGCTGTTATTGGTGCATTAATATATTTCAATTTCTGTGCTTTTCGTAATATTTTTTAAACTATGTGCTTTTAGTGTGGGTACTCGTAGTCTTTCTGGAAGAAGATGTGCTGAGTCATCCGATACGTCTGGAAGAGGTACAGGACTCGTCTGGTCGTAATGGAGTGGAAGCTGATCTCCAAGTAGGAAATAGGTGTATGGCCAGGTATTATGTTGGAGACCAAATGCATGCGGCTCTAATTTACAAACGATCAGGTCAGTTGTAAATTCCTGGATGAGAATGATATAGTTTATCATATTTTACAAAGGTGATATCATTAATCTTGGGTGACCACTATTCATAAATTTCATCAGTGACCTTTTTCCGTGAATTTACATCCCTACACTTTTTAAAAAAATTTATTTACAGATTTTTTTAATCTTTACCTCAGAGAGTGGTCATGCCCCCCCCCCCCCACCCTTATGAATTAAGGCATACAGTTTTGCACTTGTTTGTTAGTCAGTATACTGGCCATCGGATCAGTTTCTTAGATTAAGCATAAGCCAAATTTTGTCACACCAATATCTAAATTTGACATATATATTATCATGTAACGTAGTTAGGGGATTATATTCCTAGTTTCTTTAACTTTAAGTTCATATTTTTTGTTTACACTATACAGCTTGATTCATTATGATAATTACTGACAAAATGAGTGTGCAGATTATAAATTTAAGGTACATGTAACATCTGTAATGCCTCTGCTTTGTTTCAGTTATTCTGTAATCAGGATTTGTTCAGTAATAACCAATATATACCAGGCCCCACCGTCACCAACATTTTCGAAGCACTCAACTCAGTCCTCAACTCAAATTCCTAAAAGAAATTAAGTACCGGTACAAACATTTGAGATAAAAACTCAGACTTGAGGCTGAGTATTGACTTGAGGAAAGTTGGTGACGGTGGGACCAGGTATTACAGCTTCATTATGAATCATTAAACAAGTTCTTGAATAAATGCAAAGTGATTTATTATTTTTATTTTGTACTAAGAGAATCCAGAAGAACTGAAAAAGGAATATGAAAAAATAATGGAGATGATGAAACAGAGACCTAAGGAAGAAAGTAAGTGCATGAGCACTAATCAGTATTGTTATATTCATTTAGAATCAATCAGTGTCAATATTTTAAGATATTGAAGATCCATAACATATTTAATTGAATACAGCTGGACCTGGCATGTGAGTCTTGCCCTATTTACTAAAGCGACCTAAGCTTATTTCTCGGTCACCTGAGTCACTTAATGTTTTGACAATTCTAAAAGAAAAAAACTGCTTTAAAATAAGCTATTTTATGACAATAAATTATTTTATTTTTTAATATATAAAAATGACTTTATGATGTCATGTTATGGAATTGAAGGCATTTGGATCAAAATGAAAATAATATCTAGTATAATTTAAGGTCAGTGGCATTTGAGTAATTACATGTATTTGTTTAACTTAGATATGGTAGTTTGATTTTTTACATCAGTTTTGTAAAAATATGTTGTAGGTAAATTTTGGCATTACTCTAAGGTGATCGGTGGGGGCATGTTGGTTGGAGGCCTTGCGGTAGCAGCAGCTCCTGTTGCTCTGTCTGCAGCAGGCTTTACTGCAGTGCCTGCTGCAACCACAAGTGGCACATTGGCAGGAACTCTGGCTGCGCGGTTGATGTCTATGGCAGCCATGGCCAGTGGCGGCGGTGGTGCGGCAGCAGCAAGCACAGGGGGATGGTTTGCGGCTGCACAATCAGCAGGGGCTGCTGGTCTATCAGCTACCACAAACCTTCTGATTGGCTCCACGGCTGGAACACTTGGTGGTTTTTTCGCCTCTCGGTTTGGTAAAAAGAATACATCTGAACAAGGTTTGTATGGATGTTAAGGATGGGTACATACAATGTACAAATTAATATGGCTAAATACCGATAGGGGATCTGTGGGCATTGTGTAAAAATGTTCAGGTTATGTGTTTTATAGGTCAAGATCTAGTGAATGATTCCAGAGGTCTTTTTGGTGCTAGAACCATTATGACGTCAAAATTGATTTGATGAATCTTTTCCTGTATTTTACGCCTTTAAAGGAATTATGTACAAAATAAAACAATATTTTGACAGTCTATATTTAATCACGGGAAAAGTAATCTCGGAACCTATATTCAATTTGACATCATTTTAAAGAGGAGGTCAAGAGCTTGTTTAATTCCGTTTTTGGAGAGACTGTAGGCGATCTAGATATATTTCATTTGTCAAAGATGACAAAACTCTGAGATTTGTTACCTTTATCATAAAGCATCATTGAAAGAATTTATATCTTGAATTTTATAAACCTGTAGGCACCTTTCATTTATTAGATCTTGACCTTAAGTTCATTTTCACTAGAGAATGAACATGTATTATGATTTGGATCGACCAGAATGACTAATGATAAAATTTTCATATATCATATTATTTTATACTTTATTATAATTAACATATAAAGTAATTAAGTATTTCATCAAATATGATGATTTTGGTATCATGAAGGTGATATGTTTTCTCCATGTGGGCTGAGCACTTTTTAATGTTTACATGCAGGCATATAAAATAAAGTTAGTTGTTGGATGAAGATGTAATTAAGCCCTTGAAAGAAATTTGTGCTTGAAATATGAAGTTATTAATTTTTACCCCCCTCCCCCCCCCCAAAGTTAACTATGCATACGTATATAAATATAGAGTTATCAGACTGAAATTGTGAATAATCTTTTCTTGTATACAGGACAGTTACCAGATAAATCGCAGGGACTACCGACTGGAACTAGGAATGATATGAATGACAACCAGACCTTCAGAAATCCTTCTTTTGCAGAGTCCAGGAAAACCGCCGATTTATTAGCGGACATTTACCAATCCAACAATATTCAAACATCACAGAGAGAAAGTTGCTCTTCCCTGGACTCTACAGATCAAAATCAAGATGAAGAGTACTTGAGTGCTAATATCCAAAACATTAGCTTGAAAGCAGGTAATTTTATTTTGTTCTGACTTCTGAGTACCTTGCCTGTTTTGAATAACTTCAGAGAGTGAAGTGTTGATATTCAAAACATCAGCTTGAACAGGTAATTTTTACTCAACCAATGAGATTTTCAGTTTGTAAATGCTATTGATTGATTGGATGATTTTAATCTTAAATGACTAATCAAAAGCTTGGATTATTTAAAATGAACTTTTAAACAACTTTAACTTTCTGCTAATATTTTAACATTAAATATGTCAATCAGTCAATTATTTATTCTATCGATCACTTTAATCAATCTTTCAGATGAAGCTGAGCAATTACATTGTCAGAACCAGCATCTCCAGGAGGAAGAGAACCAGTGTAAGATCTGCTTGGACAGTGAGATGGACACTTTGTTTGAACCCTGTGGTCACCTGTGTACCTGTAGATCCTGTGCAAGCATGTTAGAGTGTGTCCCATCTGTAGAAACCACATCAAAAAGCTACACAGAGTTTACAGGTCCTAGGTACACAGCAGTCCTGGTTGTCTGGCATATTCATATCATCAGAAATCTTGACAAAAATTCCCAAAATCATGAAAATTCCAATCCATTGGGGGCTAGTATACCTACTATGACTCTAATTTTCAATATCACTATTAATATTTTAATCTTTTTAAGGTATGTTTAGAAACAATTTTGTTTTCTTCAAGAAAAAGTAGGGGGGGGGGGGTCTGAACCCTCCCTGATGCTATGTTCCTCATGGTTAGGTCTTACTTTGCAAATGTTTTATCGCCATGGTCTTAGTTTGTTATACAAACTAAAGTATAATGTTTTCCACTTGATAATTTGCAAATTGCTTGATACTCACTGTCATGAATCATATATCCTGAACTGATATAATGATCAGACGAGTTCTTTGGAATTGCCAGATGTCTGTATCAGAAACAACCAAAACACCAAAATAAACAAACAAATATTTAATAAGAAAAAAAATACATACAAGAAAAAAAATAAATGAAAGAAATATTAAACCAGATTCTAAAAGAGAGAGTCGACTCTAATTTCAACAACAAATCTTTAAATTGACTTCAAAACAAAATATTCTTTCCAAAATTTTAACACTTAAATTGATTCACATATATTTAGATGTTCAAATAATTTCTCTAAATTCGTTTATCAACTTTCAAATCAATTTCACAAAAATATCACTACAATTATACGAGAACCAAATATTCAAAACAATGAAAGTGAAATTTCAATAAATTTCGTCACATTTCCTTTCCTGGTTCCTCGGTATATTTCCGGTGACTTTTCACCCAAACCCCGGACATCACATAGACCAACACACGGACACACAGACACACGGACAGATGACACAACCGTTGCTCCGGTACGTTAGGACACCACAACACAACACACATATACCAACGTCTCTAGCGTAGACCGCTCCCGGTCACCATACACCATACACGTACATCGACGCCACGTGTCCCCGATATGGATGGAAAATGGCGGGTCTGGCGCTCCGTACTCGTCTCCGACTTTGTAGTCACAATTCAGCTGGTATAAACCGTCATCCCCTTTAACACAATTTCTTGAAAATAGAATGGAATATACTTGAAACAATTTATCGTTAGTGTTCAGTTCTAAAATGACAATTTTCCATTCGAACACGTGCTTTTAAAACTAAGCTTTCTAACATAGCAAACAAACCAATTAAACATACATAACATTAAAAAACAAACAAATACCTTGAAAATGGTGACAAACATTCGGAAATGAACAAAGTAGGGAGAATTTCCCAATCTTGGTGACTACCACGTGCCTCTAAATAGACACACGTCCACTCTGCTGGACTGCACGGACTGGAGTGCGGTATTTAAAATTAGCCGTGTACACGTCACTCCAGTGACAGGTTTAGAGAGTAAAAAGAAAAGCGGGAAATTCAAACATATATATTTACAATCATATCAAGTACGTTACAAACGTCCCCATTTAGAAGACTAATGCCATTAGTCCGACCAAAACTCTAACGAACTTGATAACACTAAATGTCAAACATACAACACAAAATAACAAACCATCTCTAAATATTTACACAATTTCAAGAGGATGAATCTATTCTCGACAAATAATCTGCAACAACATTATCTTTCCCCTTTACATGAACAACCTCAAAATTGAACTCTTGAAGTGTCAAACTCCAACGAAGTAACCTCTGATTTGTCATCTTTATTCTATCTAGCCACTGCAGTGGAGCATGATCAGACTCAACCACAAATGATCGACCTTCAAGAAAAACTCTGAGCGACTTAATACTCCAGATAATTGCAAAACATTCTTTTTCAATCACTGCGTATCTCTTTTCAGTATCTGACAATTTCTTACTGAGATAAAGAATTGGATGTCTACCATCTTCAAAATTCTGTTCTAATACCGCCCCAACTCCACAATCTGATGCATCAGTGCGCAGATAGAACAACTTACTAAAATCTGGACTACGCAACACTGGGTTACTAGCTATAGCATTCTTTAATGAATCAAAAGCCTTCTGATGTACTGGAAGCCAAACTATCTTAGAACAACCTTTCTTTCTAGTAAGATCAAACAAAGGTGAAGCTAGTTCTGAAAAATGTGGAATGAATTTCCGGTAAAAGCCTATGGTCCCTAAAAATGATCGAACATGCTTTTTTGTAGTAGGAACAGGGAATTTCTGAATTGCCTGAACTTTACTTTGCTTAGGAGAGACAATACCTTTTCCGACCACATGTCCCAGAAATTCTAGTTGATCAAACCCAAAACAACACTTACATGGCTTTGCAGACAACTTTGCATCCCTCAATCGCTGGAAAACTACTCTCAAATGCTGGAGATGATCGTCCCAAGTCTCACTGTAGATTCCAATATCATCTATAAAACATTGAACAAATGAATGCAAACCATCGAGAACTTTGTGCATCAATCTGACAAAAGTTGCAGGCGCATTTACCATACCGAACGGCATTACCGTGAATTGATAGTGGCCCATGGGGGTCACAAATGCGCTCTTCTGCTTTGCGTCCTCATCTAGCGGGATCTGCCAGTAGCCTTTTGTAAGATCAATTTTGCTGATAAACTTTTCTCTACTCACCTCGTTCAAAAGGTCATCCATGCGCGGCATAGGTCTTGGATCAAATACAGTGATACTATTTAACGCTCTATAATCACAACAGAATCTGATAGAAGAGTCATCTTTTCTTACCAAAACCACTGGTGACGCATAAGGGCTTGTTGAGGGTTCAATAATACCAACCTCGGTCATATTATCTATCTCTTTCTGCATGCGTTCCCTCATTGCGTAGGGCACATGATACGGCTTCTTATGGACGGGATCGTCTGACTTAAGTTTTACTGAATGCTGAACTACATCTGTTCTGTTGGGTATATCGCTAAAAACATCATAAAACTCATTCAACAAACCTCTTAACTGACAAACCTGAGTATTCGACAGTGTATTGGAAAAAATTACATCTTCAGCCCCTTTTTGAAGTTCTAACGAAGGTGATGCTCTGTCGTTAAATTCAGAATCGTAGTCCATACTCTCATACACACCTCCCAGTATGTCAATAGCTGATAAATGTTCTTTCGACAAGTCTTGTTCACATTTGTCCTCACGATCATACCATTTTTTCAGCATGTTGACATGAAATACTGTCTCTTTGTTCCTTTTCACCTTAACTCTGTAGTCAACATTACCGACTTTCTCTGTTATCTCGAATGGACCTTTCCACTGTGCAAGTAATTTTGATGTATTAGATGGTAGCAATACTAAAACTTTGTCACCTACCTCGTATTGTCTTGTTCTAGCTTTCCTGTCGTAATACACTTTCTGCTTGTGCTTTTCGACTTTTTCCTTCTCTTTTGCGAGCTCTGTGCACTCCTTCAATCGCTCCCTTGTTTCGAGTAGGTAACTCAGAACAGATGACTGACAATTCTCTGGTTCTTCCCAGTGATCTTTCAGGACTGCTAAAGGACCTCGTACCTGCCTTGCAAAAAGCATTTCAAAAGGAGAAAATCCAGTGGTTTCGTTTGGAACCTCCCTATAAGCAAATAGAACATAAGGAAGATGTTTGTCCCACTTTGAGGGTTCTTTGACCGCATATGCCTTCAACATTTTCTTTAAAGTGCCATTAAACTTTTCCACCAGGCCATTTGTTTGAGGGTGATACGGAGAACTTACCAATTTACTCACCTTCAGTAATCTACACAGTTCTTTTATCAACTCGGACATAAAGTTACTGCCTTGATCTGTGAGGATTTCATTTGGAAAACCCACGTCAGCAAATATTCCCATCAAGGCCTCTGCTACTGTCTCCGCCTCTTGGTTTTTTAGAGCTACTGCAATTGGATACTTTGTAGCATAATCTACACATACCAAAACAAATCTGTTCTTGGATTCTGTCAATGGCAAAGGACCTACAAAATCTAGTGCAATTCGCTGAAATGGTTCGTCGATAGTAGGTATACTTACAAGTGGTACCTTTTTCACTCTTCCTTTCGCCGTACCTTTTTGACACTCTGGACAGGATCTGCAGTATTTTGATGTGTCTGAAAAAATTCCAGGCCAAAAGAAATGCTGTAAAATCCTGTTTCTGGTCTTCTTTACTCCCATATGACCCGACATAGGAATGTCATGTGCCATTTCAAGTGCCAACGACCTGTATTTATGGGGAAGGACAATCTGAAATATGTCATTTCCTACCTCACGAGGAAATACCCTGTAGAGAATCTTGTCCTTGAGAGTGTAGTATGACTGACCTTCGTCTGGCTTTTCAAATGTCATTTCCCTCACACGTGTCAGGCTAGGATCAGTTTCCTGCAATTTGATCAATGTCTCTGTATCACAAATGTCAAATTTTAGCTCACCATCATCTGTCTTCTTTGGTCTAGGCTTCGTTTCCTCTGCTTCCAATCGAGTCTGTGCTCTTGTCTGAACTGCCAAACAGTCAGCTGGTTTCTCAACTTCCATTTTCTCGATCTTGTCTATTACGTTTCCAAGTATGACGTCAGCAAATGGAGAATCTAAGATAAGAGCAAACAATTTACCTTTTATAAATAGCGTATCTATCTCTACACACGCTTCTTGGCATTGTTTCTCGGACCCATCAGCAAGAATTATCTTCCTTCCTCTCCCAGTCATTTGCTCCTTCTCGACTAGACGACTGTGGACGAATACAGTTGAACAACCAGTATCTCTCAAAACTGTTGCCTCTTTACCTCCTACACTTCCCCTAGAAATATCCAAACCTGGTACTGAATTATCATCTACATCTTTTGTATCCCCTGTACTTACACCAGGGAGTTTGACCAACGCTGCACTTGTATACAAGTCAGGTTTTCCCCCCTCTGTATGTTGCTTATTTTCGTGTTCTGACAAACACAACCCAAGCTTACCAAACTTCTTGTCCTCGGGTTTTCTATACTGTCCTCGGTTGTAAAGAGAACAGTCTCTCTGGATATGCCCAGGCCTCTTACAATAGTAACAGGCTCTGTCTTTGACCTGCGGGCCTTTTCCTTGTTCAGCTTTAAATTGCCCCTGATTTACATTGAAATTACCTTGAGAATTTCGATCTGTTCCATTTTTGCGGTTCCCTCCGAACGTCAACCTTTTGTGAGCTGTTTGATAGGCCTCAACCAAATCGATCACTTCCTTAACATTCTTTGGTCGATGTTCATGAACCCATATCTGCAAATCTTTATCACAAAACTTAAGCAATTGCTCTCTCAACACCAAATCGTACAGACTGTTATATTGCCCATGAATATCTTCTCTTTCACACCAGTGCGATAAATACTTTTCTGTACGTACCTGATAATCCTTGAATGATTCATCAGATTGTTGCCTTGCCTGTCGAAACTTTTCTCTATAAGCTTCTGAAGTTAACTCATATCGTTTGAGTATTGCCTCCTTAATCTTATCATACTTACCACTTTCACCATCGCTTAGACGAGAGTAAGCTTCCAATGCCTTACCTGTCAATAGTGGTACCAAATGAATAGCCCATTCAGACTTATCCCATTTATGCAACGCTGCAAGTTTCTCAAATGATCTCAAAAACACATCAATATCTTGACCTTCTTCCAACTTAGGAAGCTTAACATGAGAATTCTGGACAGATGAACTACCATTTAATTTCCCTCCATTAGCTCTAGCTACCTTTAACTCTTCCTCTTTCAATGCTAACTCCTTAACCTTAAACTCATGATCCAACGCAGCTTTCTTCATCTCACGCTCAGCCTGTCTCTCTTCCCGTTCAATCTTTCTCTCTTCCCTGTCCTTCTCACTCAACAACTTCAACATTTCTAAACAATCAGACAATGATGCCCCCTTCTTAATCTGATCATTAACCCACGACGGTAACTCCGACATGATTCAACACCTAACTGAAACAGAGATAGTAAGGCTGAAATTAGAGCAGGACTAGAGAAATGAAGAGAAAATACTCACAAGGGATGGGTGAATTCTGCCCACTTTGTAAAGGTTGTAACTAACACAGCAATCAAAGCAATCCCACCGCTGCCACCAAAATGTCATGAATCATATATCCTGAACTGATATAATGATCAGACGAGTTCTTTGGAATTGCCAGATGTCTGTATCAGAAACAACCAAAACACCAAAATAAACAAACAAATATTTAATAAGAAAAAAAATACATACAAGAAAAAAAATAAATGAAAGAAATATTAAACCAGATTCTAAAAGAGAGAGTCGACTCTAATTTCAACAACAAATCTTTAAATTGACTTCAAAACAAAATATTCTTTCCAAAATTTTAACACTTAAATTGATTCACATATATTTAGATGTTCAAATAATTTCTCTAAATTCGTTTATCAACTTTCAAATCAATTTCACAAAAATATCACTACAATTATACGAGAACCAAATATTCAAAACAATGAAAGTGAAATTTCAATAAATTTCGTCACATTTCCTTTCCTGGTTCCTCGGTATATTTCCGGTGACTTTTCACCCAAACCCCGGACATCACATAGACCAACACACGGACACACAGACACACGGACAGATGACACAACCGTTGCTCCGGTACGTTAGGACACCACAACACAACACACATATACCAACGTCTCTAGCGTAGACCGCTCCCGGTCACCATACACCATACACGTACATCGACGCCACGTGTCCCCGATATGGATGGAAAATGGCGGGTCTGGCGCTCCGTACTCGTCTCCGACTTTGTAGTCACAATTCAGCTGGTATAAACCGTCATCCCCTTTAACACAATTTCTTGAAAATAGAATGGAATATACTTGAAACAATTTATCGTTAGTGTTCAGTTCTAAAATGACAATTTTCCATTCGAACACGTGCTTTTAAAACTAAGCTTTCTAACATAGCAAACAAACCAATTAAACATACATAACATTAAAAAACAAACAAATACCTTGAAAATGGTGACAAACATTCGGAAATGAACAAAGTAGGGAGAATTTCCCAATCTTGGTGACTACCACGTGCCTCTAAATAGACACACGTCCACTCTGCTGGACTGCACGGACTGGAGTGCGGTATTTAAAATTAGCCGTGTACACGTCACTCCAGTGACAGGTTTAGAGAGTAAAAAGAAAAGCGGGAAATTCAAACATATATATTTACAATCATATCAAGTACGTTACACTCACTACAGACATCTTAGATTAATAGTGTTAACATTTCAACTTCAAATTCATGTTATGTACATGTGCTAACCAAAAGTGAATACTTTTAAAATGCAATGTTTTTTAATGTCGAAAACCTAAATGACCTCTATAGCTAATCACAGCAACTGGGGATATATACTCTAGTCTGTAAGCAATGCTCTTTAACTTTTTAAGTTTTTAAAAAAATTTTTTTTTAATAAAAAGGTCATCAGGGTTACTTGTAAAACCCTTTTCATCTGTAGTTGTTTATAGTTTCCATTGTTAGTGAACTCGTTAAAAGTTCTTAACTTTTAATGATCTCCGATCTTCAGTAATGTTGGTTAACTCTAAATTATCCGGAATTTTTTTATTCATACCATAAATCTACCTTTTAAATATTTATTTTCAATGATGTTTGGTTGTGATCTTTTTTTTTTGAGGCACATATCATTCACTTTGTTTAGTTATTTAATTGACATCATTTTGTGTATCATTTGATAGTTGTATTATACTCAGGTGACTGTCAAGGTCCATGGGCCTCTTGAGTACCATTCAAATCACAGGCACTGAACATTATTATATAAGTACTTGTATTTGTTTTTTCTCATTGTTAAATAACTATATATACAGTATACTAGTAGTATACAGGGTGTTTTTTTTCATAAAGAGAAAAATAAACAAGGCCAGGTTCCTATGATTCAAACATTTTATTATGTTGAAATCCTCAAAATACAAAATACATGTATTATCACCCGCAGTTGGCCTCAAGGAACTTGCCGTTTATTCATGACATGTAGATTGAAGTTTCTTTTAATACCATGGAACTATATTACTTTTGAATATCTAATTTGCTTATTTGTTTCAGATTATTCATGTTTTATTTGCCTGCATGTTGTTTAATGGCTAATTTATATTACACATGTATGCATGTACTTGTTATTTGCATATATTTCATATTCATTTGTAGAATTGCCATCATCAAAGTTGTATTATTTTGTAATATTTGTGATTGCAAGTCTTTTAGAGGATAAAAGGGATTAGAAAGTTGTTATTATCAAATTAAACAAATGCAAACAGTGGCTTCATATTCATATTAAATATTCTGTTACCTTGAATAGAAATGAATACCAATTAATAAGAATGAAGCTGTTTTTGATATTTTTTTTCTCTGTGGGTAAAATGATGAGTACCGGTATTTGAACACGACTTTCAAAGTTTTTTTGAAAGAGCGCTAATGATTAAAATTTGGTCATATTAAAGTTTACGAGCTGTTGCTCTCTCAATTAAGTTATATGTACCATGATTTTTAAGGCACAATTAAAGGGTGAAATTTCCCCTCTTTACTACATACATATGCCTCTCTCTCTCTCTCTCTCTCTCTCCTTTTCCTCTTTCATTATGACGTCTTGATTGTGATTGTGTTTATTTAGTCTAGTAACCAAAAACAGGATAAAAGCTCTGTAATTCAAAAAAATTTTCTTGAAAAAAAACAAAACCAAGTAGAGTTATACATATGTACTCTTACGTGGATTTAAGATATAAGGGGGATGGGTTCGGAACCCGCTGAAAAATTCACCAGGCTGAAGCTAGCAGTCACTAACTGTAGCCACCAAGCCCATAGACTGAAGCTTAAAGCCAACGAGGTAGTTCATCAAAGTACTGAGAGTACTCGAACAGAAAAATATATTTTGCTTTATTATCGGCATATTTCAATTAATATAAAGAAAATTTATGCTTGAATAATTCTCTGAGCATTGACAACTTCTGAGGCAGCAAAGCTCGGCTGGATAAAATTATCAATGCGTTTGTGTCTAATGAATTCAGTTGAATATTGGTATTTGTCTATTCGTGTGCTTAAAAATTGATCCCCAAATCTTTTTACTTTTCTCCAAAAATAACACGCATCGAAAATCATAAAAATCCTCGTATTATTTTTATGGCTTACAGCCATCTAGTTGCCGGATAATCTTTACGGCAAAGAGTTCAGTTATCTGAACATGCGCGACAAAAAATAGTTCTATTCAAATATTGCAAAGTTAACTGTTTGTTGTTTATAATAAATATCTTTAAGCAAGATTATATTTTCCATATGTTATTATCACTTATGTTATTGTAACCAATATGAATTGACTTTATTTAAATAAACTCGAAATCTTACGCGAATGAATATTTACTGCAGTGTTTTCCCTAGACCGTTTTTGCATAGAGGTATAGGCCCCCGCAATGCATCACACAGTGCCGTCATGCTTTCCGCTATGCAAACTTACATGTATTATAAGCAAAAATCTTTTCCCAATTATTTCAGATCCTAACAGTGATAAGTAAATGTAAAGTTGTCGTTATTTCGTTCAATCTTCATAAAAACGTTTGCACCCGCAGAGAGCTTCGATCGACATCGATCTCAGCAAGGGGGCCGTATTTAACGGTTAAAGAGCTGAACTTATGATTGAGATATATTGAAACTGGGATTATAAATCGGTAATAAATGCATAAATAGAGGGGCAATTACTACTTGTTTTAATATAATATATGCCTTCTTCGACACCTCCGCCATTATCGAATGTTGGGGATTTTCCAAGATCTAAAAATAGCACAATGTTCCCTCGGTTGTGCTATGATTGAACTGTTTTTTTGTCGTAAAATATTGGAAACTTGAGACCAAATGCACTCAAATAAGAAAACAATATACAGTTAAGCTTGATTGCAAGTCATACACGGAAGCGATGTTGTATTACTATAACATATATAGAGACATCGTATAATATGCCTCTGAAAATGACTGTGTACACATGTCATGTGAAGAGAGACTGACTGCAAAGTTATAGTGCAGTAATTAATTTTAATTATATTTGGTGTCAAATCAAGTTTGCTGTAATTGCATAGTTCTGCCTTTTTCTTGCCCCCCCCCCCCCCCCCCTCCAAAGAGTTTAATTATCTCTGTACAAAGGGAAAAAAATAAAATAGAAGGTGTTAGAACTGCCTTGTGAATCTATATTTCTTATAAAGCTTGAGAAGGTCAGACTCTTAAACAATTAGAAAAAACCAGTTATCTTTTTTTCTGAATAACAATCTTCTATTTCCGTTCTGTTCTAACCTTTTAAAACAACTAATGACTATATAGAGACCCTTAGTTCTTTTGTGAAAGAAATGCGTAATGACTTATAGAGCAACAGGTAGCATATGAGTAGCATATTTTATCAAATACCAAGTACATTTACACATCACAATTTGAAAATCATCTGTAATGTACGGTAAGTTTAATTAAAATATCTATTCTTTAAAATTATGTTTCCCCGTTTGGCGCCTCTTAACTGGTTCTGTTTCGTATGGTGGCATATCTCTGCCCCTTGTGTGCAAGTTATTTTTCAATCAAATATGTCGACATGCAAGATAAGTATGTTGACATGCAAGATAATTATGTCAACATGCAACTTAATTATGTTGACACGCAAGAAAATTGCAATTATATAAGAATGATACAAAATCTAAAAAAAATCTCAAATATCGCCCTCCTGTGACATCCAAGATGCTAGATGCTACCTTTTTATGTCGACGTGCAACTTATTTATGTTAACATACAAGATAAATATGCTGACATGCAACTTATTTATGTCAACATGCAACTTATTTATATCGACATGCAACTAATTTATGTCAACATGCAACTTACTTATGTTGACATGCGAGATGAATATGTTGACATGCAACTTAGTTATGTTTACATGCGAGATAAATATGTTGCATGTCAACATATTTATCTTGCATGTTAACATAACTAAGTTGCATGTTGACATAAATTGGTTGCATATCGACATAAAAAAGTTGCATGTTTTCATAAATAAGTTGCATGTTGACATCAATAGATAGCGTATCTATCATCTTGGATGTCACTTGTTGGCTATATTTGAGATTTTTTATAACTCTTATTTGATTGCAGTTTTCTTGCATGTCAACATACTTATGTTGCATGTTGACATAACTATCTTCTATGTCAACATATTTATCTTGCATGTCGACATAATTAATAGAAAAATAACTTGCACACCAGGGGCAGAGATATGCCACCATAGTTTCGTTCCGTTCCGCAAAGTACCATTGCCAAAAAATCCGACCAATTTTTCAACGGATCTTAATTCTCATTTATAGAAAGAGGGCACGGCCCTTCATTAAACATACATAATGTACTTGAATCCTTAAGGGCTTAAAGGCCATAATAATCATGCATTTAGTTCCTTCTCAAATTAATATGTAGAAAAGATTATTTGAAAATTTGGGAATTTTACATATTTGACTTATGATTCATAAATCATATTTAAAATTAGATTTCTCTTATCCTTGATATAAATCAAATCAAACAAGATGCCCATAGGTCATATTGCTCACTTGAGCAAAAATAGCCTTAATAAAATCAGTTTTATAGAGTCAATATACAAAATATCTGGACAATGTAGTTGAACATATTCTGTAATTAAAAGTTCATAATTTCCCTCTGGATATTCTTTTTTTTTTTTCATCATTATCATTTATCATTATCATTCATCATTATCATTTATCATTAAGCTCCTTTTGTAACAAGGAGATAGTTATATCACATATTGAGCATTGCAGTTCTCCAGAAGATATTAAACAATTGTTATTAGATATAAACTTTAAATATTCCTATTTAAAAATTGGACCCACCTTACCCCCAGGGATCTTGATTAGAACAAACTAGAATCTACCAAACTTGAGGATTTTTCCAAACAAGTTTCAGCTTTCCTGGTGATATGATGTTTGGGGAGAAGGTTTTTAAAAAATACTGTGGGTGATCAAGACATCCACTGTGCCGCAACTGATCCTGCCCCAATTCCACCAGCGGTGAAACCTGCAGCAGACAAGGCAAAAGGTGCCGCCACCACTGTAAAACCACCAGCCAACAAAGCCCACTCTCATCACCTACGTGTAAATTGCCTACTACAAATTTTGTTTAAAAAAAATTGGAAAAATTCAAATCAAACAAATACACCAAGAACCACGCAGACCAGACTGATAATCTTATGTCCATGCAGTGACCTAAACTAAAAAAAAAAACCCTCCACCATCTCTTTGTACTTCTGACCAAGGTCCTCTTTGTTACAGCCCTGCAAACGAAGTTTGGGGATATATAGGAATCACCTTGTCAGTCCGTCTGTCTGTGCAAAATTTGTGTCCAGTCCACATCGTTCTTATGAAGAGACATTGGGCGTTCCTACTTCACACAAAGATTGCTGATGACCTGAGGGTGCAATAAGGTTAATTTCAAAAAATTACATTTCATCCAGGGAGTCAATTGACGTTTATCACTCCTACAAAACACCTAGATCCCAGAACTCCTCTGATGATTTAATAAATAGACACATCATACCTTGGGATATGATGGGAGCTGTCCTATAGATGTGCAATAAGGTTTTTGATATTTCAATTTCATGCAGGGAGTCAAATAGTAGCAGAAAATTGACGTTTATCTCTCTCTCTCCAAAAAAAAAAAGATCCCAGAACTCCTCTTATGATTTAATGAATAGACACATCAAAGATGTGCAATAAGGTTTTTAAAAATTAAATTAAGCCATGGTAGTTAAATAGTCGCAAAAAAAAATAACATTTATCCCATGGGCAGATGTATGTGTGTGTGTGTGTTGGGGGGGGGGGGGGGGGGGGTCCAGATCCCCCTCCAAAATTCAACTTTCTTTAAATAACAATATGTATAATATTGTCAAAATATGTGTTATAACCCCCTTCCCCCAGCATAACTCAAATAACTGACCCCTCTCCCTCTTGCAAAATTTAATGAGAAATCCGGGGGGGGGGGGGGGGGCAGACCCACTCCCCCACCCAATTTTCCTCTTGATCAGCGCATTTTATTTGACATGAGAAAGTTGAGCGCTATACAGAAAGATATTTCATTTTATTAAAAAAACAGCTTTGAACATAAACATTATAATCATGATAATAATCATTGATTATTATCATAACAATGAAAATACGAATCAATGTATGTACATATACTTCAGTAAAGATTGTCTTGAAATGCAGCAAACATCAACAGGCCAAAATTTGAGAAATACAAAATACATGTAAATGTATTAATTCATATATATTTGGTTAATTTGCTGTATTTGTGTGACATGAACACTTTGAGATTTCTTAGAAAATGCACCAAGGATGAACACATAATTTCCCATATCAACATGAGCCCCTATATTATGATCAGAAGCAACTAATCAAATATGATTAAATTAGAACAATACTATATCAAATTAAAGCAACAAAACAAAATTATTTGTGAACAATTGAAGAGATGAGGTCAAATATAAATATATACAATGTAGAGGAATTCAAATACTGGTAAATTATGTAAACAAATACACTAATTCTTTGTACATGTATTCAACAAGAAAAAAAACCAGTCATAATTAACAGCTGGCAGTAACTTCTTCCTTATGAGTTGTTAGCAATGTGCAACATCTGGATAGGTTTTCCACAGATGGGACACATTCGTAACTTCTTTGCACAAGAGCTGCAGGTAAACAGGTGACCACAGGGCTCAAACACAGTGTCCATTTTACCGTCCAAGCAGATTTTACACTGGTTCTCAGCCCCTAAACCATGTCAAATCAGCCATTAATAGAAATTGAATGACAAAATTGGTTTCTATCCTTTTTATTACAAAATGTATTACAAAATTTTGATTTATATCTTCAATATTGTTTTGCTAAAAATCTACTTGTACTTTAGTAACCAATCAAACATTTTCAAACTAATTATTAATAAGTAATTGGTTAACTTATTGATTACACAATCCCTAGTATAGATAGGTATACACAACTAAACTTCAAACAAACCTTCTGACGATCCTGGTTGTTCGCTGAGTGTGTGGGCTAGGGCACTCCCTGCTGTTCCTGCTGTGGAACCAAGCAATACGTTTGTGAAAAACCCTATCCCAGCAGCCCCTGCAGATTGTAAAGTTGCAACCAACCCCCCGGCTGCCACACTACCACCATTAGCAACGGCTACCCAAGACATCAACTGTGAAGCAAACGATCCTGCCGCAATTCCACCGGCGCCGAAACCTGCCGCAGACAAGGCAAGAGGTGCCGCTACTACTGTAAAACCACCAACCACCAAGCCCACACCTATCACCTTTGTGTAATGCCATAAATTGCCTACAACAAAAATTTTTTAAAAATTGGAAAATTTCATATCAAGCAAATATACCAAGAACTGCATTTTTCTCCACAACCCCCCCCTCCCCCCAGAAAAACTCCAATTCAGGCCCTGGGGCCATAAAACTTAGACGAGCTCACTTTTAATCTAAATCTCACTTTTCCACTATAAGTTCCTTTTGTAAAAGTGAGACTTAGATCAAAAGTAAGCTCGTCTAAGTTTTATGGCCCCAGGGCCTGTTTCCAGCAGAGATCTAAAACAGAATAAACAACAATGCTTATGCACCTACCATTACTCTGTTCCTGGACTTGTTTCATCATCTCCACCATCTTTTCACACTTCTTATCAAGTTCCTCTTTATTATCTGTTAAAATAATAATGGAGTTTTGATATTTTCGTTTAAGCATTTCTTTCACAAAGACCACAATTCAAATATGAATTTTATACCAATAGCGCCAAAAAAAAAAAATTTAATGTATTGGTCTCGGGCCCAAAAAAATAATGAGGCAGGCAGGTATTTTGTTTTTATTGCAAAATTTTCAAAAGGGAAAAGCTTAATTTACTTATTTTAACTTGAAATTGAAAACTGAATCTTTTCACTTTTCAATAAAAATAATAAATGCAGCATTTGATATAATGGGACAGCTAGTGCTTAATAACAAATACCCCCGGTACATTTATTTTTTTTTTGGCCTAAATTTTTTCTTTTTTCCCTTCATTAATGAAGGAAAAGGGACTTTAGTTTTACTTAATACAGTAAAACACGCTTCTAACGAAGTCCCAGGGACGGCCAATTTAACTTCGTTATAAGCGTAATTCGTTATATCCGTCAAGTTTACAACATGAAATAGAGACTTGGGGAATGAAATCCACTTCGCTGTAAGCGTCAATTCATTATAAGCATGTTCGCTATAACCGTGTTTTACTGTATACTTAATATAAATATTCCTATGAAGTTGTAACTGAAAGATTTATTCTCTTTTTAGCAAAAACATTTTGAATTAATTTTTCTTCAAAATATAATACTTGATAACAAGAAGAATCAAATCTAGATTTTTAAGTTGGATCTAATGGACAGCAGATGTTGGCCACTCAGTCTCTTTAAAAATCAGTCTCATGACACATGTAATATTACAAACACAAATTAAGTAATAAAGTTATCAAATAACAGAACAACCATTTCCCATCAATATGATTCTTGTCGGATCAGGGCTGTGTTTTTACAAAAGAACTTACGACAAAGTCATAAATATTTTTCGGTCTTATGGAATGATATATATAGAACAAAACTTAGACAGAACTTTGTTTGCACAAGTACTCTGATGTCCATAATAATATTCTACAGCCATGAGAATAAAACATTGATTAGTTTGCGATTAATAAGCATTCATTAATTTGGCAGTATGTCGTAAGTTCTTTTGTAAAAATGCAGCCCAGACTACCATTGAGGCAACTAAGTGAGACCCAAACTTACCAGACTGACTAACTATAAAGGCCTCCTGCAGCTTGCCTCCAGTATCATATAGGACCTGATCATCTAGATCAGCTTCCTTTCCGTTACGCCCTGACTTGTCCTGCACCTCTTCCAAGGGGATTGGGGGCCTGTGTTTATTTTCCTCCACATCGAATACCAGAACCCACACTAAAGTAAAGATTCATGTATGACCCTTCATGTTAACAAACTTTTATCTAAACTTGAAAGCCCAATCACAACCGATACTTTATGCCAAGATTAATTGAAATTGGCACAGTGGTTCTTGAGAAGTCAAAAATGTAAAATGTTTACAGACAGACCATTGGACAAATGCCTGACAAAAGTGATCAGAATAGCTCACTTGAGCTTTCAGCTCAGGTAAGCTAAAGAGAAGATCAAAAACGCTCACTTGAGCTTTCAGTTGAGCTAAAAACAGCTAGTGTTTGAGACCTCAGACTCTCTTACAGATAAACATGCATTGGTAATTGAGACACCATTGTTTGAGATACATGCATCAACTGCATGAGTACAGCATAGTGAAGCAACTGGAGGAACTTTTATTTCTATTCAAAGACCAATTTGACCTATTAAAAAGAAAAATACATAAACACAGCAATACTGTATATAGGGAAATATTTGCCCCCGTAATATTTCATTCCTCTTGCCCTTGTTATCAACAGGCAAATTTAAGACTTCGCAAATTCAAAACATTTGAATAACAAGAGGCCCAGGGGCCACATCGCCCACCTGAGCAACAATAGCCTTAAACTATGATCAAATTAGCATTACAGTATCAAAATCTCTTGACAACGAAGTACAGTAGATCTTGCTCAAATATTTTTTTAAAATCTGCCTATTTTTATCCACATATGTTTATGGTAAATACCAAGCCCCTATTGTTGTTGTACCTCTAAGAAGATTTTTTTCTATTCCTATATAACCCCCCCCCCCCCCCCCCCCACTTTGTGGCCCCACTTTTCTCTAGGGAATCATGGTTTAATCATCAAAATTTAATCTGCAAAAACACGTTCTTTCACAAAAGTTATTGCTTTTTGGACTTAAGGTTCCTCGACACACAAAAATTTTATTTTATGGATCGATAGAGAATCTTTTTTGAAACATGATTCCACAAAACAGAGACAAATCGGCTTTCAGTTATTTTATACGAATTTTTGTGTATTTTTTCAGTGAAATAGGAAAAACTGTTTTGCAGACAAACAGAATATATTAGAGCTTAAAACTTGTTGTCAATTAATGTGTAATATAAATATAAATAAATTCATGCCAAAGATCGTTTTGTCAAGTGTTTAATTTTTTAATTAAAAATTTTTCTCTGAAAATCAAAATTTTAATTCTTTAATATCTTTTTAATGTATGGATAAAATTTCTAAAATAACATATAGTCACATAAACTATTTACTAAACAATGATATTTTACAACGAAATTGAAATGAAAATGCGAAATTTTGAAAAAATTGCTATTTATCAAATTTGAACCGATCCCGATTGAAAAAAAAACTGATCCCGATCAGAATTATTTTAAAATTGAAATTTTACAAATAAACTGCAGTTTTTTGCTAAGTAATTGATATAAATTATAAAGTTAGTAAATGACGAAACCATTTTACAGCTAAACAACTTGAAATTTTTGCAAAATTCTTATTCATTCTAACTTTATGTGATTTCGTTCGGGATCAGTTTAATTACAATCGGGATCGGTTCGATTTTAAAAATTTCCATTTTTTCTTTAATTTCACTTTTTGGTTTCAATTTCTTGTTGAAATATGATTGTACAGCAATTGTTAAATGCGAGTAACAGTTTACCTGCAGTTTTTATCCATAGATTTAAAAGATATCTACAATCCTTTTTTTTTTATTTTCATAAATATTTTTTTACAAAAATATTTCAAAGTTTATCTGGCCGTTTTTGATATGTATTTATAGATAATTGTATTGTGCATTAATTGATAACAAATTTTTAGCTCTAATATATCTTGTTCGCGGCTAAAACGATGTTTCCGGTTTCTATCAAAAAATACACAAAAATTCATATAAAATAATCAGAGGCCGATATAGATGTCAGTTTTGTATAATCATTTCTCAAAAACGATTCTTCATCGATCCATCAAATAATGCATTGGTGTGTCGAGCCACCTTAAAACTTTCCTAGAATATTTTTAAATTTTCTCTATATATTCCAATGTAAAAATTCATCCCCCATTGTGGCCCCACGCTACCCCTGGGGACCATGATTTGAACAAACTTGAATCTACACTACCTGACGATGCCTCCACACAAGTTTTAGCTTTTCTAGCCAGATGGTTTTTGAGAAGAAGATTTTTAAAGATTTTCTCTATATATTCGTATGCAAAAATCCATCTCCCATTGTGGCCCCACTATACCCCTGAAGACCATGATTTGAACAAATTTGAGTCTATACTATCTGAGGATGCTTCCACTCCAATTTGAGCTTTTCTGGTCTAATAGTTTTTGAGAGAAGATTTTTAAAGATTTTCTCTTTATATTTTTATGCAAAAATTCATCCCCGATTGCGGCCCTACCCTACTCCGGGGAAAATAATTTGAACAAACTTGAATCTACACTACCTGTGGATGCTTACAAGTTACATCTTTTCTGGCCTAATAGTTTTTGGGAAGAAGATTTTTGAAAAATAGCAACAAACTTTCAATAATTCTATATTATCTCCTCTTGAAAGAGGATGTGACCCTTCATTTGAGCAAACTTGAATCCCCTTCCCCTAGTGATGCTTTTTTGAAATCTGCCCAGTGGTTCTTGAGAAGATGAAAATGTGAAAAGTTTTCAACAACGACAATGCCAACACCAACGACAATGCCAACGCCGACAGACAACGGACAAATTTTGATCAGAAAAGCTCACTTGAGCTTTCTGCTCAGGTGAGCTAAAAAACTTTGTTACTTTGAAATAGAATCTTTTTCTTGAACCATTTGAACAAGAGCTTGAACTTTAGGCAATATGTGACAAACTCTGATTTAACTGTCCAGTCATTGGCTAATAGATATGAACGCAATAACACTTGTCCAACTTTATCCAAGGATGTATATTTCGCTGAAACAGCGTCAATTTCACACAGCAAAGCAGCTAGATATTTCCACTTTTGACAGTCTATGAATATTAATGAGCTTCTCTTAGCAAATTACCAGGGGTTGAAGAAAGGAGATCAATATCTGAAAGCTTGTTTTGATGAGCAAACTAGATAGTAATATCCACTGAAAGTCCAAGCTCTTGTTAAAACGGTTCTAATTAAAATGTGTATGGGCAGATTTCATGACTGGTCAAAACTGTTTGCAAGAGTAGAAAGGCAAAATTACCACATGGTGAAAAAAACCTTGTTTACAACAGGGCAAAAATAACCCTTATTATCCTGTTTATTATTATATGATTGGTTAATTCCTAGCTCTCTGGTTAGCTGATATTCAACAATCTAGAAAAAATATAATGTAACATTCACCTGCATGTGACCTAGGAGGTCAATATAACATTTGATTTTCTCTACATTGGACTAAAAATAGATCGTCCAATTAAAAATCGTGTTTATCAATTTGTTCAGCAATGGCTACAAACTAAAATCATTACTTGATAACACTCAATTTGATATATCTGTATGATGTCAATTCATCGCTATATTATAATAAAACAGAATATTGCGGCTTTTTCTATCAATATGATGATTTAGCTACCCTCGAATTACAATATTCACCTTTGGCTTAGTGAAATTGTACTTCTTGTGTAGCTAAATCATCGTATTGAACTCAAAAACAGCAATAATGATATACATGTATATGTACGGTACATACCTGTTTTCTTTACAGGTGTTTGTGCCTGTCTCATTTCTTTCTTTTCTTCACATTCATTTTGGGATGATTCCTCTACAAAATCTGTTGAAATAAACATTCAATCAATATTAAAGTAATAATAATGAAAGCTAGACTCTTTCTCTGTCATGCAGTGTATGTGTTTTAAATTATTAACAATTTAGGCTTATTGTCAAAGGAAGTTCAATAATACCTTTTTTATCAAGTTCATAACATTTAGGAAATGAAGTCAATGTCTACCCAAGTTATACGAGTATAACCTGGTTTGGGGCAATTTATGCTTTATAATCCGCAAAGCGGATTATTAAAGAATAACTGACCAGAAGAACATGAAGAACATGCATTCAAATTTTTAAAATTTATCGAGTAGTTTGAATGGCATTCTTATGTTGATGTATTTAAAAGGAAAATAGACAGATCAGTTTTTAGTAGTTTAAAAAAAGTTCACACAATCTTGCTTTAGAAAAAAGTAGACACTTATCATTTCCAGACTTTGTATCTATTGTAACATTTGAGCAAATTAAGATTAATTTCATTTTTTATTCAGCTGTTCTAAATATACTTACTAGTATTCCTTTGAGGGCATTTTTCGAAAGAAATTTATATACATGTTTTCATACTAGAAATACTTTCTCAAAAATGTCAAATATCCTTTAGGCTAAGTTCTGTCTTAATAGTGTTGAAAATAACTCTCTCATTTATCAATAAATGTACATCATAAAGAAACAATGCATTAGCCTAATTGTCAGAACTTTTTTCCTCTCATGTGAATGTGGAATACAATAACGTATCTTTCACACTGATGTGTAATAAAAACAAAACCTCTGTTTATGCATATATTCATTTGGGCCTTTGCCAATTATTGTAATTGTGTTTAATTTGGGCCAATAACATATTTGTATTACAGTCAACACATATTAAATTAAAAACTATATATTATACCATAATTATCTCATTTCTTTTTTATTTCTTTTAGGGTTAAGGGGGGGGGGGGGGAGTGAGCTGGATGTTAGGGTGGGGTTGTTGATAAATTATACAGTACTGATAATGTATTAATTTTATTCATTCTCCTCTATTTAATTCTTTTCTGTTGGCATCTTTAACATGATTAAAGCAAACCAAAAACTTGCCTGTTCCTTTCGCTATCTCGCCGTCTTCATCGCTGGCCTGGTCAAAACAAACATCATTCTCCTGACGATCGGATTTACCTCCATCATCCCCTGACATGTCCTGTGTTTTTCCTAGAAAACATGAGGGTACATTATATACATATACATGTGTCAAAAATTAAGTACCGTTACATTCAAAATGAAACTTTCTATTCTGATATCTATTTTTTGGTCAAATTTCTTGTACGGTACAGCCAGTACAGTGAATTTGAGTTGTCCCCAATTCCAGGTCAGATTGATCCATTGATATTTTGCAAAGTTGTCTAATTTATATATCTAATTTCAACAATACGGCATTTAGTCCGAAATATCTGACGTTTTCCTTTTTTTTTTAACGATATTTTCCTGGCAAGTAAATTTCAAAATCGTTATAAAAGCCAGGAAAACGTCAGATATTTCGGACTATACGGCATTAAACGTATACAAGTAACCCAGAATTGGAGACGACCTGGAATTGGTGACTTCACTGTAAATATCAAATGCAATAATTTTTTTTTGTGAAGTAAATTTATTAAAATTAGGGATATGAATCTATCAATTTTAAATGGGCTATAATTCATATAATTATAACATGTTAATTGGGTAGTTTTTCCCCCATGCAGGCTGTTGTACAGTACGCTGTTAAATGCATTACGGTCTTCATGCATACAGTAGTTTTAGAAATAAAATTTAAAATTTGACAGTAAAATTAAATAAGCTTGTTTAGACTAACACAAACTGTACAAGCTAATTATGTTAAAGCTGTAACTGCAAAACTGTAGCTCCACGGGAAATTCAGGTTGACTATTTCTCAGCTCAACTCAAATTCCTCTTGGAACTAAAGTTCTGCAGCTACAGCTTGTGGTAATCTTAAACACGTTGTAAAACTCAAAAACAGTGATAAAAGCTTCTAAAAAGTTTTACTTTCTCTAATTGTCGTTTACACTTGTGCAGCTGTTGTGTTAAAGACCTAACTGTTTTCGATGTTAGTAAAACAAACCTCAAAACACAACGTAGTAGCTCACTTGTTGAAATAAGTCTAACTGATTTCGTCAGCTGTTAAAAAGCATGTTAAAAGCACGCATTCCAATTCTACTTTCACTTTCGTGTTGTTTTCAGAGAAACGCAGACCGAAAGTAATGGACTTAGTTTCGCATTTTGCAAAATGGATTATGTATTCTAGCCTTGGCTGTTCGGTAAATAAAGGGAATAAATTTTAATAAAGTAAATATCATGTCTATTTCATAATACATGGCTTTTCATATATTAAAACCAAACCATTAGTTCGAAACTAATTATACTTGGAAAAATGTAAAACTGATATCACAGTCATGTTTATAAATATTGTCAGATGGTAAATAACATAAATTGATGTAAGATATCGTGTCTTTAATATCAATGTCATCGACCTAAGGAAGAAGTAAGTTCTTGTACATGTTAAATATTATGTAGTTTGTTGATTATTTGCCTCATGGGTTACTATATATACAGCTTTCAAACCCCCGACACCCCCCCCCCCCCCTTCCCTTGAAACCTCCGTTTTTAGATCACCTGGGCTGAAAGCTAAAGTGAGCTTTTCTGATCAAATTTATCTGTTGTCCGTCTGCTTGTCCAAAAACTTTTCATATTTTCTGATTTTTCAACATCTTTTCCTGAACCACTGAGCCAATTTCAACCAAGCTTGGCACAAAAACCCCTAGGTAAAGGGGATTCAAAGTTGTGAAATTTAAGGATCACACCCTTTTTCAAGGGGAGATAATAGGGAATTATTGGAAAATTTTGAGAATTGAAAAAAAAATCTTCTTCTTGGGAACTAATCAGCCAGCAAAGCTGAAACTTATGTTGAAGCATTCTCATGCAGCTATAGTGTAGATTTAAAGTTGTGAAAATCAAGACCCCTGGGGGTAGGATGGGGCCACAATTTTTTACAAAGGGATATTGAGTAAATCTTTAAAAATCTTCTAAGAACCTAATCAGCTGGGAAAGCTGAAACTTATGTGGACGCATCCTCAGTTAGGGTAAATACAAGTGTGTTCAAATCATGATCCTTGGGGGTAGGATGGGGTCACAAAGGGGGTGGGGGGGGGACAAGTTTTTACATAAGAATATATAGAGAAAAATCTTTAAAATAACAACAACATATGCTTTGAAAATTTGTTAAAATCAAAATCTTGAGGATTAGTGTGGGGCCACATTGGGGATCCAATTGTACAAAGGAAAATATTTTAATTATTCACAAAAACTGAAATTTCATCATAATTATATGGTTTTACTTATGTGCAAGCCTTTTGACATATTGACGATTCTTAAAAATTGTTTAGACTCTGGCCCCTGGCCGATTCTTGTGCCTCACAAGAGGTTCAGAGTTTGATGTAGGTTAACTCTTTAGGATCAATTTCAGAACTGCAATGCTCAACATGTGATTTGACTATAAAATCATCCTGTCAGAAAAGGGATTTGAATATAAACTTAAGAATGTCCAGGGGGGAAAATGGATTTTTATTTTTTCAGGATCTACATGCAATATACCACATTATCCAGATATTTTGTATTATGACTCCATAAAGCTGATTTTATCATGCCAACTGTTGCTCAGGTGAGCGATGTGGCCCATGGGCCTCTTGCTTTCTATGCTTTTAGTGTGGGTGCTCGTAGTTTTTCTGGAAGAAGATGTGCTGAGTCATCCGATACGTCTGGAAGAGGTACAGGACTCGTCTGGTCATAATGGAGTTGAAGCTGATCTCCAAGTAGGAAATAGGTGTAAGGCCAGATATTATGTTGGAGACCAATTGCATGCGGCTCTAATTTACAAACGATCAGGTCAGTTTTAAACTCGTTTTTGAAATTCTTGTTTATAATTTCCCGTCTGATTGAGAATGAAATTTCATTCCCTTGCACCAAAGATACAACAGTACTTTGAAATTATCATAGTCCATGGGGGGGGGGGGGGATCAATTTTCATGTTTATTATTGTTTGTGGGTCACCCTTATCCAGGAAGTTGCAACCCAACTTCCATTTTTTTTTTCATTTACCGGGAATCTAACTAGTGACACCTAGACAAGTCGCTCACAAACCAGTAAAATATTGCTATTCAGTTTTCTTCTTCTGAATCACTTTTCTTAATGTTTAGGCAAGTTTTTTTTTAATAAACCATATTACAGCTACAAAGTGAATAAAAAAAAGGGTTAATAAATTAATAAATCCTTATTTGTTAATAAAAAATTCATATATGAATGCTTAACATTGATTTATTTTCATTCATATCAGAGAATCTTGAGGAGCTGAAAAAGGAATATGAGAAAGTAATGGAGATGATAAAACAGAAACCTAAAGAAAAGAGTAAGTGCATGAGCATTGAGTAGTATGGGCAATGTCTTTTAGCAAAATTTTCATTGTCACTGGTGTTTGAATATTCTACAATGAAGATGTGGTTGGTTCTGGATATTTAATTTAATTTTTTCTTGTTGTAGGTAAATTTTGGCGTTACTCTAGGGTGATAGGTGGCGGTGTGTTGGTTGGTGGTTTGGCAGTGGCAGCAGCACCACTCGCCTTGTCTGCGGCAGGTTTCTCCACTGGTGGCATTGTGGCAGGTTCCCTTGCTGCGCGGTTGATGTCTATGGCCGCCATTGCTAATGGCGGTGGTGTGGCGGCAGCAAGTGCTGGGGGATGGATTGCGGCTTTGCAATCTGCAGGGGCTGCTGGGATATCAGCATCTACAAATTTTCTGATTGGCTCAACGGCTGGCACGTTAGGTGGTTTTTTTGCCTCTCGGTTTGGTAAAAGGAATACTTCTAAGCAAGGTTTGTAAGAATTTTAATTTTTCCTTTTTTCTGACTCCTTTTGATGCATTGGCCATATATCCATAACACTCTTTCCTGGGCAACTCTTAATAGATTATTTAAGATGAATCAAAAACAGCTATTTTTTGTTTTTGAATTAATTTAATTACAGGTCTAAACAAATAAAACAAATAGGAAATTTTATATCAATGGGTTTGTAATAAATTATAATTTTTATAGAAATTAAAAAAAAAATTGAATTGCGTACCTTTAAAAAAATGCAGGTGCTAAGGGCACATGAAAATTTAAACTGAATGCTGTGCAAATACAACACTACAGGTAATTAGAATAATTTTACCACAGATTACTTAATTTTAAAATATGATAATTGTTAATCAATCTCTCATTTAAGTCTTTCACTCTCTTGTTCCATTCAGTCGTGTGTCCAGAAAAATGGAGACATCATTCTTTAGTCAAAATGGACATGATGTGATTTTATATTAGTAGTTCTAATTTCATATTGATTAGAAAAAATTATCTCTGACTCATACTTGAAAGAGATTAATGTAGTACATTTATGTTGTATTGAAAAGCTCAATATAGGTGAATTCTTTTTTTTTCCTATTCAGGAAAGTTCCCAGACAAATCGGAGGGGTTACCGACTGGAAATAGAAATGATCCAAGAGACAACGAGACCTCAAGTGATCCGTCTTTGGAGGAATCCAGGAAAACCACTGATTTATTTGTGGACATAAAACAATCTAATAGTCCTCCAACGTCCAAGACAGAGAGTTGCTCTTCCCTGGACTCTACAGATCAAAATCAAGATGAAGAGTACTTGAGTGCTGACTTCCAAAACATTAGCTTGAATGCAGGTAATTTTACTTTGTTCTGACTTCTGAGTACCTTGCCTGTTTTAAGTAACTTCAGAGAGTGAAGTGTTAATATTCAAAACATTAGCTTGAATGCAGGTAATTTCTACTTAATATTTGTACTGAGCTACTTGCCTGTTTTAAGTGATTTAAGGATTGAAGTGTTGATGTTCAAAACATCAGCTTGAATGCAGGTAATTGTACTCAACCAATGAGATTTTCAGTTTTTAAATGCTATTGATTGATTGGATGATTTAAATCTTAGATAACTAATCAAAAACGTGGATTATTTGAAATCAGCTTTCAAATAACTTTCACTTTCTGCTTTTTTAACATTGAATATGTCAATTAGTCTATCACTTTAATCAATCTTCCAGATGAAGCTGAGCAATTATATCGTCAGAACCAGCAACTTCAGGAAGAGAAGCAGTGTAAGATCTGCTTGGACAGTGAGATGGACACTTTGTTTGAGCCATGTGGTCACCTGTGTACCTGTAGATCCTGTGCAAGCATGTTACGAGTGTGTCCCATCTGTAGAAAACACATCAAAAAGCTACACCGAGTTTACAGGTCCTAGGTACTCTGCAGTTCTGCACATTTGGCATCGTGCTTGATTGATGTTATATATATATATATATATATATATATATATATATATATATATATATATATATATATATATATATATATATATAGAATCATTTTAACAAGACCTTGGACTTTCAGCAAGACGTATCTATCTATTTCTTGCGTCAAAACAAGTTAAAATGACGATGGTTTCAAGTGAAATATACACCGTTGTGTAGTCATAGCTCAAAAGCCGGACAAATCTTGTTGATTTCAAAGAGCAATGGCTGAGTGCCCTACAATTAAATAGACAGGCCTACGTCACGTTGCTGTTTGACACCAACTACCCAAAGTCCAAGCTCTTGTTAAAATGGTTCTATATATATTGTTAATTTATTTTAAATGTTGAAAATCCTACTATCAGTTTAACAGTTGGGTTTTTATGTTTGTTCTCTACATACAGTATGTGTACCATGCATTCCTTTTAATAACTTGCCTTAAATTAAGGCAGTTGGAAGGACTCATTCCCATAGCAAAAATGGGCATCATTTTTTTGAGAGCAGGAAAGCTTACATGCTCCAAATTGTCGTTACATTAAAAAATATTATAAAAATCAATTGCTAAAAATCCTCAAAAGATCCTGTCCATCTTCACTAGCCAAGGGGTTTACGATCAGTTTAACAGTTGGGTTTTTATGTTTGTTCTTGTCATACAGTACATGTACAATGCATTCCTTTAATTTGCCTTAAATTAAGGCAGTTGGAAGGACTCATTCCCATAGCAAAATGGGCATCATTTTTTTGAGAGCAGGAAAGCTTACATGCTCCAAATTGTCATTACAGTAAAAAATATTATAAAAATCAATTGCCAAAAATCCTCAAAAGATCAAGGGGTTTACGATCGGCTCCTCTCCTCTAGAGGAGCGGATCGTAAACACCTTGGCTAGCGACGATTGGTACATGTATCACCTCCTGCAGTTGGCCGCTTGGAAATTTCCTTATATTCATGACATATATATATATATTTTTTGTATATAGAAGTTCCTTTCAATGCCATGGAACTAATTACTCTTGAATTTCTAGCTTTCATTTTTTTGTTTCAGATTTTTCATGTTTTTATTTGTTTTGCCAGTATGTTTTATAATGGCTTATGTATATGTACATGTTATTTGCAATAATCATATTCATTTGTATATAGAATTGCCATCAAAGATTTATTTATTATTTTGTTATGCAATTGCAAGAGGAAAAAAGGGATTTGAGGGTTGTTATTTGCATAATAAACATATGCAAAAGGGATTTGAAGGTTGTTATTTTATATTAAACAAATGCAAACAAGGGCTTTATATTCATATTAATTCTGTTACCTTGAACAAAAAAATGAGTACCAATAAGAATGAAAATATTTAAAAAAAAAAAAATTATGTTGGTAAAATGGCGAGTATTTGAACACGATATGAAAGCTTTTTTTTTTTAAAGAGAGGGCGCCTTCGATTAAAAGGCAAAAAGTTAAAAAGTAGTTGCTTTCTCGATCAAGTTATATGTATCGTGTTTTTTAAAAGCTTATTAAATTGAAAGGGTGAACATTTTCCGCTTTTCTCCATACATATGCCTCTCTCTCTCTCTCTCTCTCTCTCTCTCTACTTTTCCTCATTTTGATCACGTCTGGATTATGATCGTGTTTATTAAGTCTAACCAAAACAGAATAAAGCCCCCCCCCCCCCCAAAAAAAAAAAAAAAAAAATTCTTGAAACTTTTAAGGAGGTATGGGACACTTCTCTATATTGTGACGTACTTCCGATCGAAATAAACAATAAAATCAAGTATAATTTTTATCTAAATTGTTACCCAACATCGTAACGCAATGGGTAAGAGCGTTAACTACAAATCTTTAAGTCATGAGTTCGAATCCCTCTGGGACTTTAATAATATTTCACCTTAACAAACATTTTTAAAACTTTTTTTGGGTCAAATACGGGTTTTGTAAAACTTGAAAATTCTAAACCGCTGAAAGTATTTTGATTATAATATACCTTTATTCACCTTAATATATATCGACAGGTGTCCCATACTACCTTAAAACATAAAGGAACAGGTTAAGATATACAATCGTGCACTCTTGCGTGGATATAACATCTAAGGGAGAGGGATTCGGAATCCCCTGGAAAATTCAAACAGTAAAATTACCCCCCCCCCCCAAAAAAAAACCAAAAAACCTTGCGCCCCCCCCCCCCGACGAATATTTACAAAGCGCGTATGATATTTTGTGAAAATTGAATTTTCAGCAGGTTATAATAGAGAAGATTGCATTAGCGCATTTATAAATTTAGTTCGATTCTCTTTGACATTTTGGGGAATTCTAGGTTTAAAGGAAGCTACTTTTTACAAAAACATTAAGGTACACAACCAAATGCAAAAAAAAAAAAAACTAAAAAAAAAAAAAAAAAAAAAATTTTTTTTTTTTTTTTTAAATCTTTAACATGACCCACTATAGATATAGTACCGGTATACATTCGTAGGATTTTACTATTTCATTGTTTTTTAAAAAATCTCTTCGTATGTACACATCTGTCAATTAAATATTCATATGATTTTTAAAATTTAATTTCCTGATCGAGAAGTGACCACCTTAAATATGTGAAACCAGCCCACTTTATACAGTCAAATGTGGCAGATTTAAAGGGGGCACAGCTGCCCCATCCCCCCTAAAAATGTCAAAAATCATACTCCTTTTGAAAAAGAAATCAAATAACTCGTATGTCTTATAATTATTAAAATTTGGCAACTCATATGAGATTTTTTTTCTATATTGGACTGATTTCAACGTCTGAACGGTTTAGTATATATGAAGAAAATTCGTGGGTCCAATGGTATAAGAATACCAATTTAAGTCACGCTTCCCATGGGTCCAAACGTGACCAATCAGCCACTTTTGAGTACTTTGTTATACATATGTACTAGCTAGTGTTTTAACGACTCTTCATAAGAAAAAAAAGGGGAATGTTTCTAATTTATTTCTGTAGGACATATGAAATTACTGCAGGTCTTAAACCTAAGAACCTTTAAAAATCTGTAATTTTCTTACTTTTTAAGTATATAATCTTGAGAAAAAATATCACAAAGTTATAATTTAGAAGACTTTTCTTTTACCATACAAAATCTCCAGAATGCAGGAGCTTCCCCCCTTCCCAACAAACTTTTCCCTGGATCCATTCAAGAGGCTTCAAGGCGGATCCCATGCAGAGCCTCTGCCTACAACTGGCGCCCAATCTAACTTCAATTCCTGGATCCGCCTCTGCTTTATTCTACTGACTAATCTACATGAAACTAGCTACATGTGTACTATTGTGTAGGTACATACGATTTAACAAAGGATGGTATGTGCCTAAACATTTTTCTTTTTTATCTACAAAATAAATTTTGTCATTTACAACCCCCCCCCCCCCCCTCCCACAATAAATTCATTCATAATATTTTCAACATCACAGCAAGAACATGGTCTCAATCTTTGGGGGGTCTATAAAATATCATCAATAATGCGGCAATAACTAAAATATATCTATACCCACGAAGTATGATTCCCTCTATTTCTTACGGAAATGTAATTCACAGCTCTATAGAAACTGACAGGACAAGCTGAAATCTACACGATCCAGCTGGTTATGTATTTTTTCTGCAATGTCGATACCTTCGTTTACCGCAGAGATTACCAAAGAAAGCATTTTAGAACCATTTTAACAAGACCTTGGACTTTCGGTTGGACGTAGCTAAATGTATCTATTTCTTGCGTCAGAACAAGTTAAAAAATGACGCGGTTTCAAGCGAAATATGCACCGATTGCGTAGTTTTAGCTCAAAAGCCAGACAAATCATGTTGATTTCAAAGAGCAATGGCTGAGTGGCCAGCATGCAATGACATAGACAGGCCTACGTCACATTGCTGTTTGAAAAAACTACCCAAAGTCCAAGCTCTTGTTAAAATGGTTCTAAGATTTAATGAAGATTAATCAATGCATAGTCCCACCGAACACGCTACCCTTACCGATATGGATGTAATGTGACATGATAAACTAGTACAGACATCTACCATAATGAAAGGTTAATCGAGTTAATAATTATTATTTAGGAATAAGGAATCATTCTTTTAAAAGTATTCTAAAGTGATAATTTTGGTCGGGCGTGATCAAATCCAATCCAATAAAACAGCAAGGGCTTTTATGATATGATAGGTAAACCGAAAATATCACCTCATAATATTCAAAGAGTGATTTCTTATTACTTAATTTATATATTTTTCAGCAATTATACGATTAAATATTTAAATGTAGATAAGCAAACAATGCTTGCACCCCAACAATACATGTACGGGGGGGGGGGGGGGGGGGGATTAGCTCCACTTTCTTTGCAAAGTTATACATAACCATAACAAAAGACCGTTTTATTACTTTTTTTGCTTGTCAAGATTTTTGATTAATCTAGCCCCCCTTACCACTTTCAATTTGCTTCCGACGCCACTGATCATTGGATCTGACAACTTTGGTTTAAGATATACAAATGAATGAGTATAAACTAGCTTTTATTAGATTTTATTTACATTTTAAGTCAACTACATATTGATAGTAAACCTTATAAATTAATTTGCGACCCATGATTAGATTGATTGTGTTAACAACTCTACGTCTGTGAACTCATAAATTTGGGAAGTTGAATTAGGTGGAGGGTATTCTCTTATTTGTGACAGTGATAATAGTGATATCTGACCAAAAGAACAAAAGAAAAGAGATACGACTCTTTATACACTTACCCACTCCCTGGTTTGAAATAAAAATAAAATAGATTGTAATTTTTTCCAGTCAGCTGCAACAAAAAGAATAAAGGCCTTGTACATGTACTTGTACAATTTGTGATACTATCACAGGCTTTTTGTCGTGCCGTCATGCGTTTCCGCCAGGATACTAAAACATATGTTTCATGTTTCCTTTTAACATGTATTTATAAGTAGAACTGTGGTGCGAAGTTCAAAGTGACCCCATCGGAACACCATATAGAACTGATATTAATCACGTACGATTTGTTCAAAACACCTTTTTGTGAGAGAATAGTCACAAGTCTAGAGAACTAACGCAGATATAGAATTAGAAGTCATAGAATTGTTGTCGACGGAGGGAGAAAGTAAGACATTGTCTTGTATTTTTCAGTAAGCCTTTGGCGCTGTAAAAATGAAAGTTTTAGATGCAGAAGTTGCATGAGGACATATGTATAAACAGTAAATGCTGCTTAAACCTAGGCTATTTTTTTTTTTAGAAAAAGTTGGCTGTTGTACTCATCGTTAATGCTTGAGGCCACATACGGGCGTTTAAAGCCGTAGCAAAACTCAAAAATAACGAATAAGGGTATAGCTGAATTATGCAGGAAGTCCAGTACAATCTTTTAAACTTGTTCAGCTATTTCATCAGACTTTTAGCTTACCTGAACCAAAGATACACATTTTTAAAAAAAAATCTTCGAGAACTAAGTTTTTTAAATCGTACGTGAACCAGGTCATATTAGGGTCTCAGGAGGGGTTTAATACGAGAAATATTACTAGATCACCTCAAAAATTTGTCTCCATCATACCTTTAATTTCACCTGTCATTTTCAACTCCTTCATTAGAATTATTAGACAAATTCAACCAAAGATGGTACAAAGCATCCTTAGAAAAACGATAACATTAAATTGCTAAATAAAAACGCCTTTAATTTGCGCAGTCAGAATCTTTTAAAATCACATTTCAAGGACTACAACACCAGAAATAACAAACATTAACAGGAAAAATTCTATATGTAGTGTAAATTCAAAGCTTGATTGAGAGTTTTGTATTTAGAGAGTTTGAAAATTATACAAAAAGACGGAGATCAGATACTCAGGTAGGCGATATAACCCATGGGCCTGTTTGTGTGATGAACAACTTACTGTTTTTGCTTTTTTACTTCGTAAAAAAAAAAGTTTTGAAAAATTGAAGTTAATGAAATTTATTTATAATATTTTGGAATAGAATAATAAAAATAAGATTTATGGACTCCACGTTTTTAGTGTGGGCACTCGTAGTTTTTCGGGAGGAAGTTGTGCTCATACTCAGTCACCCAATCCGTCTTGAAAAAATACAGGATTTGTCTGGTCGTAATGGAGTGGAAGCTGATCTCCAGGGGATAAGTGTATGGCCATATGTTACCCTGGAAACAAGTGGCGTAAAGCAGTTTTTTTTCCAGACGATCAGGTTAGTTTTGCATTCCAGAACCAAAAGGGGGGGGGGGGTGGGGTGGTATCATCTTTCAGAAATAAAGAGGGAAAAGGGAATGCATGATGTTGGGAATTTTGGAATTCAGTTTTATTTAATTGTATAGTTAGTAAGTGTGTGTAAACTTTTGATATAGTGAATGTAGTTGTGACTTGTTGATCATTTGACAAGGACGTGTGACATAAATGCTGCTCTTTATCTTTTTGGCTTTTGCTTTGGCAACATGCATTTGTGTCTTCAGATCAAACAAACCATGTATGTAGTCTTCATATCCAGTCATAAACTGTATAATATCAAAGGATCAAAACTGCCTCTAATAGAGTGTGTCTTTTTAGTATATTCATAAATTCCTAGCAATGGAGTTAGTTTTGTAAACACTTGCTGTTCAATATTTTGTTAATAAAGAGATATTGCTTTTTAATGATAAAAAAAATCTTCATTGTTTACAATAACATACTTATAAGAAATAAAACATTTGCTATGTCCAAAATATTTTTTTAATATGCATATAAAAATGGACTGCAGTTGTTAAATGCATGATTGTATGAATCCATCTTTATCTAAACAGATGATGAAGAGAAACTGAGATGATGGAGGTGGTGACAAAAAATAAAAATGGTTCCAGAGTAAAAAGTAGAGACTATATATTCTAGACTGTCCCAACTTTGAAAAGCATAAAAGGAAACAAATGAATAGATAAAATGTGAAAAAGTATCAGATTTGTATTTTTTAGTTCATATAGGAGTAGCAAATTGATTTAACAGCTGTTTGCCAACAGTCATAGAAGAAATTGATCAAAGAAGTTTTAGAAGTGTATGTATAGTGTATGTATAGTGAATACTTCAAGTCTTTGTATTTTTAATGCAGATAAAACCTCGCGTATTGCTAAAGCGGTAGTCAATGGTGTGGTGGTTGGTGGTCTTGCGGTGGTAGCAGCACCACTCGCCTTGTCTGTGGCAGGCTTCTCAGCTGGTGGCATCGTGGCAGGATCCTTAGCCGCGAAGTTGATGTCTGCGCCAGCCATTGCTAGTGGCGGCAGCGAGTGCTTGTGGTTTGATCGCGGCTGCACAATCGGCAGGAGTTGTTGGGATATCAGCTGGCACAAACATTGGGATTGGTGTTGGAACAGGGAAAGCAGGGGGGCTTGCAGTCTCCGAGTTCACTTACAAATCTAAGTAAAAAAAAAGTTTGTGTGAATTTGGTGCATCCATGCATGCAGTACAGGGAAGTGTGAAATGTCGAAAGTTTTGCTTTTCTGTTTTTATTTTAACGATCCTATTTTATAAATGATTGCCCAAGATTTCATCTAAATTAGACAAGCTCGACACTTCATCCAGCAGCGTACCAGGTATAAAGGAAATGACCTCTTAATTAAAAACAAGAGGCCCATGGGCCACATCGCTCACCTGAGGAACAATAGGTATGATAAAATCAGCTTAATGGAGTCATAATACAAACTATCTGGACAATGTACAATAATACATGTAGATCCTGTATAAATAAAATCCATTTTCCCCTGGATATTCTTATGTTTATAATCATTAGTCCCTTTTCTAACAAGATGATTTTATAGTCTTATCATATGTTGAGTATTGCAGTTCTCAAAATGATCCTTAACAATAGTTTATATATTAGATATAAACGTACAGCAAACTATGAACCTTCTCGGGAGGCCAAAGAATTGTCCTGGGGCCAAAGTCTTAACAATTATAAAGAAACATCTGGCTGATTAGTTTCTGAGAAGATTTTTAAAGATTTACCCTATATATTCCTTTGTTAAATTTTGACCCCCCCATTGTGGCCCCACCCTACCCCTGGGGATCATGATTTTCACAACCATGAATCTACACTACCTGAGGATGCTTTCACACACGTTTCAGCTTTCCTGGCTGATTAGTTTCTGAGAAGAAGATTTTTAAAGATTTACTCTGTTTATTCCTATCTAAAACATCGACCTCCCATTGTGGCCCAAACCTACCCCCAGGGTTATGATTTTCACAAATTTGAATCTACACTACCTGAGGATGCTTCCACACAAGTTTCAGCTTTCCTGGCTAATTAGTTTCTGAGAAGAAGATTTTTAAAGATTTACTCTATTTAATCATATGTTAAACTTCGACCCCCCATTGTGGCCCCATTCTACCCCCAGGGGTTATTATTTTCACAACTTTGAATCAACACTACCTGAGGATGCTTCCAAAGAAGTTTCAGCATTGCCGGCTGATTAGTTTCTGAGAAGAAGATTTTTAAAGATTTACTCTATATATTCCTATGTTTAACTTCGATCCCCCATTGTGGCCCCACCCTTCCCCCGGGGGTCATAATTTTCACAACTATGAATTTACACTACCTGAGGATGCATCCACAAAAGTGTCAGCTTTCCTGGCTGATTAGTTTCTAAGAAGAAGATTTTTAAAGATTTACTCTATATATTCCTATTTTAAACTTCGATCCCCCATTGTGGCCCCACCCTACCCCCGGGGGCCATGATTTTCACAACTATGAATCTACACTACCTGAGGATGCTTTCACACAAGTTTCAGCTTTCCTGGCTGATTAGTTTCTGAGAAGAAGATTTTTAAAGATTTACTCTATATATTCATTTGTTAAACTTCGATCCCCCATTGTGGCCTCACCGTACCCCGGGGGTCATGATTTTCACAACTTTGAATCTACACTACCTGAGGATCCTTCCACACAAGTGTCAGCTTTCCTGGCCGATTAGTTTCTGAGAAGAAGATTTTTAAAGATTTATTCTATATATTCCTATGTAAAACTTCGATCCTTCATTGTGGCCCAACCCTACCTCCGGGGATCATGATTTTCACAAATTTGTATCTACATTACCTGATGATGCTTTCACACAAGTTTCAGCTTTCCTGGCTGATTAGTTTCTGAGGAGAAGATTTTTAAAGATTTACTCTATATATTCATTTGTTAAACTTCGACCCCCCATTGTGGCCCCACCCTCAGGTGAGCTAAAAAGGTTAAGTTTACAATACAATAAGTTGTTAAAGTTGGTTTCTGGAAGAACAGACTTTGAAAATTTTCTTAATAAATATTGACAAATATTTTACTTTTTTAAGCTTTAGTTTTTAAGATCTGTGTACAAACATAGAATTGTGAGCAAATCGCTGTATCTTGCTTATAATTCGAAGCTTAACACTCAAATATGGTTAGTAAATAGAAATTGTAAACAATTAAACACAAGAAACATGCACTACATGTATAACAAATAAAGAACACAATTTATTTTTTCGAAATGAATCATATCATCCAAAGTCAGTTAAAGTGCCCCAAAACCAGTTTTCGTTGTCACAAGCGATTTTTGAAAACAAAATTCTCCATCTTTAATTGTTAAGGGGATTAAATTTAATATCTAGGTATGACTGACTTATGAATTAAGATATTACGATGTATTAATCCCATTTACTGTACTAAAATAAAGAATTTATAAGCCAAATTTGATCAAAACCAAATGTCACAAACGAGAGTGGTCGTATTTAGGTACAAAAAAATAATCTAAAAGCACCAATATAGGAAGCAAAGTGATGAATATTATAATGATCAGGGGATAGACTTTACATTTTTTGTCTATAAATTTCTCCCTGTTGGCCGAAGAAAAAAATACAATCCAAAATT